>NC_081554.1:56683868-57038868 GCF_963082655.1 Stomoxys calcitrans | reverse complement strand
AATGGATTGTTTACAACAACGTTAGTCGAAAACGATCATGGTCCACGCATGGTGAACCAGCTCAAACCACTTCAAAGGCTGATATCCACCAAGAGAAGGATATGCTGTCTGTTTGGTGGGATTGGAAGGGTGTGGTATATTTTGAGCTGCTTCCAAGGAACCAAACGATTAATTCGGATGTTTACTGTCAACAATTGGACAAATTGAATACAGCCATCAAGGAGAAGCGACCAGAATTGGTCAATCGTAAAGGTGTCATATTCCACCAGGACAACGCCAAACCGCACACATCTTTGGTCACTCGCCAAAAGCTGAGTGAGCTTGGCTGGGAACTTTTGATGCATCCACCATATAGCCCTGACCTTGCACCATCAGACTACCATTTATTTCGATCTTTGCAGAACTCCTTAAATGGTAAAATTTTCGGCAATGATGAGACTATAAAATTGCACTTGGTTCAGTTTTTTGCATATAAAGGCCAGAAGTTCTATGAGCGTGGAATAAAACTTAAATAAATTTGTCAGGAAGATGGCAAAAGGTTATCGAACAATTACTTTTTAGGCAACCCCATAAGTTCATCGATGCACTGTTGTTGAGTTAATCCACGTCGAAAGTTCAAAGAAAAAAAAAAAAAAACAATCGCACGAAAATGTTCACGATTTAATTTCAGTTTTTGGGCAAGATGAATCTTTAAAGCTACTGTGAACAACCCAAATAGCGCTCGTATGTCAAAATGTTCTGAGTACATATAACCTCAGTTAGCAGATTGCAACACAAGGGTTGTCCAAAACCGAAATAAAAAAGGCAACCCTCGAAAGCAATATCTTCTCAAAAAAATTCTAATTCTCAACTCCTCATCTAATGCGGCTGCTGCATCCACTGTTGTTTTACCATAATCGTGATTAGCATAGCCAACCAACGACAACAACAATGCACTCACCATCACTAGTGAGGGGTTTATTGGTTTTAAAACAAGCTTCTAGTTTCTAAATTTAGAAACAACAACCACTGAAAACGGGTTTAATGTTTTCTAAGTATAACTCCCTGCTCTGAGTGTTGATCATCTTTGTTTATTTGTTTTGGCTATTAGAGGCGGTCATTTGAATACATCATTCTTTTTCAAACAAACTTCTCGGACCATAAATGAATAGATGTTGCGATTAAAGGGCAAAATAATGGTGAGCCGGAGGCCACCATAGCGCAGAGGTTAGCTTGTCCGCCTATGACACTGAACGCCTGGGTTCGAATACTGGCGAGACCATCAGAAAAAATTTTCAGCGGTGGTTTTCCCCTCCTAATGCTGGCAACATTTGTGAGGTACTGTGCCATGTAAAACTTCTCTCCTCGGGAAGGTGTCGCACTGCGGCACGCCGTTAGGACTCGGCTATAAAAAGGAGGCCCCTTATCTTTGAGCTTAAAACTTGAATTGGACTGCACACATTGATATGTGAGAAGTTTGCCCCTGTTCCTTAATAGAATATTCATGGGCAAAATTTGTTTATTTGTAATTGTGAGCCATGGTGAAGTGTTCGTTATATTCCATTGGAGATTTGGAGTGTGGTGGACATCCAGGACTTGGTCCAGATCTAGCAGCTTGGAATGACATCCCCTTACAAAATGGCATAAACTGCCGAAAAAGTATCAATGTTAGTGGGTAAGAAATTTCAGGACACTCTAAAAAAATGTTAACAAGGCATTTACGGTTGCCAGCTGATGTGATAGTAGTGGTATATAAAAACAAATTAAGCAAGTCAATAGAGAAGGTTTTGTCAAGTTGACTACGAATCTGTAGCGTTTTGAGGTCACTTAGATGTTAAGAAGGTTGATGGCTATGCTTCCGGAATAAGATGAAAACCAACTGGACAAAATTCGGAAGACTACTCAGAGGAGTACTACTCAGAGCAGGGTTTGGGCAAGATGATACTTTGGATTGCCCAAGCAATGAAGACATTGACGACAATGTCAACAATGCTGACAAAAGTGGGATAAGACTGTTGTCCTCTTCAAGAAAGGAAAGGCAAGGCAAGAAAGCGGGACAACGCTGGATAACCGGGGAGATTTGTAACATTGGAAAAGAGGTCGGCAAACTTTATAACGGAGTACGTAGTAAAAAAGCTGTAGTTTATTGGGATGTGTTTTGCACACGACGCAAGGTATACAATAAGATGGCCAGAGCGTGAGAACGTGCCTCCTGGATGCTTTTCTGCCGACAGGCTAATAGCGTTAATGACACCGCCAAGATGAAAAAGTCCAAACTGAAACTTTATTAGACGACATGCGAGTGAGAGAAGAGACAACTGAGGACATGTTGAGGCTTCCCATGAAAATGATTTTGTACAAGATACGGCAGGACTCATGGAGACGATGGAATCTTGGAAGAATTAGGTTGTTTTAAGGCGTATCATTATATAATAAGGAGCTTCCAACCATTTTTTAAATATTCCATGATGGAATATTTCAGTCGTTCCTACAAAAGGAGGCGGACTTTCTGGCCACTATTTTCACAGCGTGCCAGGGAATTGCATGTTCTCCGAAAATCTGGCAGAAGTTAAGTGTGGTATTCATACCCAAGCTCGGCAAGGCAAGCAGCATGCCTATTTAAGAGAAGGTCGGAGGAGAATGCCCCGCATGAAGTTGTGCATAAAATAGACGAATCCTGCGATGCCGAAACGTACACAATGACGGTATGCATTGCTATCAAGAGCGCTTTTTACAATGCGCTGCATAACTTACCACAAACCGTTCAATTGCTTTGTATATGGTCAACAAGGTTTCTTTGTCTGCACCCCAAGTGCTGCCAGCAAGTGACTTGAGGACCTTGTTTCTACTTTTGATTTTATCGCAAATTGCTGTGGCATGTGGGGAGAATATGTAAAAGCTGTCAAATGTGACACCAAGTATTTTGGGATACTTGATGGTCGAAATCATATCTCCATCGACCATCACAGTCAGCTCAGTATTCACCTCACGCGTACTTGTAGTGAACAATGTGGCTGAAGATTTGGTGGCAGATATCTTCAGATTTCTTGCAGCGAAATATGAGGCAAGTTCGTTGAGGTAGAGGTTCAACCTATCGCAAATGTCTACAATGGGTGGGGGGCCTGATGCCATGATCGTACAATCGTCTGCATATGATACGATCTCTATGCCGTCTGGAGGGGGTGGAATAGAGGATATGGAAGAGGTTGAACAGTGGCGGAGATATGACCCCACCTAGGGGAACATCCTGTTTCACTCTACGGTGCTTCGACTTTTTATCTCAAAATACCACAAATGACTGGCGACCACACGGAGGGACGTGTTGGCGATGTCCTCAAATAATTTGGCATAGCTGACCGTGTCGAATGCCTTCGATAGGTCCAGTGCCACGAGGACCTTCCTATCATATGGTCTGGGCTGATTGAAGCCACGGCAAATGTGTGCGGTGATGGCATGCAAAGCAGTTTTTGTGTTATGCAGTCTTCGGAATCCATGTTGATGCTTGGCGAATGGAAATTCTCCTACGAGGTTCGGGAGGAGTAATGCCTCCAGCGTCTTTGCCACTGGTGAGAGAACGGAGATCGGTCTGTAAGACTCCCCCAAACTCGGTAACTTAGGCACCGGTGTAGGCAAACAGTGGTCTACTGTTAAGTCACTTTTGAACCCCGGTAGACGGAATGACAGGACCTCAGTCACTTTTGGCGAAATAACCGGGACTGGTGTGAAGAGATGCGCCAGGTTGTTTAACCGTCAATTTATTGTGCATCCCGAGAGTGACAGGGCAAGGAGGAGAGCCATTCGCCGTATTCGTGGTCTCCATGCCGATGAACAGCCATCACAATTTACCGTGGGCGAAGTTACGAATGTCATCCGTGGCGCCAAATCATCTAAGGAGTTGGGCCCCGACGGAATCTCTACAGAAAATTGTAGAGCAGATGAGCTTGCGAAACTAGAAACTTCCTTATACATTCCAGAGAAACTGGAAACTGTGGATATGATTGTCGCAAAATCTAAATTAAGTCTTTAGGATCAGGCCAGGAGGGCAACGAGTCATAAGCTGGGGGTTGTGAACATTCCAGAATAATGTGGCCTAATCTACACTAGAGGGCCACCGTAGCGCAGAGGTTAGCGTGTCCGCCTATGACGCTGAACGTCTAGGTTAGAATCCTGGCGAGACCATCAGAAAAAATGTTCAACGGTGGTTTTCCCCTCCTAACCCCGGTTACTATGCCATGTAAAACTTCTCTCTAAAGAGGTGTCGCACTGCGGCACGCCGTTCCGACTTAGCTATAAAAAGGAGGCCCCTTGTCATTGAGCTTAAAACTTAAATAGGACTGCACTCATTGATATGTGAGAAGTTTGACCCTGTTCCTTAGTGAAATGTTCATGGGCAAAATTTGCAATTTGCAATTTACACTAGAAGAGCTCCACCGCTTTGCTTTCGCTGGCTAGAACAGACGTCTCAGTCACTGTCTCACAGGTCACAGTCTGGTCGGAAAAAAATGCTGACAGACAGAAGGTTGCAAGAAACGACTTCTGCAATAACTGTGAAGGCGTCGTGCAAGAAGAGACTTTAGAACATCTGTTATATGTGTGTGTCCCGCACTGACAGTCACAAGAAGTTCCACTTTAGGTTCTCATTTCTTTGAGAATTGGTCTGAATTAGCGGATGTGAACTTTCGCAAGTTGTTGGGTTTTTTTAAGAGATCTGAATGATTCAACCGTAGTAAATAGACCTCATCTTCCTTCTCCTGTTGCTGTGGTATCACAATGGACGAAAAATTCTAATTGAGTCTGATGCCAGACTTAAACGCTAAAGGTTTAATTATCAGCTTTCCCCCGGTACGGGATAACTGTGAGCACCACACAGGCTGGAACATTAAGCTCCGATCTGCGAGGTGCTCATTGCTGTCACGAGAAGCTTAGTTGCGGGCTACTGGGCGCGTCCACAGGTTGTGGAAAGTAGAATGCTCCATACGGAGTAGCTGCAATGGCAGTCGCGGACAATCAGCGGTCTCGAGCGGAGAGTCTCAGTGAGAGGCCGGGCAGCACCGGCTCTTGCATAAATACTGAGTGCCTATGATGGTCGATATGACAAGGCGCGTTGTTGGCGCCTTTAAATAACCAATGACCACTCTGTTCTCGAGGCGATCGGTCCTTTGAACCTGGACGAGCCGGGCCGGGCAGCACCGGCTCTTGCACAAATCCTGAGTGCCTACGATTTTCGATGCCCTTAAGGGAGCTTGACGAGCATCGCCACCTTTATATGAAAAAAATGGCTACCACAATAACAACAACATTAGCTTTCCATTTTTATTCGTTTGATTTATTCATTTCAAGAACAATTAGTTTAAGCTCCAACTCCTGCTCCAATTCCTGCACTAAGTCCACCAATATTAGCACCAATGCCAGCACCTACGCCAGCGTGTTCATGTCCGCTGTGATGTCCAGCAGCACCAGCTCCAATGTGGGCTCCGAGTGGTCCAACATTAGCACCAATACCGGCACCAGTAGCAGCCACACCCACAATGATGGCGATAAATGCAGCAACGGAAGCGAAGAATTTCATGTTGATTATTTTGGTTTGTTGTCTGAGAAGTTTGCAGAACTTTCTGATGCCTTAACTCGGCAAACAGTTGGCTTTATATATGGATGGTAGGAAGTCACTATTGCTAGACAAATCAAACCAGAACATTTGGCCATAACAAGTTTAAGAAAATCGTTCATTATTGAATACTGAATAATGAACGGTTTTCTTAAACTGGTTGCAATTAGTGTTTTATTCCACTATTTGTTGATGTTCTATTAAATTAGAACTTTAATGTCTTGTCCAGAGAGAGAAAGATGTTTGTCAAAATTAATTCAGCTATTATATTAAAAACGATTACTTTTAATTATTTTTTGGCTAACATAACTGAAAGACAAGAAAATCGTCTTTCTATTGTAGCATTGGGCGCACATTAATTATCGACACTTGTTCAAATTTCACCAAAATCTTATCGACAATACCCATTTTTCTCAGCACCAAAATTTCAATGGGAAGATCCATCTACAGCTTACTCCAAATATAATCCGATTTTAAGCATAAATGGCATGATTACTGAGATCCTTTAGAAAACTCAATACTCCAACATTTTAATGAATTTCGAATCGCACTCAAATAACTAACGACTTCTTTTTCGATACCTTAAGCCAAGGCAGGTTAAATCTAGGCTTATATTAAGCCAACGCCTTAAGATATGCTTTAAAATTTTCATTACTCAATATTCCTAACTCGTGCCAGATATGCAAATGAGAAAAAACTTCCGAATGTTTAATTTTAGCTTTTATGGCTATTTCTTCATAATAATTACCTGTTTTTTTTTATCTGAATTTATTAGAACTTTGATATTTAGAGGCTAATAATGCTACTTGACTTGAAATCATCCCACAAATTATTGCTTTTCTTATATTCAGAAATGATTTGGAACCATCAACATGAACATTTGAGTGAAAGTAATAGACTATTCAATAAAAATAAGTCGTTTTGAAGAGAATGTCATAAACAAATAGCACACTTAGACCTACAATTGTTTATTAAATATGGTAATAACTTTTAATGATCTGGCAAAAAATGAATTTTCTTAAAAAGAAAAAAATCATTTCAGAAAGATTTATTTAAAGCAAATTTTATGCATTGCGTTGGAGAGAATAGTTAAGGATCAGAGTGGGGATTAGATTGTTAAGGATCGGAGTGGTAGTAGTATTTATTGGAAATTGCTTTGAATTTCTGGATATCATAAGTATTGGAAAAAACAACTGCCGGAAGTCGAAAAAGGAATTCTCTCGGTAGTGAACGGTTCGATCGATCAGCTGGTCAATCGATTACAAACCGGTGCGCGCTGTTAGGAAACCTTGTATTTTTGACAAACAACCTCAAGTCAGGAATCAGAAAACAGATTTCTGAAGAACCCAAGCCGTGGAAGAATCGATAGAACAGCGACTATGTTCAAGGGAAACAATAGAATTGAATACCGTACCATCTCCAATCAACATCAACTCTCGCCTCTGGACACGGTCATGCAGCTCTAAGGATGATTTTGTAACTCCGGCCCATATATGTGAGTTAAATTTCAACTGTGGCCTTATGTACTTAGTGTAGATATTAAGAAGTTCATAGGGAATCAAATATTTCCTACACCGCTTAAGAAAGCCCAAGCACTTGAATGCTTCCTTTCACACTTCGAAAACAAGTTTTCACCAACGTCAACATCACATTGAATCTTCACAATCCCAAGGCAGCCGGGTCAATACGTACCGGATTGACCCGATGAAGTGCTTCGTCGACAAGTGCTGCCGCCTCAGTGTACAACACATTGCTACAACAACAACATTGAATCTTCATGCCAAGAACATCAAGAGCCTCTGATTGATTGATATCTCTATATCGGGAGAACGGTCTGTATGGCAGCTATATCCAAATACGATCCAATCTGGACGATTTTCAGCAAAAAGGTACAGAGGGCTATCAAAGCTCACTTGCAAATAAAGAAGTTGTGGAATGGCTCAGATACAATGCCATAACGAGGATGGGCATTAATATCTTCTCAGACAGCCAGATGATATTCAGGCAGCCTTTGAATTTTTGGGAAACATATTTCTGAATTCGAGAATTCAGATCTCTCAACGAGATGGCTGAACAGTTCAATTCACCTTTTCTGGGTGCTGGGCCACAGAGATATCACAGTGAAATGTAGAGCAGATAAGCTCGCGGGACAGGAAACTACCATTAACACTCTAGGGGAACTGAGAACTCTGGATATGATTATTGCAAAATTTAAATTAAGTCTTCAGGAGCAGGCCGGGAGGTCAACGAGAGACAGATGGTCATAAAGTGGGGGTTTTGAACATTCCTAAAAAAGGTGGCCTAATCTAGACTAGCGGGACCAGCCCTTGCATAAATACAGAGTACCTATGATGCCCAATATGACAAGGCAGTTATTGGCGCCTTTAAATAACCAATGGCCAACCTCTTCTCGAGGCGATCGGTCCTTTGAACCCGAACGAGGTTGCCCTCCTACAGGACCGTGACGATGATCGCCACCTCCACATGAAAATATGGCTACAACAATAACAACAACATTAGCTTTCCATTTTTATTCGTTTGATTTATTCATTTCAAAAGCAATTTGTTTAAGCTCCAACTCCTGCTCCAATTCCTGCACCAAGTCCACCAGTGTTAGCTCCAATGCCAGCACCTACGCCAGCGTGTTCATGTCCGCCGTGATGTCCAGCAGCACCAGCTCCAATGTGGGCGCTGAGTGGTCCAACGTTAGCACCAATACCGGCACCAGTAGCAGTCACACCCACAATGATGGCGATAAATGCAGCAACGGAAGCGAAGAATTTCATGTTGAATATTTTGGTTTGTTGTCTGAGAAGTTTGCAGAACTTTCTGATACCTTCACTCGGCAAACAGTGGGCTTTATATATGGATGGTAGGAAGTCAATACTGCTAGACAAATCAAACCAGAACAAGTTTAAGAAAACCGTTTATTATTCTATTAGCAATACCGAACGGTCTACTTAAACTGGTTGCAATTAATGTTTCATACCACTCTTTGTTTATGTTCTATTAAATAAGAACTTAAATGTCTTGTCCACGGAGAGATGTTTGTCAAAATTAATTCAACTATTATATTAAAAACGATTATTTTTAATTATTTGTTGGCTAATATAACTAGCTAATATAATCGTCTTTCTATTGTATGCCAAATGATGCACATTAATTATCGACAATTGTTCAAATTTCACCAAAATCTCATCAAAAATAGTTTTTTAACTTATGTTAGAAAAAGTACGTCTTATGCATAGTGTGATTATTTATAGGCCTGATGGCTTCGCATTGCATGAAATGAAATAAATATAAATACCCATTTAATTCAGCATCAAAATTTCAATGGGAATATCGGTCTACAGCTTAATCCTAATATTATCAGATTTTTATTATAAACATCGGATTGAATCGCTTTAAAAAAAAACCAAAAACTTCTTTTCGACATTTTAAGCCAAGCCAAGTTAAATCTAGGCTTATATTAAGCTAACGCCTTAAGATATACTTTAAAATTTTCATTCCTCAATATTCAAAACTCGTGCCAGATATGCAAATGAGTAAAAACTTCCGAATGTTTAATTTTAGCTTTTATGGCTATTTCTTCATAACAGATACCTGTTTTTTTTTTATCTGAATTTATTAGAACTTTGATATTTAGCGGCTAATAAAGCTACTTGACTTGAAACCATCCCAGTAATTATTGCTTTTCTTATATTCAAAAACGAATTGGAACAATAAACAAAACATTTGGGTGAAAGTAATAGAGAATTCAATACAAACAAGTCGTTTTGAAGATAATATCATAAATAAATAACACACTTAGACTTACAATTGCGAATTAATTATAGTAACCTTAAGTTTGGATGATTTAGCAGGGTTTCCGAGGCTCAAAAAGTCAAATCGGGAAATCGGTTTATATGGGAATAATATCAGGTTATAGACCGATTTGGATCATGCAGAAGTCATGAGAGAACACAACATGCAAAATTTCAGCCAAATCTGACAAAAACTACGGCTTGCAGGGACTTAAGAAGTCAAATCGGGAGATCGGTTTATATTGGAGCTATACGAGGTTATTTACCGCTTTGGACCTTGCTTAGCACAGTTGTTCGAAATCATAAAAGAACACCAGATGCAAAATTTCAGCCAAATCGGACGAAACTTGTGGCTTTCAGGGGCTCAAGAAGTCAAATCGGGAGATCGGTTTATATGGGAGCTATATCAGGTTATAGACCGATTTGGACCGTACTAAGTACAGTTATTGGAAATCATAACAGACTACTACATGCAGAATTTCAACCAAATCCGACAAAAATTGCGGTTTCCAGGGGCTCAAGAAGTGAAATCGGGAGATCGGTTTATATTGGAGCTATATCAGGTTAAAAACCGATTTGGACCGTACTAAGTACAGTTATTGGAAGTCATAACAGACTACTACATGTAAAATTTCATACAATTCCGACAAAAATTGCGGTTTCCAGGGGCTCAAAAAGTCAAATTTGGAGATCGGCTTATATGGGCCTATATCAGGTTATTGGCCGATTTGGACCGTATTTGGCACAGTTGTTGGAAGTCACAAAAGAACACCACATGTAAAATTTCAGCCAAATCGGACGAAACTTGTGGCTTCCAGGGGCTCAAGAAATCAAATCGGAAGATCGGTTTATATGGCCATATCTAAATCTGAACCGGTATGGCCCATTGGCAAACCCCACCGACCTGAATCCATATTTAGTATCTGTGCAAAATTTCAAGCGACTAGCTCTAAGCGTTCGAACGCTATCGTGATTTTGACAGACGGACAGACATGGCTAGATCGACAAAGCACGTCAAGACGATCAAGAATATATTGGGTTGCCCAAAAAGTAATTGCGGATTTTTTAAAAGAAAGTAAATGAATTTTTAATAAAACTTAGAATGAACTTTAATCACATATACTTTTTTTACACTTTTTTTCTAAAGCAAGCTAAAAGTAACAGCTGATAACTGACAGAAGAAAGAATGCAATTACAGAGTCACAAGCTGTGAAAAAATTTGTCAACGCCGACTATATGAAAAATCCGCAATTACTTTTTGGGCAACCCAACATATGAATTATGGGGTCTTACACGAATATTTTAAAGTATTACAAATGGAATAAATAGATTAGTATACCCTCAACCTATGGTGGCGGGTATAAAAACAAAAAAACCCTATGTTTTAAAAAAAAATTTTGAAATTTTTTTAAGAACTGTTTTTTGTTTTTTTTTTTTATTTGCTAAATCATCTATTATGAAAATTACTGTATTTAATGCGGAATTTTAAGAATAAGTGTGTTATTTGTTTATGACATTATCTTCAAAACGACTTGTTATTATTGAATTCTCTATTACTTTCACCCAAAATGTTGATATTTATTGTTTCAAGCAATAATTACTGGGATGGTTGCAAGTCAAGTAGCTCTATTAGCCTCTAAATATCAAAGTTCTAATTAATTCAAAGATAAAAAAACAGGTAATTGTTATGAAGAAATAGCCATAAAAGCTAAAATTAAACATTCGGAAGTTTTTACTAATTTGCATATCTGGCACGAGTTTTGAATATTGAGGAATGAATTATTTAAAGCATATCTTATGGCGTTGGCTTAATATAAGCCTAGATTTAACTTGTCTTGGCTTCAAATGACGAAAAGAAGTTTTTGGTTTTTTAAGTGAGATTCGAAATTCATAAAATTTTGGTGTACTAAATCTTATTAAGGCTCTCAGTAATCATGCCATTTATGATAAAAATCGGATTATATTTGGATTAAGCTATAGACCGATCTTCCCATTGAATTTTTTGGTGCTGAGAAAAGGCATTTTTTGATTTGATTTTGCTGATATTTGACCAATTGTCGATAATTAATGTGCGCCAAATAACACAATAGACAGACGGTGTTGTTGTCTTTCAGTTATATTAGCCAAAAACAAATTAAAGGTAATCTTTTTTAATATAACAGGTTAATTAATTTTGACAAACATCTCTCTCTGGACAAGACATTTAAGTTCTTATTTAATAGAACATCAACAAATAGTGGTATGAAACATTAATTGCAACCAGTTTAAGTAAGCCGTTCGGTATTGCTAATAGAATAACAAACGGTTTTCTTAAACTTGTTATGGTCAACTGTTCTGGTTTGATTTGTCTAGCAGCAGTGACTTCCTTCCATCCATATATAAAGCCCACTGTTTGCCGAGTAAAGACATCAGAAAGTTCTGCAAACTTCTCAGACAACAAACCAAAATAATCAACATGAAATTCTTCGCTTCAGTTGCTGCATTTATCGCCATCATTGTGGGTGTGGCTGCTACTGGTGCCGGTATTGGTGCTAATGTTGGACCACTCGGCGCCCACATTGGAGCTGGTGCTGCTGATCATCACGCAGGACATGGACACGGCGTAGGTGCTGGCATTGGGGCTAATGTTGGTGGACTTAGCGCTGGAATTGGAGCAGGAATTGGAGCTTAAACTTATGGTTTTTTTTTAATGAATAAATCAAACGAATAAAAATGGAAAGCTGATGTTGTTGTTATTGTGGTAGCCACATTGTCATGTAGAGGTGGCGATCCTCATCAAGCTTCTGTAGGAGGGCAACTTCGTAAGGGTCCAAAGGACGGATTGCTGCGGGAACAGGGGGCCATTGTTTATTTCAAGTCGGCAATAACCCGCCTTGTCATATCGAGCATCATAGGCACCCAGTATTTGTGCAAGAGCCGGTGCCGCCCGGCCTCTCATTGAGACTCTCCGCTCGAGATCGCTGAATGTCCATGACTGCCATTGCAGCTACTCTGTATGAAGCATTCCACTTTACGGAACCTGTGGAAGCGCCCCGTAGCTCGCAACTAAGCTTTTCGCGACAGCAATGAACACCTCGCAGATCGGACCTTAATGTTCCAGCCTGTGTGGAGCTCACAGCTATCCCTTACCGGGGGGAAAGCTGATAATTGGAACCTTTAGCGTTTTTTCAAACTAGCAGCAAATAATGTCAATTGGAGGCTATATTTAGAGTCCTTAGATTAGTTTTAAGTCTGCCATCAGACTCACTTAGACGTTTTCGTCCATTGTGATACCAGAGGAACAGAAGAAGGAAGGTGCCTTCTGGTTCCTACTGTTGAACAATCCAGATCGCTTTAAAAAACCCCAACAACTTGCGAATGTCCACATCCACTAAATCAGACAGGTTCTCAAAGAAATAGGAACCTATAGTGGAACTCCATTTGACTGCCAGTGCGGGACACATACACAGAAGGTGTTTTAGAGTCTCTTCCTCTTCGATGTCCTCACAGCTTCTGCAAAAGTCGTTACTGTCAACCTTCAGTCTGTCAGCATGTTTTACGATTAGACAGTGACCTGTCTTGATGGCCAAAAACACTGAGACGTCTATTCTGGTCAATGACAGCAAAGCTGTAGACCTCTTCAAGTCTAGCTTAGGCCACATAGTTTAGGAATGTTCACAACCCCGTCTTTGTGACCATTTATAATTCGGGTGTGGTTCTGAAAACATAGCTTATATGTCGCTAGAGGCATATCCAGAGATTCCAGTTTCCCTGGAATGTGTAGACTAGTCTCGTAATCTCGTCTGCTCTACTATTTCCGGGGATATTTCTATGGCCCGGCACCCAAAAAAGGTGAATTTTGGACTGTTGGGAGATCTGCGACAGTCGAGAGCGCTTCTCAAAATTCCGAAATATATTCCCCAGAGATGTAATAGCTGCCTGGCTGTCAGGCTGTCTGAGATGATATTTATGCCAACCGTCGTTATGGCATTGTGTCATAGCCATTCCACCACATCTTTCTTTGCAGAGATTTCCGATAAATAAACACTACAGTGTTCTGACAACCTCGATTTAACCAGTTCAAGTTCTTCAGAACACACCCTAAAGCCCACCTGGTCCCCTAGTTTGGAACCATCCGCATGCAAGTCCATGTAACTTCTTTTGACAAAGGATATCGTAGTTCCAATCGGTTCTATCAGGAATAATGGTACAGCAGTTTTAACAAAAAAGCGGTTCAGGCAATGTGTAACCAGTCCAAGTTCTTCAGTGCACAACCCAAAGCCCACCTGGTCCCCTAGTTTGGAACCATTCGTATACAAGCCCATGTAAATTCTTTTGATAAAGGATATCGTTGTTCCAATCGGCTCTATCAGGAATAATGGTACAGCAGTTTTAACAAAGAAGCGGTTCAGGCAATGTGTAATCCACACTGCCTGAAACATCGGGCATTGGATCAAAGAGAAAACTCCCTTTGCCTCAAAATTGCTTCAGTGGTGGCAGCAATTTTGTCTAGCCATCATGTACACCGGCTTAGGTATGGCATTAAATTCAGTGCATCAGATGGTGTCGTCCTCAATGCGGCTGTGATGCACCGACAAGCCATTCCTTGGATCCGGTTGAGTGTTGAGGTGGATTTTCGAAACGTCGTCCACCACACCACAACACCATATAGCATTATAGGTCTGACAACTTCAGTATATGCCCAATGCATGACGCGCGGTCTAAACCCCCCAACTTTTGCCAATGGCTCTCTTGCAGGTGTATGGGGCAAGAGTTGCCTTTCTAGCCCTTTCCTAAATGTTGAATTTGAGGTTCAATTTCCTGTCGAGCAAAACTTCGCAAGTATTTTGCGAAAAGAGGGTAGGGATATGAATCTGCCAAATCTGCCAATCTCAAATACAAACTGCATGCCTCTGTCAAGTGAAGATCGGTGGAGACTGCCCTGCATGAGGTTGTGCATAAAATAGAAGAATCCTTCGATGCCAAATGGCCAGAATGGCCGAAAGGGTCTTTTCGGCACACGACAGGGCTAGACCTAGGGGTCTCAACGTTAACTCAGAGGAGACTGAAATCTGCCTGTTCACGAAGAAAACGAAGGTGGGCCAGATTGACACACCATGCTTTCTCAATAAAACGATTTCGATAGCTGACAAGGTCAAATACTTAGGTGTGATCTTGGACAGGAAACTGAATTGGAAGCATCATATTCAGGAGCATACAGAGAAGGCTCACAGATATTGGGCACTATGTAGACGGGTCGCAGGGTTGAAATGGGGTTTGAATACAAGGATAGTCCACTGGCTCTACAGGAGCGTGATTAGACCAATACCTACTTACGCCTCAGTAGTTTGGTGGACTGCGATGGAGAAATAATGCAACCTAAGAATAATACAACAGGTTCAGAGAATATGTTGTCTTGGCATAGGCGGAGCGTTGAGGACCATGCCCACTAGGGCACTGGAGACTATATTAGATATCCGACCCATTGGCATACAGATGTGAGGTGTGAGGCAGCCACTGGGGCTTTGAGACATAGGGCGATGGGAGAATGGGTAGAGGATAGGAGCAGCTCGTACCATCGCGGTAAAATCGAGGCGACGATAGGAAACCTCGAAGGAAGGGAAGGAAGGGAAGGAAGAGAAGAGGTTTCCGATCAGATACCTGAAATGACACTTAAGGTCCAGAGCGAGGCACTGCTGCCAGCAGCACAATCTTGGATTGATGGGACCGTAGTATTGCCTTCGGGAAGATCATGTTACACGGATGGATCAAAGCTAGAGGATAGAGTAGGCCTGGGGGTCTACATTGAGAATCCAGCAACTGAGATATTTTTTGGACTGCCTGACCATAAAAGGGGCATGTAGACGGAGATCGGGGCGATCAGGGAATGCGTGAGGTGGTGTGGTAATGGACATCGAGTGTGGACATTTTTACGGGCAGCAAAATGGCCATAAGGGCAATAACATCCAGGAGGGTAAGGTCACTAGCAGTCTTGCAGTGTAAGAAGGAGATGAACGCCTTCTCTGAGGGTGGCACAATCCGCATCGTTTGGGTGCCGGGCCATAACGGAGTAAGGAAGATTGAATGAATGATCGTGTTGTGGTCTGGTAGGCGGCGCTTCAAAAGTCCACCTTCTGCTTAATACTTAACCGGATCCAAAGGTAACTTGTTTGTGCCACACAGCTGCCCAGAGGACGAGACCATCTGATGCACAGGTCACTGTCTAATCGGAAAACATGCTGACAGACTGAAGGTTGCCAGCAACGACTTTTGCAGAAGTTGTGAGAACATCCAAGAAGAAGAGACTAAAGAACACCTTCTGTGTGTGTGTCCCGCACTGGCAGTCAGAAGGAGTGTCACTTTAGGTTCTCATTTTTGTGAGAACCTGTCTGATATGGCGGATGTGAACATTCCCAAGTTGTTGGGCTTTTTAAAGAGATCTGCATGGGTCAATGGTAGGAACTGAAGGGCATCTTCCTTCTTCTGTTTCTGTGGTATCACAATGGACGAAAACTTCTAAGTTAGTCTCATGGCAGACTGCCGCTTAAACCTAACCTAACATAAACTAAGAGGGAATGAAAGTGCAGACGATTTGGCAGTTAAGGCCAGAGAACTGTCATTAATAATCTTCGTTAACCCGAAAACTTTCGGGTCGACCCAGTCCAAGTTAGGGGCGTAGTTGACGAATGCGCATGTAACCCTCTGGAACAATGAAACGCTTGGCACGACGGCGAAAATCCTATGGAGATATTCAAATCGTGGGAAGACGAGGCTATTACTGAATAGAATTAGGAAGAAGGTCTGTATAGTTTTCAGTATCATTACGGGACACATAGGACTATGAGCTTACTTACGTAAAACCGGTGCGACAAGTGATAGCATGTGTAGGGCATGTGGGGAAGATAATGAGACGTTAGAGCATTTCCTATGTCATTGTCCGGTCTACGCGTCTAACGAATACCGGCATTTAGGTGGGGACACAGTACCAGACGTGAACCAACTTAGGAGCGTGGCATGGAAAAAAATTAAAACATTTTTGTAAGTAGGACGGAATTCCTAACATAGATTTTCTGTTTCGAGGTTACTTTTTTTACTATTTAGAGCGCACATCAAGCCTATTACTGGCTTAGGTGTATGTCCATAGTGGAATGGGGCGGAGTAATATCCGCACCCTCGTTTCAACTTTCTAACCTAGCCATGTCCCTCCATCCGTCTATCCGTTGAAAGCACGCTAACTTTGGAAGGAGTAAAGGGATTGGAATTTGGAAGGAGTAATGGGATTGTAAATGGCCCATATCTGTCCATGTTTTGATATAGCTGCCATATAAACCGATCTCGGATCCTGACTTCTTGAGCCACTAGAGGGCGCAATTCTTACCCGATTTGCCTGAAATTTTGCACGACTTGTTTTGTTATGATTTCCAACAACTGTGCTAGGTATGGTTCAAATCGGTCCATAACCTGATATAGCTGCAATATAAAACGATCTTGAATCTTGACTTCTTGAGCTTATAGAGGGCGCAATTCCTATCCGATTTGGCTGAACTTTTGCAAAAAGTGTTTTGTCATGATTTCCAACAACGGTGCATAGTATGGTTCAAATTAGTCTATAACCTGATATAGCTGCCATATAAACCGATCTGGGGTCTTGACTTCTTGATCCGCTAGAGGGCGCAATTCTTATATAATTTGCCTGAAATTTTGCACTATTTGTTTTGTTATGATTTCCAACAACTATGCCAGGTATGGTTTAAATCGGTCCCTTACCTGATATAGCTGCCATATAAACCGATCTGGGGTCTTGACTTCTTGAGCCACTAGAGGGCGCAATTCTTATATGATTTGTCTGAAAGTTTGCACGACTTGTTTTGTTATGATTTCCAACAACTGTGCCAAATATGGTTCAAATTAGTCTATAACCTGATATAACTGCCATATAAACCGATCTGGGGTCTTGACTTCTTGAGTTTCTATAGGGCGCAATTCTTATCCGATTTGCCTGAAATTTTGTACGACATGTTTTGTTATGATTTCAAACAACGGTGCTAAGTATGGTTCAAATCATTTCATAACCTGATATGGCTGTCATATAAACCGATCTTGGGTCTTGACTTCTTGAGCTTCTAGAGTGCGCAATTCTTATATGATTTGCCTGAAATTTTGCACGACTTGTTTTGTTATGATTTCCAACAACTGTGCCAAGTATGGTTCAAATCGGTTCATATCCTGATATAGCTGTCATACAAACAGATCTGGGGACTTGACTTCTTGAGCTTCTAGGGGGCGCAATTCCTATTCGCTTTAGCTGAAATTTTGCATGATGTATTTTATTTTTACTTTCAACAACTATGTCAAATTAGGTTCAAATTGGTTCATAACCTGATATATCTGCCATATAAACCGATCTGGGATCTTGACTTCTTGAGCCTCTAGAGGTTGCAATTATTATCCGATTTGCCTGAAATTTTGTACGACGGATCCTCTTATGACCATCAATATAGGTTTTTATTATGATCTGAATCGGTCTATAGCCTGATACAGCTATACAAACCTATCGCTCTATTCTACTTCTTAAGCCCCCAAAGGGCGCAATTCTTATTCAAATTGGCTGACATTTTACACTGGTCTCCAACATATAATTTAATCGTGGTCCGAACAGGACCATATCTTGATATCGCTGTAATAGCAAATCTTTTCTTTTATCCTTTTTTTGCCTAAGAAGAGATGCTGGGAAAAGAGCTCGACAAATGCGATCCATGGTGGAGGGTATATAAGATTCGGCCCGGCCGAACTTAGCACGCTTTTACTTGTTACTTTTAGAGCCTTTGTAATTTTATAAAGGGTGATTTTTTTGAGGTTAGGATTTTCATGCATTAGTATTTGACAGATCACGTGGGATTTCAGACATGGTGTCAAAGAGAAAGATGCTCAGTATGCTTTGACATTTCATCATGAATAGACTTACTAACGAGCAACGCTTGCAAATCATTTTCAGTGAATGGGCCCTAGAAAAGTTGGCAGAAAATCCGCTTTTTTATCGACAAATTTTGTTCAGCGATGAGGCTCATTTCTGGTTGAATGGCTACGTAAATAAGCAAAATTGCCGCATTTGGAGTGAAGAGCAACCAGAAGCCGTTCAAGAACTGCCCATGCATACCGAAAAATGCACTGTTTGGTGTGGTTTGTACGCTGGTGGAATCATTGGACCGTATTTTTTCAAAGATGCTGTTGGACGCAACGTTACGGTGAATGAACACATTTCGAACCGAACACTGATTTTGGTAATAAAATTCAATGATTTGCAAGCGTTGCTCGTTAGTAAGTCTATTCATGATGAAATGTCAAAGCATACTGAGCATCTTTCTCTTTGACACTATGTCTGAAATCCCACGTGATCTGTCAAATACTAATGCATGAAAATCCTAACCTCAAAAAAATCACCCTTTACAATGGCTTCTTTGGTGACCTTTACTATGTGCAACGATTTGGGTTCAGATTTAGATAAAGCTCCCACATTGTGGTTATTTGTTAGCCGATCCTCACACCATTTTTCTCTTCCCTTGTCCCTTGCGGCAACTTTGGCCGTCATAAGCCCTCTCGACTTTTCATGTTTTTCTTAAGGTTTTCCTAGCAATCTTAAATAAACATTTTGGTACATTTAATCGTGCTGATAATGTCACAGTTTTAGAATAATTCTCAGCCAAATCGAACGTAATGCCATGTCTAATTAAAATCTTCTAAAAATAGTCGCTATAGGACAAAAATAAAAAAAAAATTTCAATCATTAGCTTAATATTAAATTAAATCACGGGCAAACATCTTTCGAAACAACAAATTAATATTCTCACTAAATATTGGGTTGCCCAAAAAGTAATTGCGGATTTTTTAAAAAAAAGTTAATGCATTTTTAATAAAACTTAGAATGAACTTTAATTAAATATACTTTTTTTACACTTTTTTTCTAAAGCAAGCTAAAAGTAACAGCTGATAACTGACAGAAGAAAGAATGCAATTACAGAGTCACAAGCTGTGAAAAAATTTGTCAACGCCGACTATATGAAAAATCCGCAATTACTTTTTGAGCAACCCAATAGAACATCAACAACTATTGGTGGCATAAACAATCACATACTAATTGCAACCAGTTTACAAAAGTCATAAAGTTGTTCACTTTTTTGACAAATAATTTATTTTTGTTATGGTCTAGTGTTCTGGTTTGATTTGTCTAGCAATTGTGACTTTCTAGCAACCATATAAAAAGCCCACTGTTTGCCGAGTTAAGGCATCAGAAAGTTGGTTGCAAACTTCTCAGACTCAAACAAACCAAAAAATTCAACATGAAATTCTTTGCCTTAGTTGCTGCATTTGTCGCCATCATTGTGGGTGTGGCTGCTACTGGGGCCGGTATTGGTGCTAACGTTGGACCACTCAGCGCCCGCATTGGAGTTGGTGCTGGTGATGCTGGTCGCGGGGCACATGGACACACTGGTATTGGCGCTAATGTTGGTCCAATCAGTGCAGGAATTGGAATTTAGAACAATTATTTTGATGATAAATGGAACTAACACAAATCCGATAAATAAAGGAATAGATCGGTTGAAAATTGTAGTTAGTACGGCCATTAAGGTAAAAATCGGGCGATACATATACATGGGAGCTATATCTAAATCTAAACCGATATTGATGAGATCTTGCAGATATGTTAAGATAAGTAACAAAACAATTCGTGCCAAATTTTGTGCAGATCGGTTGAAAATTGTAGTAACTACAGCCATTCCACTGCAAATCGGGCGATACATATATATGGGAGCTATATCTAAATCTGAACCGATATTGATGAAATCTTGCAGATGTGCTAAGATCAGTAACAAAACATTCCGGGCTAAATTTTGCACAGATCGGTTGAAAATCGTGGTAGCTACGGCCATTTAGGTGGAAATCGGTCGATACATATATATAGGAGCTATATCCAAATCTGAACCGATATTGATAAAATCTTGCAGATATGTTAAGATCAGTAACAAAACATTCCGCGCTGAATTTTGCACAGATCGGTTAAAAATCGTGGTAGCTACGGCCATTTAGGTGGAAATCGGGCGATACATATATATGGGAGCTATATCCAAATCTGAACCGATATTGATTAAATCTTGCAAATATGTTAAGATAAGTAACAAAACAATCCTTGGCAAATTTTGTGCAGATCGGTTTAAAATTGTAGCAACTACGGCCATTTAGGTGGAAATCGGGCGATACATATATATGGGAGCTATATCTAAATCTGAACCGATATTAATGAAATCTTGTAGATATGTTAGGATCAGTAACAGAATAATCCTAGCCAAATTTTGTGCAGATAGGTTGAAAATTGTAGTAACTACGGCCATTTAAGTGCAAATCGGGCTATACATATATATGGGAGGCATATCTAAATCTGAACCGATATTGATGAAACCCTGGAGATATATTAAGATAAGTAACAAAACAATCCTTGTCAAATTTTGTGCAGATCGGTTGAAAATTGTAGTAACTACGGCCATTTAAGTGGAAATCGGGCGATACATATATATGTGAGCTATATCCAAATCTGAACCGATATTGATGAAATCTTGCAGATATGTAAAGATCAGTAACAAAATATTCCGTGGCAAATTTTATGCAGATCGGTTTATAATTGTAGTTACTACAGCCATTTATAGCTCGCATATATATGACGAGATACCTGAGGAGACACTGCTGCGAGTCTTGGATTGACGGAACTTTGGGGTTGCTATTTGGTACATCATACTATACAGATGGATCAAAGCTAGAGGACAGAGTGGGCCTGGTGATCTACATTGAGATCACAGGGACTGATTTCCCCTCCAAATGCTGAAAACATTTGTGAGGTAATATGCCATGTAAAACTTCTCTCCAAAGAGGTGTCGCACTGCGGCACGCCGTTCGGACTTGGCTGTAAAAAGGAGGCCCCTTATCATTTAGCTTTAACTTGATTCGGACTGCACTCATTGATAGGTGAGAAGTTTGCCCCTATTCCTTAGTGGAATGTTCATGGGGAAAATTTTTACCCAGGGACTGATATCTCTTTTACAATGCCTGACCATTACAATTCTGCAGGTAGAAATCCGGGCGATCACGTAATGGGTGAAGTGGTGTGGTGTTAATGTGAGGACGTTGAGTCTGAACATCTATAAGAACAGTAAAATGGCCATCAGGGCAATAACAACCAGGACGGTAAGGTCACGAACAGTCTTGCAGTGTAAAAAGAAGATTAACGCCTCTGAGGATGGCAAAATCCGCATCGCTTGGGTGCCGGGCCATAACGGAGTATGGGGGAATGAAAGGGCAGATGATTTGGCGGTGAAGGCCAGAGGACTGCCGTCAATAAAATTCGGTAACCCGAAGCCTTTCGGGTCGACGCTGTCCGAGTTAAGGGTGTGGACGACGAATGCGCATGCAACCCTGTGGAACAGCGAAACGGTCGGTAGGACGGCGAAAATTTTATGGGAAGATCCAGATACGGAAAATCAGTCAATTTAAGAAAGCATTAAACAATGGTCTAAAGCCGGACAATATACTGCAATGGAATCTAAATTTTATTGAAAGTTAAAAAAAAAATTTAATTGCAAATTGATTTAAACATTTAAAGCCCAAAATACCGGAGAGTTTTGCTGGACAGGAAATTGAACTTCAAATCCAACATTTTGGAAAGGGAGAGAAAGGCCACTCTTGCCCTATGCACCTGCTAGAGAGCCATTGGCAAAAGTGGGGGTTTAGACCACACGTCATGCATTAGGTATATACTGCAGTTGTAAGACCTATAATGCTATATGGTGTTGTGGTCTGGTGGACGGCGCTTCAAAAGTCCACCTACTGCTCAATACCTAACCGGATGCAAAGGATGGCTTGTTCGTGCATCACAGCTGCACTGAGAACGACACCATCTGATGCACTAATTTAAGGCTACATCGGATGCCTCTGGACATTGTGCCTAGACAAATTGCACCGACCCCTGCCGTGAGGTTAAAGGAGCTTTCTCATTGGTCATGTGGCGGCTATGGACACTGTGTTATCCTTGATGAAATATCCGATGTTCCAGGCTGTATAGATTACACCTTACCTGAGCCACTTTTTGATAAATGTACTGTACCACTATCCCTGATAGAACCGATTGAAACTATGATATCCCTGGTAACAGAAGTTCCATAGACTTCTATACGGATGTTCCAAACTAATCGACCAGGTGGGCTTTGGAGTGTACTCTAAAGATCTAGAACTGTCAAATCGAAAATTTTATCCGACTACTCCAGTGTGTATCAAACGGAGATTCTTGCAATTAAGGAAGTGGTGGAATGCCTAAGATATAATCTCAGACCGCCAAGTAGCCATTAAATCCCTGGAGAACGCATTTCCGAACACAAAAACCGTCCTCGACTATCGCAGATCTCTCAACGAGATGGCTGAACTGAAGTTCAAAATTCAGCTGTTCTTTGCCTGTGCCCACAGAGATATCCCAGGGAGTTGTAAAGCGGACGAGCTTGCGAGACTAGAAACTACCCTACCCATTCCAAGGATACTGGAATCTGTTAGTATACCTCTAGCGACATGTAAACTAAGTTTTCAGAACCAGGACCGAAGGACAATGAATTATAGATGATCGCAAAGAGGGGACTGTGAGTGTTCTAAAACTGTGTGGCCTTATCTAGACTTTAAGAGGTCCACCGCTTTGCTGTCATTGGCTAGAACAGACGTCTTAGTCCTTGAGTTCGACATGACAGGTCACTGTCTAATCGCAAAACATGCTGACAGACTGCAGGTTGCCGGCAACGACTTTTGCAGAAACTGTGAGAACATCGAAGAAGATGAGACTATAGAACACCTTCTGTGTTTTTATACCCTCCACCATAGGATGGAGGGGTATACTAATTTCGCCATTCTGTTTGTAACTACTCGAAATATTCGTCTGAGACCCCTTAAAGTATATATTCTTGATCGTCGCGACATTTTATGTCGATCTAGCCATGTCCGTCCGTCCGTCCGTCCGTCTGTCTGTCGAAAGCACGCTGACTTCCGAAGGAGTAAAGCTAGCCGCTTGAAATTTCGCACAAATACTTCTTTTTAGTGTAGGTCGGTTGGTATTGTAAATGGGTCATATCGGTCCATGTTTTGATATAGCTGCCATATAAACCGATCTTGGGTCTTGACTTCTTGAGCCTCTGGAGTGCGCAATTCTTATCCGATTAGAATGAAATTTTGCCCGACGTGTTTTGTTATGATATCCAACAACTGTGCCAAGTATGGTTCAAATCGGTCCATAACCTGATATAGCTGCCATATAAACCGGTCTTGGGTCTTGACTTCTTGAGCCTCTAGAGGGCGCAATTCTTATCCGATTGGAATGAAATTATGCACAACGTGTTTTGTTGTGATATTCAGCAACTGTGCCTAGTATGGTTCAAATCGGTTCATAACTTGATATAGCTGCTATATAAACCGATCTGGGATCTTGACATCTTGAGCCTCTAGAGGTTGCAATTATTATCCGATTAGCCTGAAATTTTGTAAGACCATCTCATAACCTTCAAAATACGTTTTTATTATGATCTGAATCGGTCTATAGCCCGATGCAGCGCCCATATAAATCGATCTCCCTATTTTACTTCTTGAGCCCCCAAAGGGCGCAATTCTTATTCGAATTGACTGACATTTTACACAGGTCTCCAACATATAATCTAATTGTGGTCTAAACCGGACCATGATATAGCTCTTATAGCAGAGCAAATCTTTTCTTTTATACTTTTTTTTGCCTAAGAAGTGATGCCGGGAAAAGAACTCGACAAATGCGATCCATGGTGGAGGGTACATAAGATTCAGCCCGGCCGAACTTTGCACGCTTTTACTAGTTTAATAACATATTGACAATATTTTAATTTTTTAACAATATTTTAAATTTTCAAAAATATTTAGTTTCTAAACAAATCTATAATTTTTTGAAAAATTTTAAGTTATTAAACAAAAATTAAAATTTTGAAAAAATTTAATTTTTTTGAAAAAAATTAAAAATTTTTTGCTATTTATTCCCTGAGTTTTTGCCCTTACATTTCATATTTAATCTGTTTTAAATCATCATCATCAATTTGTTAATAATTGCATTCAAGAATTAATCGGTTTTGATTTACACATTTAAACAAATTGATGTTATATAATTCGATTAAAGTATAAAATCACACACATTGCTGATGCCCATGCGGCACTTGCACACGTATCCGATAAAAGAAGACTTAAGGCTATGGGACATATATAGAATATAAAAAAAGAATATGTCACATTGAATGGCCATACAAAAATAAAGCATGAAATATGCCGGAAATAAATGTCTACCCTTGGCAAGCCTTCCACCAGCCGTACGAAGGAGAGCTTTAACGAATTGTGTAAAATAAAAAAAAAAATCGTATTTAACACTTATTTAAAAAGCAATTAAATTTAATTGTCATGCGTTTGGCTTACTTTTAATAAAATTTAATTTGAGTCAATTTTCCTCCATTTCCACCCAAAACGATGCTGCCAGCCACCAACAATACACCGCTGTCGCATCAGCAAGTGAAGAAGAAAAAAATCAAGCCAGCAAGGCAGCCAGTAAAATTTAATTTATTAACACAACTCACAGGAGTGTGAGTGCTCTAGCTGAACATTTAAGGGCAAAAAAAAAGGCTCTCGCACACACATACACCTAGAGTGTAGGGCTGCACCACAAGTATCCAGTAACGGCAGACATTGAATATGAGACATGTGTGTCATTGTGGTAACAGGGCAGGCAGAGTGGTTTTTATGCCACATGATAGACTCGTTGAAGTCAAGGCAACGAAGAAAGAAATGGTAGCAGTTTAATACCCTATTGGTTATATTTAATGTGGGTGTATTCATTCAATCAATTCTTTTGTAACACCTCCAAAATAACGAAATATTATTCTTAAGAGGTCACCGTGGCGCAGAGGTTAGCATGTCCTCCTATGAAGCTGAACGCCTGGGTTCGAAAAAAAAATTCAGCGGGGGTTTTCCCCTCCTTATGTTGGCAACATTTGTGAGGTATTATGCCATGTAAAACTTCTCTCCAAAGAGGTGTCGCACTGCGGCACGCCGTTCGGACTCGGCTATAAAAGGGAGGCCTTATCATTGAACTTAAACTTGAATCGGACTACACTCATTGATGTGTGAGAAGTTTGCACCTGTTCCTTAGTGGAATGTTAAAGGGAAAAATTTGCAAATTTGCATTCTTAAGAAATTTTGTAAAAAAAAGAGATTTTTAAGATTTTTTTTTCTTTTTTGAAATGTTCTATCAAATCAAAATTACTGAGAAAATTTCTCTAAAAACAAAACTTCCCAATAATTTTCTTAAAAAACATAAATTTTTAAGAATTTTTTTTTTTAAAACAATTTTAAAAAAATTTTCTCTAAAGACAAAATTACCAAGAAATTATTTCCAAAGATACAATTTCCAAAAACAAAAGCTTTGCGTAAAGACAAATTCCTATGAAATTGGCTCTAAAAACAAAATTTCCAAAAAAAAATTTCTAGCCTAGGTTAGATTAGGTTGAATGGGTTGCCCACCATAGGTGAATTCACTCGGTAGCCAGTTTGGTACATTGTGATACCCTAGAAATAAAAAGAAGAGAAATAAGATGGAGGACATCTAGGTGCAGAGGTTAGTATGTCCGCCTATGACGCCGAACGTCTGAGTTCCAATCCCGGCCTGAACATCAACAAAATTTTGAGCGGTGGTTATTCGCATACTAATGCTGTCTGCATTTGTAAGGTATTCTGCCATGTTAAAACTTGGTGGCGCTATGTGGCATGCCGTTCGGATTCAGCACAAACAAGTAAAAGCGTGCGAAGTTCGGCCTGGTCGAATCTTATATACCCTCCACCATGGATCGCATTTGTCGAGTTCTTTTCCCGGCATCTCTTCTCAGGCAAAAAAAAAAGGATAAAAGAAAAGATTTGCTCTGCTATTAGAGCGATATCAAGATATGGTCCGATTCCAACCACAATTAAATTATATGTTGGAGACCTGTGTAAAATGTCAGCCAATTCGAATAAGAATTTTGGGGCTCAAGAAGTGAAATAGAGAGATCGATCTATGTGGGAGCTGTATCAGGTTATAGACCGATTCCGATCATAATAAACACGTATGTTGATAGTCATGAGAGGATCCGTCGTACAAAATTTTAGGCAAATCGGAAAATAATTGGGACCTCTAGAGGCTCAAAAAGTCAAGATCCCAGATCGGTTTATATGATATCTATATCAGGTAATGGACCGATTTGAACCTTATTTGGCACAGTGATTGAAACTCATAATAAAATACGTCATGCAAAATGTCATACAAATCGGATAAGAATTGCGTCCTCTAGTGGCTCAAGAAGTCAAGTTCCCAGATCGGTTTATATGACAGCTATATAAGGTTATTGACCGATTTGAACCATGCCTAGCGCAGTTGTTGAAAGCCATAATAAAATACGTCATGCAAAAATTTCATACAAATCGGATAAGAATTGCGCCCTCTAGTGGCTCAAGAAGTCAAGTCCCCAGATCGGTTTATATGGCAGCTATATCAGCTTATTGACCGATTTGAACCTAATTTAGCACAGTTGTTGAAAGTCATAATAAAATACGTCATGCAAAATTTCATTCAAATCGGATAAGAATTGCGCCCTCTAGAGGCTCAAGAAGTCAAGATCCAAGATCGGTTTATATGACAGCTATATCTGGTTATGGACCGATTTGAACCATACTTGGCACAGTTGTTGGATATCATAACAAAACACGTCGCTAAAAATTTAATTTCAATCGGATAAGAAATGCGCCCTCTAGAGGCTCAATAAGTCAAGACCCAATCAACCGACCTACGCTAATAAGAAGTATTTGTGCAAAATTTCAAGCTGCTAGCTTTACTCCTTCGAAAGTTAGCGGGCTTTCGACCCACACCAAAATCCGCCAAACGGATTTATAGACCAACCAAATTATAGATATTTGGGTAGAAACGGGTCACCCCATGAATGTGGACCCTACCCCTTACCCCTATTTTCAAAAACGCCAGATCTCGTTGATGGGTCCACCGATTTAAGCGAAATATTGTATATCAGCTTATGGTACCCCAAAAACAAGAAATTGGTATAAAATGTTGGGGTCAAAAAACTTGGGGGGACGCCCCATCCCAAAACCCACCCGAACGGTCATGTTAGCCGATTAGAACAATATGGGTATCAAATGAAAGGTATTTAAAAGTACAGTACAAATCTGACATAAAAGTTTATTCCTTGATGTCCGAGGGCGCCCTCCCCACCCCCAAAGCCCCCAGCAGGGCATATTTACCGATTGGTAAAATATGGATATCAAATGAAAGGTATTTAAAAGTAGAGTAAGAATCTGATATAAAAGTTATTCCCCGGTATTTGAGGCACCTCCCCATCCCCTAAAACCTCCCAGCAGGGCATATTTACCGATTGGGACAATATGGATATCAAATGAAAGGTATTTGTAAGTTGAGTACACATCTGTTATAACAATTTGGTCCAAGGTGTCTACGGGGCCTCCCCAACCCCAAAAAACCCCTTAAACGGGCTAAATGTCCAACATCACATCAAAATGGGTATCAAATGAAAGGTCTTTGGGAGTTGACTACGAATCTATTATACACATTTGGGATAAAGTGTGGGACCGGCGCACCATCTAAAAAACCCTTCAATAGGACTTGTAGTTCGAGTGGAAAAACAGGACATGTATATCGCGACAGTAATGGACTCAAATAAACGCTCTTTTGGGTCTTAGAATCGGGGGGACCGACCCTTTCCTCCCAATAAAACCAACACCAAACTGTCATGTAGGACGACCGAGAATATATTGTACTTAAATGAAAGGATGTGTCTGAGGGCGTTATCCCACTCCCTATCCCACCCAAAAAAAAAAATAGAAATTAAAAATAATATATGAGAGCCTATTAGCATAAAATAGAACAGCAATAAAAGGTCTTTGGTAGTAGAGAACACTTTGTACCCTCAAATTGGGATAGACACAGGAGGACCTACGGACCTTTAAAAATGTGGTATCCCAAGTGGTAGCTTTGAAATATGATTTCGAATGTAGACAACCAATACAGATAACAATTAAGTGGTGTGGATCTGAACAAGACCCGTAGCCCTGAATATCTTGATAGCCACCTTTAAAATGCTGGACATTATAGGGCTAAAATAAGTCGTGCTTTAGCACGATGCTGATATTATTTCAGGGTCTGACTCCTAAACTCCCATCAAACCGCCCATGTTTGCGTATTTAAGTATTTGATAGTAGAAAACGAATTTGATATCCAATTTTGAGGCCAAGTGTTTGGAGGTCGTTTCACCCCATAAATTCCCCCTAAACCAATGGGAAATTTGAGAGTAAAGCACGATGCTTATATTTTTTCAGGGCTAAGTGCGTGGGTGGCCGCCACACCCTGCATACCCCTCAAACTGGACATATTTGTGGATTATGGCAAAAAAGGGCTCAAATCTGATATCTGTTTTATGGTGTTTCAGTGACCTCTCAACTCATAAACTCGCCCTAAACCAAACATATATACCGACTGTAGCAATATGTATGAATCTGATATCTACTTTCGTGGCAAAGGGTTTGGCTACTCCAATCCATCACCAAAACCAAAAGAATGAAGCAGATCTAACATCAAAACTTTGATGGGCGGACCCTCCCCTTACCCTGTTTTCAAAAAAGCCAGATCTCGGATATGGGTGGGGCGTTTTATGCGAAATTTAGTTTGTTTATAATAACTCAAAAACAGAAATTTGCTATCCTTATTTAGGGTGGGATATCTAGTGGGGCGTGTCTCCTCCAAGGCCCGCCAAATGGAAATATTAACCAATAATGACAATATGGAGCTCAAATGAAAGGTATTTGAGAGCACGAATCTGATATATGGCCGCCTACCTCACTTTCAAAAATCCCCTCATACCGGATATACTTACCGACCACAGTAATGTAAGGCTCAAATGAAAGGTATTTGGGAGTTGACCACGAAAATGATATCCAAATTATGGCGAAATATCTGAAAAGCCGTACCAGCACCCCAAAACCGGACCGTATCTGTATAGGGCCCAGATAAAATTCGAGCATGAAAGTAGGCGCTGGCCCTGTCCAACTAGTACACGAATAAAAATGAAACGGGATGAATGCAGAAACAGAGCGGGGGTCAACCGCCCATGCCCCTGTCTCCGCCAGAACTTACGGCACCCCTGTCTGAACCATCCCGTCCCGTTAACAAATCTCAGGAGACCTCCAAGAGGTACCTTCGCAAGGTCATCCAGATCGTAGAAGAACCGGTTCCCTAGAAAGGTGAGCCTGCTTCCTTGCAAAATCGTGTTCGATAGTCTCCTCCTCATCCTCATCAAGGCAACTCCTGCAGAAGTTATTGTGCGGTATTCCCATGCAAGCCGCCATGCGGCGATTAGATGTGAAAAGACGGTGCTGATATTAATCCGCACCATGCCACTACATAGTGGCATGGTGCGGATTAATATGCCAGTAATCGGCATGTTGTGCGCTCTAAATACTAAAAAGGAGTAACCTCGGAAAAGAAAATCTATGTTAGCAATTCAATGCTACTTACAAAATTTTTAATTGTTTTCCATGCCACGACCCAAGGTTGGTTGATGTCTGGTATTGTGTCCCCATCAAATGCTGGTATCCGTTAGACGGGAAAGCCGGGCAATGACATAGGAAATACTCCAACGTCTTATCATATTCCTCACATGCTATCACTTGCCGCACCATTATTACTTCATGTCCACGAAAATTCCCAAAGAACTTTCTTCAACAACCAAATTTCTTTGAATGTGATGCCAAAAAGTCGATCCCTATAATAAGGCTTTGTGTTGGGTATTTAATTTTCGATCTTGCCAGCACAATTTTTACACGCTTTAAAGTAAAAAATATCATGTGTGATGAATATGATGTTTATATGATGATGTTGGTGTTTATAGTCATGGTAAGGCGATCCATAGACTTCAAGTAGACATTACTGCTCTTGCAGATGATGATGATGATGACGTGCATGGCGAAGACTTCGATTGTGTCATGCCTTTAACAACATTATTGGTGTATTGTAAAGTGAGAATATATCCATTACGAAGCGTGAATGAAATGACATATAAATTCGCCTGGGAACGAAGACGTAGCAAGACGCACTCATTCAGGCATGGGAAATTACGAGTTCGTTGTCACAAGTAGCTTCTCTGGCTAGCTATTTCTGTGGTACTTGTTCTACTTTTGATTAAATAAAATCACTTGAAAATACATAGGCGAAAAAAAAATTATTATTCAGTTGAAAAAAGTTGCCTAGCAATAGGGAAATCAAAGGTAATGGAGATGTGAAGGCGATGGAAATGTTAATAAAAAATCAAATATAGAATCAAGGACTTTAGTACGCACAAGTCCTCTTTGAGAGGTTAAGAGTTATCTATAAAAATAGAGAAGTGTTTTTGACTAATATTCGCCCAGAAGAACTGGCTGCACCTATACACTTGAAATTCCGCATAAAGGTCACTCTCAATACGAAAGTGCGAGATAAGGTTGTTTTTTTTTTTTTTTTAATTCGAACTAGAACATGCTAAAATTGGTAAATGACTTAACACAGCATTGTTGTTGCCTGTCACTTACGAATCATTTGTTTGTCCTATGGCATAGCCACTTTACAACAACAGTAGTTAGGTAAAAATACGAGAGAAAACCGTTAGTTCGAAGACACTGCGTATACCAATAGAAATCATTATTACTGTGGACGCCCCCACAAATAGAGTGGTATAATGTGAGAGCACTAGGTGAGAGTATGAGAGATAAAAGTTGGTTGTGGGGTGGGGTGGGGTTGTTGTAGTGGTGGATGATGTGTGTGGTTTGTCTCACACAGAGGTCAGTCAGCTGCATATGCTTCTTCTTAAGACGACATAGGTATTTTGAACTTATTGTTTGATTTGCATTTATTGATTGGAGATGATGGTTGGGTTTTATTTTCTTATGTTGACAACGACTAAGAACAACTCCAACAGCCCACTTAATATGTCGTGCTATGTTTGGGCGGGCGGAAACTTCGGAACCCACAAGCGGCTAGCTTAACGCGTTCGACCGCTATCGTGATTTTGACAGACAGTCGGACATGGCTAGATCAACTCAGGATGTCGAGACAATTGAGAATATATATATATTTTATGGGGTCGTAGATCGAAACTGTGAAGTTTGATCTGCGACCCCATAAAGTATATATTCTTGATCGTTTCGACATCCTGAGTCGATCTAGCCATGTCCGTCCGTCCGTCTGTCGAAATCACGATAGGCGTCGAATGCGTTAAGCTAGCCGCTTGAAATTTTGCTTAGATACTTAATATTCATGTAGGTCATAGGGGATTGCAAATGGGCCATATCGGTTCAGATTTAGATATAGCTGCTATATAAACCGATCTGCCGATTTGACTTCTTGAGCTTACAAGTCGCAATTTTTGCTCCATTTGGCTGAAATTTTGCATGTAGTGTTTTCTTCCGACTTCCAACAACTGCGCCAAGTACGGTAGGAATAGGACTATAACCTGATATAGCTCCCATATAAACTGATCTCCCGATTTGACTTCTTCGGCCCTTACAAGCCGCAATTTTTGTCCAATTTGGCTGAAATTTTGCAAGTGGTGTTCTGTTATAACTTTCAACAGCTGTGCCAAGCTCGGTCCAAATCGGGCTATAACCTTATATAGCCCACATATAAACCGTTCTGCCGATTTGACTTGTTAAGTCCTTACAAGCCGCAATTTTTGTCCAATTTGGCTAAAATTTTGCAAGTGGTGTTCTGTTATAACTTCCAACAACTGTGCCAAATACGGTAGGAATAGGACTATATCCTGATATAGCTCCCATATAAACTGATCGCCCTTACAAGCCGCAATTTTTGTCCAATTTGGCTGAAATTGGGCAGGTAGTATTTCGTTATAACTTCCAACATTTGTGCCAAGTACGGTCCAAATCAGTCTATAACCTGATATAGCTCTCATATAAACCGATCTCCCTATTTGACTTCTTGAGCCCTTACAATCCGCAATTTTTGTTCTATTTGGCTGAAATTATGCATACTGTGTTCTGTTGCGACTTCCAACAACTGTGCCGAATACGGTCCAAATCAGTCTACAACCTGATAAAGCTCCCATATAAACCGGCCTCTATATCACTCTTGTTCGGTTCCTAGAAGCTTTAATTTTTGCTGGTTTGCTATGAAGAAAAGCTAAGGACTTACAGCTTTATTGTAATTTATAATTGGCTCATTTTAGCGTATTGCTTACAGTACATAGTTTTTATTTAAATCAATTGGGGTGGAAATACATTCCTTAAAAATCTTTATTTATTAATTAAGTTAATCTAAATGAATCATTGCATTTTGCACATCATTGAAAATTTTCAAATATTTCACCATTGATTTTCCCCTCCTATACAAAATATCGCCATGAATATGTACTCATACGCGAACCCAATGCTTTGCAGGCTGTTATCCAGGTTAACTACATACTCACACACACATACACACACAACACTTGGGGTATTTCACATAAATTATGAAAATGACAGCAACGACAATATGTTAATGAAATACTATGGCCATATACTCTGGTGAAGAACGGAATAGAACTGAAGCATTATCACCTTTGTGCATCATGTGTTAGGAGAGCAAATATTCAAAAGCAGGTGCAAAACACGATGTCACCAGCCACATGATGCACAACACTCGAGGGGCGCAAGCCTTTAGTGCAAGTGGTTTAATTTCATATAGAGGGGCATTATTTTCCACAGGTATAGGTGAGAGCAGAAAAAAAGACCTTTGACACATTTATAATTTTTATAAAATTTAAAAACTTTAATGTGAAATGGTCTGATTTCATATCATGCGACCATCAGATGGTGGGGGGGAAAAAAAATCACAGGCACATGAATTTGAATGTGTTTAATGTCAGCACAAACACCCTCACACACATAAACACTTCCATACATAAACTGTGTCTCATATTCATATTTTTGTGACTCATAAAAGGCGAATTTTGTTTTATCATCCTAAATTGGCCCTCAGACATTAAACGTGGTTAAGACCAGAGTCTATGTAGATATTGCCATCATCATAGCCGCCTTCATCGTCATGACCACCGACAGCCATGTGTTCGAGTGCTTTAACATTTTTACAACATTGACATAAACTTTTTCAAATTTATTCACGTGTCATGATATCGCTGGTTGGTCCTTTAGCTCTTGGTTGCTGTTGTTACTCTAGTGCCATATATTTTTCTTTTTTTTTCTCTCTTTATGCCATCCTGTGAGGTGCATAAAATAATTCTATGGCGAATTGTTTAACAGCAGTGTCTCATATGCAGCAGCAGCAGCAGTACTTGAAGAGAGAGGGAGTGAGAAAGTGAGAGAGAGAGAGATGTGAAAGACATTAAACATTCTATGAATGGATTCATAAAAACGGCAAAATTCGCTAAAGGCAGGCATGCTTAGAATTGTGACAATGGCCGGTGGCATTCATGGCTCTAAATAGCTGACGAAGCTATGCCATAAGGTTAGGTTAAAGTGGCAGATTTGGGGTTCATACTCACCTTTAAACAAATGCTGAGTTTCTAAGGCGCTGAGAAAGCAAGTTTTTCTTTTGATCATAGATCGAGATGGAAAATTTACCAGAACTTTCGGTCTTGGCATAGATTTGAGTCTCGGTGAAAACATAAACCTTGTACACAATACGCCCCACCAGCTTTAAGCTGTTGGCTTAAAATAGATCATCTGGCAACCCATCGGTCTCTGCTGCGTCATTACTATTCCTCCAGATTGCTGTCATTATAACCACCACCATAAGATAAGGGTTTACTAATCTAGTCATTCCGTTTGTAACACCTCGAAATATTCGTCTAAGATCCCATAAAGTATGTATATTCTTGATCGTCTCGACGCTCTGAGTGGATCTAGCATCATGTCCATCCGTACGTCAGTCCAACCGTCCGTCAGTCTGTCGAAATCACGATAGCGATTTAACACGTAAAGCTAGCCGCTTGAAATTTTGCACAGATACTTAATATCAATGTAGGTCATTGGGAATAGCAAATGGGCCATATCGGTTCAGATTTAGATATAGCCCCCATATAAACCGATCTCCCGATTTGACTTCTTGAGCCCTTACAAGCTGCAATTTTCATCCGATTTTGCTGAAATTTTGCATGTAGTGTTCTGTTATGACTTTCAACAACAGTGTCGAGTACGGTTCAAATCGGTCAAGAACCTGATATAGCCCCCATATAAACCAATCTCCCGATTTGTCTTCTTGAACCCTCACAAGACATAATTTTGTTCGATTTGGCTGAAATTTTGTAGGTGGTGTTCTGTTATGACTTCCAACAACTGTGCCAAGTATCGTCCACATCGGTCTATAACCTGTTATAGCCCCCATATAAACCGATCTCCCGATTTGTCTTCTTGAACCCTCACAAGGCGTAATTTTTGGCGATTTGGCTGAAATTTTGCATGCGGTGTTCTGTTATGATTTCCAACAACTATGTCAAGTACGGTCCAAATCGGTCTATAACCTGATATAGCTCCCATACGAACCGATCTCCAGATTTGACTTCTTGAGCCCTTACAAGCCGCAATATTTGTTCGATTTGGCTGAAATTTTGCAGGTGGTGTCCCGTTATGACTTCCAGCAACTGTGCCAAGTACGGTCGAAATCGATCAATAACCTGTTATAGCCCCCATATAAACCGATCTCTAGATTTGACTTCTTGAGCCCTTACAAGCCGCAATACTTGTCCGATTAGGCTAAAATTTTGCGCGTAGTGTTCTGTTATGATTTCCAACAACTCTTGTTAGTACGGTCCAAAACGGTGAATAACCTGATATAGCCCCCACATAAACCGATCCCCAGATTTGTCTTCTGGAGTCCTTACAAGCCGCAATATTTGTCCGATTTGGCTGAAATTTTGCAGGTAGTGTTCCGTTATGACTTCAAACAACTCTGCCAAATACGGTCCAAATAAGTCAATAATCTGATATAGGTCCCATGTAAAGCGGTCTCACGATCATCCTTGTTCGATTCCTAGAAGCTTTAATTTTTGTTGGTTTGACAGAAGTTTGGTATATTGAAAAAAATTATGCCCTTTAACTAAATACATTTTGTCTAAATTTTTTGCAGAATCCATGGTGGTGGGTTCCCAAGATTCGGCCCGGCCGAACTTAGCACACTTTTACTTGTTTGAACTTTTTCTCTTGCATTCTGGATTACCGTCATTATCGCTGCTACGCGATCGGTCCCTTGGACTGGAAGGAGCTTGCTTACTTATAAGAGCTAGATGAGGATTGTCTCAGCACATTTCGTGATTCCGCAGAAAAACGAGAAATCCCTTTCGTGTCTGATCCTGCAGACGTAGCTAACACGTTGCTAGAGCTAGAGGCATACCCACAAATCCAGTTCCCCTGAAATGTGCTAGGTAGTTCCTAGTCTCTCAAGCTCGTCCGCTTTACAATTCCCTGGGATATCTCTGTGGCCCGGCACCCAAAACAGCTGAATTTTGAACTGTTCAGCCATGTCGTTGAGAGATCTGCGACAGCCGAGGGCAGTTTTTGTGTTCAGAAATACGTTCTCCAAGGATTTATTGGCTGCTTGGCTGTCTGAGAAGATATTTATGCCAATCGTCGTAATAATGGTATTTGGATCCGGTTAAGTATTGAGCAGTAGGCGGACTTTGGAAGCGCCGTCCACCAGACCACAGCACCATATAGCATTATAGCTCTGACAAATGCAGTATATACCCAATGCATGACACACGGTATAAACCCCCTACGTTTGCCAATGACTCTCTTGCAGGTGTATAGGGCAAGAGTTGCCTTTCTTGCCCTTTCCGAAATGTTGGATTGGAAGTTCCATTTCCTGTCCAGCAAAACTCCCAGGTATTTTGCACTTTCTGTAAACCTAACATTGTCTCCACCCAAGGAGACAGATCCCACTGTAGGCAACTTGTATCTCCTCCTGAAAAGAACTACTTCTGTCTTGCACGGATTTATACCTCACGGCATTGGTCGCTTGATACAAACTGCAGTGGTCGGGTAACCTTTTCGGTATGACCAGTCCCGGATCTTAAGAGTACACCCCAAAGCCCACCTGGTTGTTTAGTTTGGAGACATCCGTATAGAAGTCTATGTAGCTTCTGTTACCAGGGATATCGTAGTTCCAATCGGTTCTATCAGTTTCTCTGGTAGGGTGTTATCCACACTGCCTGGAACATCGGACATTGTATCAAGGAGAAAGCTCCCTTAACCTCACGGCAGTGGTCGCTGCAATTTGTCTAGCCCATCTCCAAAGGCATAAGACGTAGTATTAAATTCAGTGCATCAGTTGGTGTCGTCCTCAATGCGGCTATGATGCACAAACAAGTCATCCTTTGGATCCGATTAAGTATTGAGCAGTAGGCGTACTTTGGAAGTGCCGTCCACCAGACCACAACACCATATAGCATTATAGGTCTGACAACTGCAGTATATACCCAATGCATGACACGCGGTCTAAACCCCCAACTTAAGCCAATGGCTCTCTTGCAGGTGTATAGGGCAAGAGTTGCCTTTCTTGCCCTTTCCGAAATGTTGGATTTGAAGTTCAATTTCCTGTCCAGCAAAACTCCCTGGTATTTTGCACTTTCTGTAAACGGAACATTGTCTTCTCCCAAGGAGACAGGTTCCATTGATTTGACAGAAGGTTAGGTAATTGTAGCCGAAGCCAATGAAAGGCATCTATTGACTATGGCGAAAAATGCCAATAAGGATTATATTGGGGGTCATTTACAATTTACCTAAGACAGCAGGCCCATTGTGTTCCTCCAGTGGATACTGCGGCCTATTTCGTTTATGGATCTTTTTTTGTGTGTCATCTCACTGTGTGTCTGTGTTGGCTTAGCTCTTATCATTTTGGCCACTGAAATGTTACTGAGTTTGTAAATGACATGTTTTGGATGTTTTTGTAATTGTTTTGAATGACACTGGCAGCAGAAGCGCCAAGCTAGCGACATCAAAAAGTCAACGACTAAGTTGTTGATGGTTGTTGTTTGGTATTTATTTTCTTTTTTTTTTTTTTTGTTGGTAGCACACTACAGGGGGGCCTAACATAAAGTTGGGGCAACAACAATAATAAACCGACATACATATGTAGAAGGTCATCACCATAAACGGATGAGAAAGCCGCTTAAATAAAACAATTGTTGTCTAGTAAAATTAAGTAGTACGATTTAACTATTTTATTTCATGGTGAGAGGGTTGGTATGCGATGAAGATGAAAGATCATGTAATGAAAATTTAATTAAATTAATTTTTATTTATATTAAATTTGTTGTATACTTACCTATTGGTTTTCTTACTCTCTTTCTCTTTACCTTTCTTTCCCTTAGGGCTGTGAAGTTTACATCGAAATTATTCGGACGTGCTTTATCGAAACGTATCAAAGCCACCGTTCTCTATGCCACCGAAACGGGAAAATCCGAGCAATATGCCAAACAGTTGTGCGAACTATTGGGTCATGCATTCAATGCCCAGGTAAGGAACTTCAACAAGAAAAACGAAAATTATTAAGAATTTCAATGGAAATAATCATAGCAAACACAAATAAGAGTAAAAGTTTAAGAATTGAAATTGGATTAAATGGAAACGGGGACGATAACTGTATAAAATTCAGATACACAAGTTAAAGAGCTTAAGCATTATAGGAAAAAACATTTATTTATGCACAACGAATTTAAGGTGTCTCTTTCTGTTTCAAAAAAATCCAAACTGTCTGCCGCCCTCCCAAAAATCTAGATATTAAATTTTCCTCTAATATTTCTGGCAAATACCACGAATAAATCAAAACATTACCCAGAGAAAATCTTTCTCGTTATTACACACAATGCTGCATAATTTTTTACAACGTTTTTGGCCATCCATGCGTATGATTATCCCCCGAATATTTTATGTGATTTTGAGGATTTCTCATACGCCACCATGTACCCAGAAATCCCTCGCACAAATTTAATGCCCCATTTTAAAGAGGGTTTCAATATATTATGGACACTTCATTGAAGTAAATTGACTTATTTAAGGGCATGACATGAGATTTTATAGCAAAAAATTGTTTGCCACATTAAAGACATTTTTAAATGTCAATTTTAAAGAAATTTAAAAGGACTTTTAATATATTGTTATGCAATTAAATACTAAAACAAGTAAAAGCGTGCTAAGTTCGGCCGGGCCGAATCTTATATACCCTCCACCATGGATCGCATTTGTCGAATTCTTTTCCCGGTATCTCTTCTTAGGCAAAAAAAAGGATGTAAGAAAAGATTTGCTCTGCTATTAGAGCGATATCAAGATATGGTCCGGTTTGGACCACAATTAAATTATATGTTGGAGACCTGTGTAAAATGTCATCCAATTCGAATAAGATTTGCACCCTTTGGGGGCTCAAGAAGTAAAATAGAGAGACCGATTTATATGGGAGCTGTATCGGGCTATAGACCGATTCAGACCATAATAACCACGTATGCTTATGGTCATGAGAGGGCCCGTCATACAAAATTTCAGGCAAATCGGATGAGAATCGCGACCTCTAGAGGCTCAAAAAGTCAAGATCCCAGATCGGTTTATATGGCAGCTATATCGGGTTATGAACCGATTTAAACCTTATTTGCCACATTTATTGAAAGTAAGAATAAAATACGTAATGCAAAATTTCAGCCAAATCGGATAAGAATTGCGCACTCTAGAGGCTCAAGAAGTCAAGACCCAAGATCGGTTTATATGGCAGCTATATCAAAACATGAACCGATATGGCCCACTTACAATACCAACCGACCTACACTAATAAGAAGTATTTGTGCAAAATTTCAAGCGGCTAGCTTTACTCCTTCGGAAGTTAGCGTGCTTTCGACAGACAGACGGACGGACGGACAGACGGACGGACATGGCTGGATCGACATAAAATTTCACGACGATCAAGAATATATATACCTTATGGGGTCTCAGACGAATATTTCGAGTAGTTACAATCAGAATGACGAAATGACTATTATGACACAATCAATATCTTGTATGTTGAAAGTCAGAAATTGTTGTGCAAAATTTCAGCCCAATCGGATAAGAATTGCGCCTTCCAGAGGCTCAAGAATCAAGGATGCGGAATTGGTTTATGGACATATAATGGACCGATTTGGCGAATTTACAATCCCAACAGATCTCTTCTAATAAGAAGCGTTCTTGCTAAATTTTAAGCTCGCTAGTGCTTTCGTCAGACAGACAGACGGACGGACAGACGGTTATTGTTAAATCGACTTGGGGGTATACTATTGGGTTGCCCAAAAAGTAATTGCGGATTTTTCATATAGTCGGCGTTGACAAATTTTTTCACAGCTTGTGACTCTGTAATTACATTCTTTCTTCTGTCAGTCATCAGCTGTTAATTTTAGCTTGCTTTAGAAAAAAAAGTGTAAAAAAGTATATTTGATTAAAGTTCATTCTAAGTTTTATTAAAAATGCATTTACTTTCTTTTAAAAAATCCGCAATTACTTTTTGGGCAACCCAATAATTTCGTCACTCCTATGGCGGGGGGTATAACAAGTAAACACGTGTTAAGTTCGGCCGTGCGGAGCTTTGGATATCCACCTGAGTTATTAATGCAGCGTTTATGGGCTCAAGCGTTTAATCGGCATATCGCTCTATATGGCAGCTATATCTGAATAAAGACAGATCTGAACCATATTTGAGTCGGATATCGGGAGGCTTAAAACAACACACTGTTTCTAATTTCATTGAAATCGGATAATAAATGAGCCTGTTATGGGCTTAAGACCCTAAACCGGCATATCGGTCTATATGGCAGATATAAGTAAATATGGTCCGATTTTACCCGATTTGATTCAAGAACTTAACCAGCGTATAGAAGAAATACGACTTACTTACTTTAATTGGCTATGACACAATATTTCTTCCACTAGCCGAACGTAGAATAGCGTTCCAAGCGCCTCGATCTTCTGCACTCATTCTAAAAATCTCTGACACCAAGTTTCGAAGTGTCTCCCACAACTTGATCTTTCCATCGGGCTTTTTGCCTTCCCGGTTTGCGTGTACCACCGTATTTGCCTTCAAAAGACTTCTTTGCTGGAGCTTCTTCATCCATTTTGACAACATGACCTAGCCAACGCAGCCGTTGTTAAATGTAACTATGCTATCGTCGTCGACAACTCGTGGTTCATACGTCGCCTAAATGCTCCATTAACGCAAACTGGTCCATATATTTTACGAAGAATCTTTCTCTCAAATACTCCAAGCACTGCCTCATCTGCTTTAACCCATGCTTCAGTACTATATAACAGCACGGGTGGTATCAGTGTCTTGTATAGTGTAAGCTTTTTCTGTCGAAAGGTGGCCTTGTTTCTAAACTGCTTACTTAGTCCAAAGTAGCATCTGTTTAACAGTATTAGTCTTCGCTTTATCTGAAAACTGGTGTCATTTGTTTCGGTTATGGCGGTGCCGAGGTAGATAAAGTTACTGACTATCTCAAAGTTGTGAATCCCAACTTTCTCCATGTTCTTTATCTACTCGGTTGTGCAAGGCTTTTTGGGAGTGGAAACCATCCATTTCTTCGTCTTATCTCCATTTACTGCCAGACCCATTTTCACTGACTCTCTTTCGATTCTTTCAAAGGCTGCAGTTACTACTTCCGGTGATCGACCTATGATATCGATATCGTCGGCATAGGCGAGTAGCATGTGCTCTCTTGTGATTAGTGTGCCATATCTATTCACTTCTGCATCTCGTATAATCTTCTGCAGCAGGATATTAAAGAGGCTGTCTCCTTGTCTGAAACCTCGTTTGGTATTAAATGATTCGGAGAGATTCTTTACTATTCTCACTGAGGAACGTGTACCAGCATCCTGTCATCCTGCAGAGTCTTATTAATTTTGCAGGGATACCAAACTCAGACATGGCTTGAAATACCTTTGAACGTAAAGGAGTATCGAAGGCGGCTTTGTAGTCAACAAAGAGGTAGTAGGTGTTGATTTGTTCTTCTCGCGTCTTTTCCAGGATTTGGCGCAGTGTGAATATCTGCTCCGGGATGGATTTACCTGGTTTAAAGCCGCATTGATAGGGTCCAATTATCTCATTGACTTTAGGTTTTAATCTTTCACACAGTACGCTCGAGAGTATCTTGTATGCGATGGGGAGGAGACTTACTCCTCTGTAGTTGGCACATTCCATCTTGTCTCCTTTTTTGTGTACGGCACATAGTATGCTGAGGTTCCAATCATCGGGTATGCATTCTTCTAGCCAGATTGCGCAGATAAGCTGATGCATACGCCTTATCAGCGTATCGCCTCCGGTCTTAAATAGTTCAGCGGGTAACCCGTCGGCTCCTGCTGCCTTGTTGTTCTTTAGTCGGGTTACTGCTACTTGGACCTCATCCTGACTAGGAGGTAAACATTCTATACCATCATCAGGGATTGGTTCTGCGGTATCCTCTTCGCCGCCAACATCGGACACTAGCAGTTGTGTAAAATGTTCTTTCCATATCCTCAGCATGTTGTCTGTGTCAGTTACCAGATTTCCTTCTTTGTCTCTGCAGGAGAATGTGCCTGCACCAAAGCCATCGGTTTGGTGTTTAATTCTTTGGTAGAATTTCCGGACTTCATTCTGACTCCTGTACATCTCAATTCGTTTGCACTCACGTCTTTCCATTTTCTTTTTCTTTCTGCGGAATAGACTTTTTTTCCTGATGGTCTCGCCAGGATTCGAACCCAGGCGTTCAGCGTCATAGGCGGTCATGCTAACCTCTGCGCTACGGTGGCCTCTCACCATGGACCTATTAGCGACTGAAAATTGTCCTTAAAAAGATTTTGAGAATTTTTCGATTTTCAACCACAGTGAGGAGGCACCTTACCATTGGGCTCAAACTTCAATCGGACAGCACTCGAAAATATGTGAAAAGTTTGCCCCTAGTCCTTAATAAAAATTCATGGGCAAATATTTCATTACTGACGTGACCTAACCGATCAGGAGGTTGTCTCTATTACACGGTAGATAGATGAAGGCCAAAATAAGAACTGGGAAATGCTTATCCCTGTAACGAAAAATTTTTTTTAAGATTAAGATTTCAACTTCTTATCTGAAGCTCATCTCCCTCCAGTAGAAGCTGAGTTGGGAAGATACGCGCTTCAGATATCGTGATCTTAAGCGGAATCGGAGATTTTACCCTCAATCGGAATCCGGTTCGGAGTTGACTCCCAAGGTCAGAGCTGCCAAGGGCCGCAGAACGGCTCTCAATCCTGCATTCTGGATGAGGGCAACGTTAATGCCCTGAATATTCCCATAACTCTGAGTAACTCGTCCAATGCAGCTACCTCGGGGTGGTGCAAATTAATCTGTACCAATTGCAGGCATTGCAGTGGCTAAAGGACTGCAGGGGCTCAATATTTCAAATCGGGAGACCGGGTCATATGGGAGCTATGTCAGGTTATAGACCGATTTCAACCGTACTTGGCTTGGTTATTGGATGTCGTAACAGAACATTACATGCAAATCAGATAACAATTGCGGTTTCTAGGGGCTTAATATGTCAAATCGAGGGATCGATTTATATGGGTGCTAATCTGAGCCGATATGGACCATTTGCAATCCCCAACGGCCTACATCAATAAAATTATTGCTTAATTTTAGGGTATTTTTATACCCACCACCATAGGGAGGGGGTATACTAATCTAGTCATTCCGAAATATAGATCTGCGACCCAATAAAGTATATATTGGGTTGCCCAAAAAGTAATTGCGGATTTTTTAAAAGAAAGTAAATGCATTTTGGATTGTCTCGACACTCTGAGCCGAACTGGCTATGTCCGTCCGGCTGCCGAAATTACGTAAGCGGTCGAAAGCAAAAAGCTGTCCGCTTGAAATTTTGCACACATGATTCCTAATGGATGTAGGTCGTTGGGGATTGCAAATGGGCTATATCATATAAACCGATCCCTCGATTTGGTCGATCCGATTGGGCTTAAATTGTGAACAAAGACTTGGGTTTTGACTTTCGACAAGTATGAAACGAATCAATATGGCCCAATATAAACCGATCCCCGGATTTGACTTCTTGAGCCCTTAGAAGCCTCAATTTTCATCCAATTTGGCTAAAATTTAAAACAAAGACTTGAGTTATGACTTTTGACATCTATGCCAAGTATGAAACGAATCGATATAGCCAATTTTGACCGGATTTGACTTCTTCGGCCCTTAGACGCCTAAATGTTCACCTGGTTTGACTGAAAATTGACCCAAAAACCTATCTTATGACTAACAACACCAGTGCCAAGTTTTATCCGAATCGTTCAATATGATGATATAGGCTCCCCCTATGTACCGATATCCCGAAATGACCTCTTGAGACCAAAACAAGTCAAAGGGCCTTAAGTTCGGCCGGGCCGAACTTTGGATACCCACCAAGTCGGGTATATATGTAAACAACCTTTCGTCAAAATCCGGTGAAATTTGCATACTTTACGCCCCAAAGCAGCTACATCGAAATATATTCCGATTTGGACCAAATACTAATAAGTACAAGTCATTGTTGAATTGTGTAGAACAAAATATTGGTCTCTTTAGTAGCGATATCTATAAATAAACCGATCTGAACCATATACGACACATAAGTCACTGTGTCAAATTTCAGTGAAATCGGATTATAAATGCGTCTTTTATGGCCCCAAACCCTTATATCGAGGGATCGGTCTATATGGCAGCTATATTCAAATCTGGACCTATCTAGACTAAATTGAAGAAGGATGTCGAAGGGCCTATCACAACTCACTGTCCCAAATTTCGGCGACATCGGTCATTAAATGCGCCGTTTATGGGCTCAAAACCTTAAATCGGGAGATCGGTCTATATAACAGCTATATGCAAATCTGGACCGATTTAAGCCATATTCCAGAAGTATGTTGACATGCTTAACTTAACTGACTGTCAGAAATTTTGGCGACATCGGACAATAAATGTGCCTTGTATGGGCCTAAAACCCCAAATCGAGACATCGGTCCATATGGCAGCTATATCCAAACCTGGACCGATCCAGGCCAAATTGAAGTAGGATGTCGAAGGGCCGAACACAACTCGCTGTCTCAAATTTCGGCGACATCGGACAATAAATGCGCCTTTTAAGGGCCCAAACGCATAAATCGGGAGACCGGTCTATATAACAGCTATATCCAAATCTGGACCGATCTAGGCCAACTTTAAAAAGGATGTAGACTAGCCTAACACAACTCACTGTCACAAATTTCAACAAAATCTGATAATAAATGTGGCTTTTATGTGCCTAAGACCCTAAATCGGCGGATCGGTCTATATAGCAGTAATATCGAAATCAGGACCGATCTAGGCCAAATTGAAGTAGGATGTCGAAGGGCGTAACCCAACTCACTGTCCCAAATTTCAGCAAAATCGTATAATAAATGTGGCTTTTATGGGTCTAAGACCCAAAATCGGCGGATCGGTCTTTATGGGGGCTATATGAAGATATAGCCCATCTTCGAACTTAACCTGCTTATGGACAAATAAAGAATCTGTGCAAAGTTTCAGCCAAATATCTCAATTTTTAAAGACTGGAAAGTGATTTCAACAGACAGACGGACGGACGTGGCTCGTCTTAGATTTTTACGCTGATCAAGAATATATATACTTTATAGGATCGGAAATGGATCTTTCGGTGTGTTGCAAACGGAATGACAAAGTGAATATACCCCCATGCTTCTGTGAAAAGCACGCTAATTTTCGAAGGATTTAGCGTGCGTCTATTAGTGAAGCTCTGTCTGGATTCTAAATGGGCCAAATCGTTTCATATTTAGCTATAGCTGCCATGTAAACCGATCTCCAGATTTTACTTCTTGAACCTCTAGAGGGCAAAATTCTTATGCGATTTGGTTGAAATGTCGTATTTTGACGTCATCTTTGTCCTCTAGTATACGTGCCACACCTAACCTAACCTCTGATATCCTTCAGCTTGATAGCCTTTGCTAAAGAAAGTAGTCACAACAGATCCTCTCTATGTCTGAACTCAATGAGTTAAGGCAATTGTCTAGGCGAATCAGGAATCCCTAGCTTAAATTCCTAAATTTTTCCAAAGAAGACAAATTTCAATCTGATTGCCTTAAGCTCATTATTTTGTTATCCATAATTAAAAAACCCCTAAAGGCTATGATATATAAGAGTTAAAATTAATAACATTTTTGTGTGGATCATAGGGAAAGGGCAAAGCCTTTCACCAACAGACAGCACTTGTATTGTTTTTGACCTTCACCCCACAAAATAGTCGTATATTAGCTTGATATTGGCCAACATCATAAAGACCTTTATGGGCATTAGGCTTATTTTAATTAACAAAAAAAAAAATTATTAAGGGAGGGTGAACCTTAGCATTTTGTTGGTTGGTTGGTTGGTTGGTTGGTATGATGAGGTCATGACATTAAAGCCTCTCGCAGCAGTGGAGGGGTGGGCATTGGTCCAAAATGAGGGCGGAGAGAATATTCAAAGCAAAGGACAGTGGTCTAGAATAGAAATTCATTGCAGGGAAATCCATAGCATTTTTTGTGCCTATAGAAAATGTTGGTTTTTTCCCTCCTAATGCTGGCAATATTTGTAAGGTACTATTCTATGTCAAGCTTCTCTCCAAAAGAGGTGTCGCATTGCGGCAAGCCGTTCGGACTCGGTTAAAAAAAAGGAGGCCCCCTATCACTGAGCTTAAACTTGAATCGGGCTGCACTCTGCTTCTTAGTGGAGTGTTCTTGGGCAAAATTTTGCATTTGCAAGTAAAAAGGCATTAACCCATTAACGACGAATGGGTAAAACACCCAAGAATAGAGCAGTCTGCGAAAAAATTTAGCTCAAGTTAGAAAAGAGGAGAAATTTCGATTGGTGAAAAGTAAAGGAATGAAAAAATTTCAAAAAATTCCCTTCTTAGGCAAAAAAGGACCACAATTAAATTACATGTTGGAGACCTGTGTAAAATTTCAGCCAATTCGAATAAGAATTGCATCCTTTGGGGGCTCAAGAAGTAAAATAGAGAGATCCATTTATATGGGAGCTGTATCGGGCTATAGACCGATTCAGACCATAATAAACACGTATGTTGATGGTCATAAGAGAATCCGTCGAACAAAATGTCAGCCAAATCGGATAAGAAATGAACCCTCTAGAGGGTCAAGAAGTCAAGTCCCCAGATCTGTTTATATGGCAGCTATATCAGGTTATAGACCGATTTGAACCTTATTTGACACAGTTGTTGAAAGTAAGAATAAAATACGTCTTCCAAAATTTCAGCCAAATCGGATAGCAATTGCGCCCTCTAGAAGCTCAAGAAGTCAGGTCCCCAGACCTGTTTATATGACAGCTATATCAGGTTATGGACCGATTTGAACCATACTTGGCACAGTTGTTGGAAGTCATATCGAAATACGTCGTGCAAAATTTCATTCCAATCGGAAAAGAATTGCGCCCTCTAGAGGCTCAAGAAGTCGAGACCCAAGATAGGTTTATATGGCAGCTATACCAGGTTATGAACCGATTTGAACCATACTTTGCCCAATTATTGAATATCGTAACAAAACACGTCGTGCAAAATTTCATTCCAATCGGAAAAGAATTGCGTCCTCTAGAGGCTCAAGAAGTCAAGACCCAAGATCGGTTTATATGCCAGCTATATCAAAATATGGATCGATATGGCCTATTTACAATACCAACTGACCTACACTACTAAGAAGTATTTGTGCAAAATTTCAAGCGGCTAGCTTTACTCCTTCGGAAGTTAGCGTACTTTCGAAGACAGACGGACGGACGGACAGACGAACGGACATAAAATGTCGCGACGAATATTTCGAGTAGTTACAAACAGAATGATGAAATTAGTTTACCCCCCATCATATGGTGGAGGGTATAATGATTTGTTTGTTGTAAAAAAATAGTTACTTTACTAACCTTACTTTAATACGCTATGGATTTTGGCTATTAGATTTAGCCCACTGTGCTATGTTTTTTCGATTATTTTTATAACAAATCCAATAAACAACCCATTTAAGCAAATTTCTGTGAGACACTCGAATATGTTAAAGGCCACTTACTTGTTTGAATACCTAAAGAGCATTATTATGTATATACCTGAATAGCATGAGCAATGGCTTCGGCAAACATATGATTGTGGCCAAAATGTTTGGCCATTAACCCTAGGAAACAATGGAGGACAGACAGCCTCAGCATCACTCAATCATGGCTGTGATAATGGCATTTGAAAATGTTTTTGCTCACACGCAATGTGCTCGCAAGAGCCTTACAGGAAGGAGGCTCTTCTATTAGAATTAGCAATTCCAATGCATGAGATGAAAAACGCAGCGGAACTCCATAGTCATCATTGGAATGGCTTACTTAATAGCATTTTGCCTTAATTAGCCTCATATTAATGTGGTCTTATTTGCCCGGTGTTTTCATTTTCTTTTCTTTTTGCTTTTTACAGCTTTGCTGTATGGCCGAGTACGATGTATCTTCGATTGAACATGAAGCTCTGCTGATTGTGGTGGCCTCCACCTTTGGAAATGGTGACCCACCGGAAAATGGTGAGGTAAGTAGACTTTAGAGATTGAAGGAAAAAATTAAAAATATTTCAAAAAGAAAAATCTCAACAATTAAGAAATAAAATTTAAACAAAATTTTTTATACAAAGAAAATTTTTACCAAATTTTCGATAGAAAAAAAACAACAAAAATTTTGACAAATTTTTGCTTAGAATTAATCTTTTGAAAACATTTTCTATAGGAATCACATTTTTACTAAATTTTTATGGGAATAAAATTTTGAAAAAATTTTCAATAGAAAACATTTCCGATACGCCATGTATTTTCATCCACAGCTATGTCGAATTGATTAAGGTGCTCTACACACCCATCGACTATTGAGTACGGTGTAGAGCACGCTTTTGTTTCGAAACAGTGCTCAATGGAGGCCACCGTAGGGCAGAGGTTAGCATGTCCGCCTATGACGCTGAACGCCTGAAAAAAATCGTCAGCGAACCTAGGCGTTTAGCGGCATACGTGGACATGCTAAACTCTGCGCTACGGTGACCACCAATGTGTCCCAGTCAAAAACACTTTCTCCCTTATCACCGAAGGCTTTTAGCAACCAGAATTTCGGGACCAGACTTTGCAGAGTTTGCAGTGATCCACCTCTCTCCAAAGAGGTGGCAACGCGCCGTTCGGACTCGGCTATGAAAAGGAGGCTCCTTGAGCTTAAACTTGAATCGGACTGCACTCATTGCAATTTTGCTCAATAAGTCATTTAACTCTCCTAAGCATTGATGACTACTTTGTATCTTAATTGTGAGAAGTAGGGCTTTCCTATCTTGGAGACCACCGTAGCGCAGAGGTTAGCATGTCTGCCTATGACGCTGAACGTCTGCATTCGAATCCTGGCGTAAACATCAGAAACAACTTTCAGCGGTGGTTATCCTCACCTAATGCTAGCGATATTTGTGAAAATTTCTTTCCAAAGAGGTGTCGCACTGTGGCACACCGTTCGGATTCGGCAATTAAAAGGAGGCCCCTTAGCAATGAGCTTAAATTTACATCCGACAGCACTCATTGGCATGTGAGAAGTTTGCCCCTGTTCCTTAATGGAATGTTCATGAGCAAATTTGCATTGGCAAGGCTTGCTTCTCTCTTACAGCGGAAGACTTATTGAGCTCTGTTTCAAAACAAAAGCATGCTCTACATTGTACTCAACAGTCGATGGGTATGTAGAGCACCTTAATCAAAATTCACAAAGATGTTGATGAAGATACATGGCATATCAGAAATCGTGATCCACCATGCCAGTCAAAATGTTTTAAAAACTCCACACACTTGCCTGGCTTTAAGAAGTTCATAAAAATAAGATTTTAACAAAAATATTTATAGAAATGAAATTTTGACAAAATTTTCTGTGTGAATAAAATTAATTTTTCCATTGTATAAAATTTTTGATCATTAAAAAGCTGAACTCGAAAGAGAAATTAATACACCATAAGAAAAATGATCTTCGGCCTAACGTCCAAATAAAATAAGAAATTAAATATTTTAAGATCAATTTTCCGAAAAAAACTCAAATTTTGTCAAAATTCTCTTTTAAATAAAAATTTGACATACAAAAATTTCACTTCTCAAATAAAATGTTGACAAATTGTTCTTTAAATTATTTTCATTTATTTTTATACAGCTCTTCTCCCAGGATTTGTATGCCATGAGAGTACAAGAATCAGCTGAAAGTGGTCAAGATTCCAGGTATGTCTATATAGTAAGGGTATTTTATCTGCAAATATTTTTACTTTAATATGGGCGATTTTAAAAGAATTTTTAAACAACCTCCTTTTTACCTCATTCCTCATTTTTGTTATTAGAGAAGTGATTGGGTAAATTATTCAAGAAAACTCTATCACTCATATCAAATGAAACTCGGACACTTTGGAATAAGATGGAAAAATCTACTACGTTGTTAGTGAGGACCCAGACTTTCGCCAGGTGTGGGGTTCTTTATGCAAGTTTTATGCTAAAAATACATCGTAGCTCTTTTTAAGGATATATTAGCATAGGTTTCGCATCCGGATCCGCTTTGACATGGATTCTTGTGGGGCATTCGCACCAAAAATCCTTAGATTCCTTGAGACCAGTTGTCCTGTAAGTTTGTCATCAAAGTCATTCTTAACCAACCTAAGCATTTCTTTAACAAATCTAAGCTTTGCTCTTCTGCTCTTATTTCTTCAATCTTTTCCTACAGTAATTTCCTTCTGTTATACCCGTGACATAAACTTAAAAAGTGTTAGTTAAGCTTTACATAACTAACAGTCTCTTCCAAGGCCGTCTTCAATCCCATGGCAGCCGGTTGTACGTACCGGATTGACCCCATGGAGTTCTCCATCGGCTAGGGCTGCCGCCTCAGTGGACAACACACTGCTACAACAACAACAGTCTCTTTATATACCTTCCTTCATACGATGAGGATATCATTCAGTCATCCAATTTGTAACTCATAGCAATAATGATCTGAGACCCCACAAAGTTGCACGTATCAAAATACAACTGCCATGTTGGCTAGGTCATATTGTCAGAATGGATGAATGAGCTCCAGCAAAGAAGCCAATCACATTGGTACACGCAAACCGGGACGACCAAAAGCCCGAAAGGAAGATCAAGTGGTGGGAGACACCTCGAAACTTGCTGTCAAAGATTTTACAATAAGTGCTGAAGATCGAGGCGTTTGGAACACTATTCTATGTTCGTCTAATAGGACAAATGTTCTGTCATATCTAATTGAAGAAAGAAGAAGATCTCACAAAGTATACCTATTCAGCCATGTCCGCCCACCTTTCCATCTGTCTGCCCATATGTTCGTAAGTCTGTCCATCCGTCCGTGTGTCTATCCGTCCGTCTATCTGTCCGCCCGTCTGTCTGTCCACCCGTCTGTCTCTCCATCCGTCTGTCTGTCTATCCGTCTGTCCATCCGTCCGTCTATCTGTCCATCCGTCCGTCTGTCTGTCCATTCGTCCGTCTGTCTGTCCATCCGTCCATCCGTCCGTCTCTCTGTCCATCCGTCCGTCTGTCTGTCCATCCGTCCGTCTCTCTGTCCATCCGTCCGTCTGTCTGTCCATTCGTCCGTCTGTCTGTCCATTCGTCCGTCTGTCTGTCCATCCGTCCGTCTGTCTGTCCATCCGTCCGTCTGTCTGTCCACCCGTCCGTCTGTCTGTCCATCCGTCCGTATGACTGTCCATCCGTCCGTCTGACTGTCCATCCGCAAGCGTTCGCTGTCTATCCGTACGTCTGTCTATCCGTACGTCTGTCTTTCCGTCCGTCAGTCTGTCTTTCCGTCCGTCAGTCTGTCTTTCCGTCCGTCCGTCTGTCTGTCCATCCGTCCGTCTGTCTGTCCATCCGTCCGTCCGTCTGTCTGTCCATCCGTACGTCTGTCTGTCCATCCGTACGTCTGTCTGTCCATCCGTCCGTCTGTCTGTCCATCCGTCCGTCCGTCTGTCTGTCCATCCGTCCGTCTGTCTGTCTGTCCATTCGACCGTCTGTCTGTCCATCCGTACGTCTGTCTGTCCATCCGTCCGTCTGTCCATCCGTCCGCCTATATATCCATCCGTCCGTCTGTCTGTCAAAAGCAGGCTAACTTTCGAAGAAGTAAAGCTAGGTACTTGGCATTTTGAACAAATACTTCTTAGTAGTGCATGTCAATTGGAATTTAAAATAGGCCAAATCGATCCTGTTTTGATATAGCTGCCATATAAACCGAATTTATTATCCGATTTGGCTGAAATTTTGTACTATGACATACAACAGATGTGCCAAGTATGGACTGAATCGATCCACAACCTCATATAGCTTCCCTATAAACCGATCTCCCATATGAAACGATTTCCTGTTTTGTTTTCTTAAGCCTCTAGAAGGCGCTGCTCTTATCCAATTTGTTTAAAATTCTGTACTATGACGTTTTCTATTATATACAATACATGTGTCATATATGGGCTGAATCGATCCAAAAAATGATATAGCTCCCATATCAACCGATCTCTCGATTACACTTCTTGAGTTTATAGAGGGCGCAATTCTTATCCGATTTTACTCAACTTCACAGTGATTATACTTTTGGAGCCTCTAAAGGCCGTGATTGTTATTCGGCTTTGTTGAAAATTTGCACAGTTACTATTTCTGGAGGCCACCGTAGCGCAGATATTAGCATGTCCGCCTATGACGCAGCAGTTTGTATAGCACTGGACAGTTTGTTCACTGGGTTATTTGTATACCAATGGGTAGTTTGTTCAACGAATATTTTGTATAGCACTGGATAGTGTGTTCAATCAGTAGTTTGTATAGCCCTGGATAGTTTGTTCGGTAAGTAGTTTGTACAGCACTGAATGGTTTGTTCAATCGGATATAGCACTGGATGGTTTGTTCAATCGATAGTTTGTATAGCTCTGGATAGTTCGATGAGTAGTTTCGAAGCCTTTCGAGTCGACAAATCCCGAGTTAAGGGCGTGGGCCACGAACGTGCATTTAACACTATGGATTAGCGAAACGGTCGGTAGAAATCCGGTATGGGGGAGATCCGGATCGTGAAAAGACCAGGCTATTACTGAAAGAAAGTAGATTTAAGATTAGATTTTTTCTTTCGAGGTTACTTTTTAGTATTGAGAGCGCGCAGAAAGCCAATTACTGGTTTAGGTGTATGTCCATAGTGGCATGGGGCGGATTAATAACCACACCCTTTTTTCAACCTTAGCGTACCTAACAACTTACCCGTTGAACTCAGTTTGTTCAATGGATATGTTGTTTGATGTCTAGGTTGTAAAGTACTGGATAGTTTAGTTAATGGAAAGTTTGTTTGGCACTAGATGGTTTGTATGGCACTGGATAGTTTGTTCAATGAGTAGTTTGCAAAGCACTGAATAGTTTATTCAACAGGTATAGCACTAGACATTTTGTTCAATGGATAGTTTCTATAGCACTGGACAATTTGTTCAATTGTTAGTTTGTTCGGCACTGGATGGTTTGTATAGCACTGGATAGTTTGTATTGCGCTATATAATTTGTTCAATGGGTTGTTTGGGTATGACTGGATAGTTTTTTCAATGGGTAGTTAGTATAGCACTGTATAGTTTGATCAATCGGAATTTTGTATAGCACTAAACAGTTTGTTCAATGGGTTGTTTGTATAGCACTGAACAGTTTGTTTAATGGGTAGTTTGCAAAGTACTGAATGTTTATTTAATAGGAAGTTTGTATAGCACTTAACAGTTTGTTCAATGGGTAGTTTGTATATCACTGTATAGTCTAATCAATGGGTTTGTTCAATGGGTAGTTTGCATAGCACTGGATAGTTTGTTCAATTCTTAGTTTGTTCGGTACTGGATGGTTTGCAAAGCACTGGATAGTTTGTACAGCATTCGATAGTTTGTATAGTACTGAATAGTTTGTTCAATGGGTTGTTTGTGAAGCACTGGAGTGTTTGTTCAATGAGAACTTTGTAAAGCACTGGACAGTTTGTTCAATAGTGCAAGTTTATATATCACTGAACAGTTTATTCAAGGGTAGTTTGTATAGCACTTGACAGTTTATTCAATGGACAGTTTATATAGAACAGGGCAGTTTGTTCAATGGGTGATTTGCATACCAATGTATAGTTTGGTCAATGGGCAGTTCGTTTGGCACTAGATTGTTTGTATAGCACTGATAGTTTGTATAGCACTCTATAGTATTTTCAATGTGTAGTTTGTTTGGCACTGAATGCTTTGCATAGCACTAGATAGTTTGTATAGCACTAAATTATTTGTTCAATGGGTGATTTGTATAGCACTGGATAGTTTGTTCAATTGGTAGTTTGTTCGGCACTGGATAGTTTGTTCAATGGGTAGTTTGAAAAGTACTGAATGTTTATTCAATTGGATGTTTGTATAGTTTGTATAGCACTAAATTATTTGTTCAATGGGTGATTTGTATAGCACTGGATAGTTTGTATAGCACTGGATAGTTTGTTCAATGGGTAGTTTGAAAAGTACTGAATGTTTATTCAATTGGATGTTTGTATAGCACTTAACAGTTTGTTCAATGGGTAATTTGTATATCACTGTATAGTTTGATCAATATAGCAGCGTAGAGTTTGTTCAATTTGTAGTTTGCGTAGCACTGGATAGTTTGTTCAATTGGTAGTTTGTTCGGCACTGGATAGTTTATACAGCATTCGATAGTTTGTATAGTACTGAATAGTTTGTTCAATGGGTTGTTTGTGAAGCACTGAATAGTTTGTTCAATGAGTAGTTTGTATAGCACTGGGTAGTTTGTTTACTAGATAGTTTGTATAGCACTGGACAGTTTGTTCAATGAGTTGTTTGTGCAGCACTGGATAGTTTATTCAATGGGTAGTTTGTCTTTAGAGAAAATTTCATAAAAAAAATTTTTTCCATTAAACATTCTATTAAGGCAAAGGAGATACTTCTATGATATCAAAGAGTGCAGTCCTATTCAAGTTTTTGCTCAGTGATATGGCGCTTGGTGCTGAGTCTGAACGGCGTGCCGCTTAGCGAAAACATTTGTTATAAAGTTTTACCATGGCTGGGTATCTTACATATGGCGACAGCATTCGCAAGGGGATAACTACCGCAATTTGTTTTATACCCTCCAATATTGGATGGAAGTATACTAATTTCGTCGTTTCATTTGGAACACCTCAAAATATGCGTCTTAGACCCCATAAAATACATATATTCTTGTTCGTCATGACATTTTAAATCGATGTAGCCATGTTCGTCCATCTGTCGATAGCACGCTTACTTTGGAAGGAGTAAAGCTAGGCCCTTGAAATTTTGCACAAATACTTCTTATTAGTGTAGGTCAGTTGGGATTGTTAGTGGGCCAAATCGGTCCATGTTTTTATATAGCTACTGTATAAACCGATCTTGGGTCTTGACTACTTGAGCCACTAGAGCTCGCAATTTTTATCCGATTTCGCACGTAGCGTTTTGCAATGACTTCCAACAACTGTGCTAAGTATGGTTTACATCGACTCATAACCTGATAGAGCTGCCATATAAACCGATCTCCTGATTAGACTTCTTGAGTTTCTAGAGGGCGCAATTCTTATCCGATTTGGCTGAAATGTCACACATATCAATGGGGAAATGAATTCCTAATTGACTTTTTCTTGTCAATCTTCACGTCGGGATTTCAAACCATGTATCGTCGTCATAGGTGGACATGCTTACTTCTGCGCCACGTTGGCTTCCCATAAAAAATACAAAAACAAATAAGCCTGAATACAATTTTTGAAGCAATTTTGTCTTTGAAAAAAATTTTATAAAATTTTTGTTTTTACTGAAAATTTTGTCTGTGGGGAAAATCTCTTTTTAAAGAATTGCAATAATATCTCGCCTTTTAATCCTTCAATCCTAACGGCTCAATGATTTATGCAACTTTTAGTTTTTGTTCCAAGAAACCATGTATCCATCAACACCATCCATAACAGAAGTCATCTAGCCAGGCCCGTTGAAACCAACGAACAAGCAAATTATCATTAATATGTAGACGCGTGTGCAGTTATGCTTTCTTTATTGTTTTCGACTATAATGAGATTGATGACTAATGAAAATCTTATTTAAGTAGCGGTAATGGCAGTTGGCTAAACATCTTTTGGTGAAGAGTTTTCCCAAACAAAATCACCACACATAAACAAGCCAAAGAAAAGAAAACAAAATACAATTACGATGTTAAATAGTCTCCAGGGAAATAGGCCAGCGCAAGCACATGACCGCACAACGAGCTGCAGTGAATGTGAGAGACCTCAAGTTGGGCACGCACAAAAGTCGTCAAAATGAAATAAGGATTTTCTCGCTAACATAATTTTTTGTGTTTTTTTTTCTTTTTATTTCATCATCGTGATATTCCATTTGTTGTGGTTGTGTTGGTCTCAGTTATTTATTTTTTTTTCTTTGATTTTCCTAAAATTATTATTGTTGGGGAAAATTTCTTAAATCATTGGGGAAGGCAGACAACTCGTTCCAGCAAATAATTGATGGTGATGAAAATCTGGCTATAAGAAAGCAAATATTGGAAAGTTAAATTTGTTAAATTTGGGAATTGGCTTAAATATGGCAGGTATGAGCTAAAAAAGATTTGCTGGGAGATCGGTCAATGGGGCAGCTATAGCGAAATCGTATTAAAGCTGATGCAATTCTATGCTGTAGAGTTGTTTCTATGGATGGATGGACAGACGGATGTATGGACAGACGGGTGGATGGACAGACGGGTGGATGGACAGACGGATAAATGGACAGACGGATGGATGGGCAGACGGATGAATGGACAGAAGGGTGGATGGACAGACGGATAGATGGATGGCCAGACGGATGGATAAAGTTAGAAGTTAAGAATTGGCTTAAATACGACAATAATGAGCTAATAGAGATTTGCCTGGAGATCCGTCAATGGGGCAGCTATATCGAAATTGGATTAAAGCTGATGCAATTCTCTGCTGTAGAGTTATTACCATGGGCGGACGGACAGACGGATGAATAAATGGATAGACAGACGGGGGGACTAATGAACAGACGAATGGATGGACAAGCAGACAGACGGATGGATGGACAGACGGATGGATGGACAGACGGATGGATGGACAGACGGATGGATGGACAGACGGATGGACAGACGGATGGATGGACAGACGGATGGATGGACAGACGGATGGATGGACAGACGGATAGATGGACAGACGGATGGATGGACAGACGGATGGATGGACAGACGGATGGATGGACAGACGGATGGATGGACAGACGGATGGATGGACAGACGGATGGATGGACAGACGGATGGATGGACGGACGAATGGATGGACAGACGGATGGATGGACGGACGAATGGATGGACAGACGGATGGATGGACAGACGGATGGATGGACAGATGGATGAATGGACAGACGGGTGGATGGACAGACAGATGGATGGACAGACGGATGGATGGACAGACGGATGAATGAGTAGGCGGATAAATGGACAGAAGGGTGGATGGACAGACGGATGGATGGACTGACAAATGGATGGACAGAATATTATTATTTGGAGACCACTGTGGCACAGAGTTTAGCATGTCCGCCTATGACGCCGAACGCGTGGGTTCAAATCCCGACGTGAACATCAAGAATTGGCCTAAATACGACATTTATGAGCTAGTAAAGATTTGCTGGGAGATCGGTCAATGAGGCAGCTTAATCGAAATCGGATTAAAGCTGATGCAATTCTCTGCTGTAGAGTTATTACAATGGACATACGGACAGACGGATGAATGGATGGACAAATAGATGGATGGATGGACGGACAGATGGATGGATGGACGGACAGATAGCTGGATGGGCAGACAGACAGACGGAGGAACTAACGGACAGACGGATGGATGGACAGACGAATGAATGGACAGACGGATGAATGGATAGATGGATGGATGGACGGACAGACAGGCGGAGGAACTAACGGACAGAAGGATGGATGGAGCGACGGATGAATGGACAGACGGATGAATGGACAGACGGATGGATGGGCAGACGGATGGATGGACAGACGGATGAATGGACCGACGGATGGATTGACAGACGGATGGATGGACGGAATATTATTAATTGGAGGCCGCCGTGGCGCAGAGTTTAGCATGTCCGCCGAACGCCTGGTTTCAAATTCCGACGCAAACATCAAGTTAGAAGAAGTTAGGTACTGTCTTAAATACGACATTTATGAGCTAGTAAAGATTTGCTTGGAGATCGGTCAATGAGGCAGCTATATCGAAATCGGATTAAAGCTGATTCAATTCTGTGCAGTAGAGTTATAACCATGGACATACGGACGGGCGGATGAATGGATGGACGAATGAATTAATAGACTGACAGACGGGTGGATGGGCGGAAGGACGGATCGGCGGACAGATAAAACGACGAAGACTGACGGACAGAGGGATGGATGGACAAACGGATGGTTGGACAGACGGATGGACGGATATACATACGGCAACTTCAACAGTTATTCCAAAAAAGGTGGAGGATAACCACAGCTCAAGAAGTATTTTTAATACCCTCCGCCAAAGGATGGGTGTATACTAATTTCGTCATTCTGTTTGTGACTCCTCGAAATATTCGTCTCAGACCCCATAAATTATATAATTCTTGATTGTCATGACATTTTATGTCGATCTAGCCATGTCCGTCCGTCTGTCCGTCCGTCCGACTGTCTGCCTGTCGAAAGCACGCTAACTTTCGATGGAGTGGAGCTAGCCACTTGAAATTTTGCACAAATACTTCTCGTAGGTGTAGATCGGTTGGGATTGTAAATAGGCCATATCGGTCCATGTTTTGATGCAGCTGCCATATAAATCGATCTTGAATCTTGACTTCTTGAGCCACTAAAGGACGCAATTATTATCCGATTTGGCTGAAATTTTGTATGAGGGGTTTTGCTATGATTTCCAAAAACTGTCCAAAGTATGGTTAAATTCGGTCCATAACCTGATATAGCTGTATATATAAACCGATCTGGTGTCTTGACTTCTTGAGCCTCCTGATATAGCTGTCATATAAACCGATCTGGGGTCTTGACTTCTTGAGCCTCTACAGAGCGCAATTCCAACCCGATTTGGATGAAATTTTGCATGACGTATTTCGTTACGACATCCAACAACTGTGCCAAGTATGGTTCAAATCGGTCCATAACCTGATATAGCTGCCATATAAACCGATCTGGGGTCTTGACTTCTTGAGCCACTACAGGGCGCAATTTTTATCCGATTTGGCTGAAATTTTGCATGAGATGTTTTGTTATGATTTCCGACAACTGTTCTAAGTATGGTTTAAATCGGTCCATAACCTGATATAGCTGTCATATAAACCGATCTGGGGTCTTGACTTCTTGCGCCTTTAGAGGGCGGAAATCCTATCCGATTTCGCTGTAATTTTGCATGACGTGTTTCGTTATGCCTTCCAACAACTGTGCAAAGTATGGTTCAATTCGGTCCATAACCTGATATAGCTGGCATATAAACCGATCTGGGATCTTGACTTCTTTAGCCCCTATAAGGCGCAAATTTTATCCGATTTGGCTGAAATTTTGTATGAGGTTTTTTTTATGATTTCCAACAACTGTACCAAGTATGGTTGAAATCGATGCATAACCTGATATAGCTGTCATATAAACCGATCGGGGGTCTTGACTTCTTGAGCCTTTAGAGGGCGGAAATCCTATCCGATTTCGCTGAAATTTTGCATGATGCGTTATGACTTTCAACATCTGTACAAAGTATGGTTCAATTCGGTTCATAACCTGATATGGCTGTCATATAAACCGATCTGGGATCTTGACTTTTTTAGCCTCTATAGGGCGCAATTATTATCTGATTTCGGTGAAATTTTGTACACTGGCTTCTCACATGACCTTCAACATACGTGTCAAATATGGCCTGAATCGGTCTATAGCCTAATACAGCTCCCCTTTAAACCAATCTCCCTATTTTACTTTTGAGCCCCTAAAGGACGCAATTCTTATTTGATTTGGCTGAAATTTTACACAAGGACTTCTACTATGGTCTTCAAAATTCACTCCATTATGGTCCGAATCGGACATCAACAATTTTCACCGTTGGTTATCTAATGCTGGCTACATTTGTAGGATATCCTGTGATGTGTGAAAACTTTTCTACCCAATGCTGTCGCTATGCGGCACGCTGTTCGGACTCGGCATAAAAAAGGAGTCCCTTTATCATTGATTTTAAACTTTAATCGGACTGCACTGAGAGAAGTATCTCCTGTTACTTAATGGAATGATCATGGGAAATTTAGTTGCACAGAAATGCTCGACCTTTGTGCCACGCTGGCCCCCCTCTTGCTACAACCCTGTTTTACAAAAAAAAAAAAAAATGGCAAGGCAAGCATCTCCTACACTCTGATGAATCCCATGTGCTGCATTAAACACCCAATTTTGTTTCTCTGCCAATTTCCATAAACAATGAGAGTGCTTGCGATTTTTATGCCAAATTTATTTGCCATAACGGTGAGCTATAAACATTTTGTTTTTTCAATGTTACTGTTCAATTCAACCATAAAATAGACTTCCTCCCATGACTTGGGATAATTTCGTTTTTCTCTCGTCCTAAGTTTGCCAAAGACTTTAAGGGGAACCGGAAACATTTAAGACTTTCATGTTTTCGTCAAAAGCCTTTTTCCTTCCGCAGCATGACAGCCGGATGGCTTCGTCATCAGGTTTGTCGGAGCAAAGTTTGAAGCACAAAGTTATTAAGAAATCCTAAAAGTGTCTATAATTGGCTTTTCCGCCTCATGCAGCCCTCCATCCGCCAGCTTCCCAAACGGTGATAATTTCTAAGTTATTGTCAAATACTTGAGCTTCCTGCCAAACAATGTGCAACTTTTGGCTTTGTAATCGTTTTACAATCACAAATGTTTTTCGATTATGGCATTATTTTTAACCCCTTCAGATGAAAACTAATATTTATTTGCTTAGAGAAAGTGAGAGAGAAAATTGGGAATAATGAACTTTGATGGAGATGATGGTCCTCCAAATATCATGTAGTTGTAAAGTTTTATAATCCTTTCCTTTGATTAGTAGTCTGCCAGAGATACAGCAGAAAAGTTGGTTGCAACTTTTTTCCTACTTTTCTTGTCTACAATTACCATGAAGCAGATTGTTTTCTATGGGCAATTCATGCTAAGAAGTTTGAAGAGGAAAGTTTCCTAATCAATGTGTGGGAAATTACTTATAGAAGACAATGCTTTCGAATTTTTATTAATTGAAAACATTGAAAGCCATACCTTTATGGGTTGTATGTAAAAGTTCTGTAATTGCCACTTGGTACTGAAATTCTCTACCGTGAATGGTTTAAGATGATTGGAAGGTTTGACAGGTTGAAGGACTTACAGACTTAAAGTTATGCCTTGATATCTTTCATCCAAAATTTATTACAACGACGGAATCTCGACTGGTAGTTGAAGTGAAATTTGTGGAAGTAGAATTTATCTTAAGAGGTTTAGAGAACATGGAATTCAGTCTTGATTTATAACAAACTGTAAATATATTCATGTATCTTATATATAACCGGTAAGGAAAGGCAAAAGTTGGGCGGAGCCGACTATGTAATACCTTACACCACGTAATACTTTTAATAGCTTAAAAGCCCATATCGGATGAAAAATATATATGGGAGCTATTTCTAAATCTGGATCGATTTTTATGAAACTTTGCAGACATATGAGGACGTTGAATAAAACGGCCCATGCCAAATTTTGTAAAGATGGGACCAAAATTGTGGCTTCTACAGCCTTAAAAGCCCATATTGGATGAAAAATATATATGGGAGCTATATATAAATCTGATCCGATTATGATGAAATTTTGCAAACATATGAGGACGTTGAATAAAACGCTCCATGCCAAATTTTGTAAAGATTGGACCAAAATTCTGGCTTCTACAGCCTTAAAAGGCCATATCGGATGAAAAACATATATGAGAACTATATATAAACCTGATCCGATTATGATGAAATTTTGCACACATATTTGGACGTCACAAAAAGCACTTCGTGCCCAATTTTGTAAAGATCGGATCAAAATGGTGCCTTCTATGGCCTTAATAAGTCAAATCGGACGAAAGTTATATATGGAAGCTATATCTAAATCTGAACCGATTTAGATGAAATTTAGCGCACACATTGGCGCGCTAGAAAAAACACTTCGCGCCAAATCTGGTAGAGATAGCACCAAAATTGTGCCTGCTACAGCCTTAAAAGACCATATCGGATGAAAGTTATAAAGGGTGATTTTTTTGAGGTTAGGATTTTCATGCATTAGTATTTGACAGATCACGTGGGATTTCAGACATGGTGTCAAAGAGAAAGATGCTCAGTATGCTTTGACATTTCATCATGAATAGACTTACTAACGAGCAACGCTTGCAAATCATTGAATTTTATTACCAAAATCAGTGTTCGGTTCGAAATGTGTTCAAATTTTGACAAATTTTGTTCAGCGATGAGGCTCATTTCTGGTTGAATGGCTACGTAAATAAGCAAAATTGCCGCATTTGGAGTGAAGAGCAACCAGAAGCCGTTCAAGAACTGCCCTTGCATCCCGAAAAATGCACTGTTTGGTGTGGTTTGTACGCTGGTGGAATCATTGGACCGTATTTTTTCAAAGATGCTGTTGGACGCAACGTTACGGTGAATGAACACATTTCGAACCGAACACTGATTTTGGTAATAAAATTCAATGATTTGCAAGCGTTGCTCGTTAGTAAGTCTATTCATGATGAAATGTCAAAGCATACTGAGCATCTTTCTCTTTGACACCATGTCTGAAATCCCACGTGATCTGTCAAATACTAATGCATGAAAATCCTAACCTCAAAAAAATCACCCTTTATATGGAAGCTATATCTAAATCTGGACCGATTTCAATAACATTTTGAAAGCATTTTGGGTTGTTAAAAACAACACTTCGTGCCAAATTTTGTAAGGATCGGACCAAAATTGTGGCTTCAACAGCTTTAAAAGGGCACATCGGATGAAAGATATATATGGGAACTATATCTAAATCTGAACTGATTTTTTTCAAAATCAATAGAGTTCGTCCTTGGACCAAAAAAGACACTAACGGAAAATTTTGTGAAAATCGGACAACAAATGCGACCTCAAGGTATTACAAGAATACATGGACAGACAGGTTGACATAGCTAAATCGAATCAGGAAGTGATTCTAAACCGATCCGTATACTTATCGAAGGGTCTAGCTCTTCTCCTTATAAGCGTTGCAAACAAATGCACAAATCTATAATACCCTGTACCACAGTAGTGGTGTAGGGTATAAAAATCAATTTGTGTTTGTTTATATGTTCCTTATAGAATCAATAACGGCTGAGATCGGTCTATATGGTCGCTATATATAAATATAGTCGGATCTGAACCATATTTAGGTCAGATGTCGGGAGGCTTAAAATAACCCATTGTTGCAAATTTCAGCAAAATCGGGTAATATATAAAGCTTTTATGGGCTTCAGACCCTTTATCGGGAGATCAGTCTATATGGCAGCTATATCTGAATATAGTCCGATCTGAACCATGGGAGGTCTTAACCTTCTCACTGTTTCAAATTTCAGAGAAATCGGTTAAAAAATAAAGCATTAATGGGCGTCAGACCCCTTATCGGCAGATCGGTCTATATGGCAGCTATATCTAAATATAGTTCGATCTGAGCCATATTAAGGTCGGGTATTAAGAGGCTAAAAATAACTCACTGTTTCAAAATTTAGCGAAATCGGTTAAAAAATAAAGCTTTTATGGGCTTCAGACCCCTTATCGGTAGATCAGTCTATATGGCAGCTATATCTAAATATAGTCCGATCTGAGCCACATTAAGGTCGAGTATCAAGAGGCTAAAAATAACTCACTGTTTCAAATTTTAGCGAAATCGGTTAAAAAATAATGCTTTTATGGGCTTCAGACCCCTTATCTGTGTGCTGTGTCTTAATATAGTCCGATCTGTACCGTATTTGGGTCGGATGTTGGGAGGCTTCAAACTATTCCAAATTTCAGTGAAATCGGATAAAAAATAAAGCTTTTATGGCCTTCAGATCCTCTATCGGGAGATCGGTCTATGTGGCCGCTATATATAAATATAGTCCGATCTCAACCATATGTAGGTCAGATGTCGGGAGGCTTTAAATAACCAACTGTTGCAAATTTCAGCGAAATTGAGTAATAAATAAAGCTTTTATGAGCTTTAGAAACTTTATCGGGAGATGGGTCTATATGGCAGCTATATCTTAATATAGTCCGATCCGAACCATATTTGGGACGGGTAAAGTGGAAGAAAATAATAATACTTTGTTGGCCAATCTTTACGGAAACTTGAAGCAAATAAGAGTATCTGTTTTGGAAAGTTTTACAAATTGTTGGATACCATTTTTTAACCGCTAATGATATTGCACCAGCCGAACTTAGCGCGCTTTCATTTGTTTAGATCTCGTCAAACTCTTTCCTCAGAGCCCTGCAAATCGGTTCAGTTAAAGCCCCTTAAAGGTTGGAGAAGTGGAAAATGGTCAACTCGTATCTAACCAAAAACGCCATTTTCCTGAAAGCCTATGTCCTTGTTCAGAACATTTTTTGCCGCTCAAATCCACAGGTAAAAAGTTGTGGACTTATTTCCAATTTTTTCGCCGTTTGGCCCACCGTGCTCTGTACTCCCGAATTTTCCATATTATGTGTTCCATAGATATAAGCCTTCTTATTCCTGATGTAAGGATGTTCGTTAGAAATACCAGGCTTTCTAGGAATTCACAGCCGTCTGTTATTGAGTGGCCGGCTGACAGGACCATGCACTATAGAGAGAACTTGTTGAAATTTGTAGCAGAATCCTTGGCGGTGTTTTCCGAAGATTCGGCCCGACCGCCTTTTGCACGTTCTTAATTGTTAAATCTTCCTTGTTCAACTTTATCATCCAGCTGTCTTTAGCCATGTAAGTAAAGATTTTGTGGACTCAGACTACAATTGCTCACCTTAATTCTCTTGGGGGTAGGAGGCAAAAGTTTATATGACTGCTGTACCAACTCTCTCACTATTCCAAAATTCTGCGAAAAGTGGCTTTTATTGCCTTAAGACCCTGAATCTGCAGATCGGTCTATATGGCAGCTTAATGCAAATATTGTCCGATCTCGACCATACTCCTGTCGGATATCGGGTGGCCCAATACAACTCACACTTGCAACTTTACGCGAAATCGAGTAGTAAAGATGCCTTTTATGAGCTTAAGTCCCAAAATCGGCAGACCGGACAACATGGCAGCCATATCCGAATGTGATCTGATGTGGACAATACTCGATTCGGATACCACACTCCGTTCAAAAAATGCGTGTTCTTCAGCAATTCACTGTTCCAAATTTTAGCGCAATCGGTCAATAAGTGTGCTTTTTTATACCATACTCCATTCGGATACCGGGTATCCCAGACAAACGGATTGTTCCAAATTTCCATCCAATTTTCCATCCGTGGATTAACTTTTTCCTGGGCCCATTAAAGGGAGTCTCTGGCCTTATTGTTGAGAATATAAAGATAAAAAACTTGGGTTCAAGGCGCCTTTTTTTGCACCTCTTCGGAGAGCATATGTTTTTGTCAGAGAAGGCCCATTACAGCCACTCCACCAGTCGAGGTTTCATTAGGCCACCAGGCCGCAGCTGGTATGTCTTTGCAATCCTTTCAAAGCCTAGTTATGGGCTTTAACCTATTAACGGTGAAGGGATAGAAGAATACTAAAGGCCAGAGCTAGTCTTTGAAGAGTTATTTTCTTTTAGTATTCTTAACAGTCAACATTTTCAAAACAATTTTTCCAGAGAAAATTTCCTACACTTTTTTATTGATGTAAGGTGTACTCCATTCATAAAATACTTCATTTTAGCCCGATATTCTCATGATGTCTGAATTAGTGTTGTTTTCGGGGGAGAGGTGGTTCCCCGATACTTTGCCCTGAACAAATATCAGCATTGTGCTCTTCTCTCAAATACAATTTATTTAAACCCCATATTGCCATTGGCTGAAGAGGTGTTTACAGGATGAGGCGTCCCCCAAACACATGGCCCCAAAATAGGTTATCAAATTCGTTTTCTAATCTCAAATACCTTTCATTTGAGGCACATATTGGCATGGTCAAAAAATTTGTTCCCTTTGGGGGTGTTTTGGGAAAGGGGTGATGCCCTAAGTACATGGTCCTACATTTGGATATCAAATTCGTATTCTACTCCCAAATACCTTTATTTGAGCCCCATATTTTGGGGTATTTTGGGAAAGGGCTACCCCTTTCCCAATCCCCAGAAAATTGGTCCCGAAAATGGGTATCAATTCTTGCTCTACCCCCCAACGCTTTTCATTTAAGCCCACATTGTCATGGTCGATAAATATGACCGATTTAGGGGAGTTTGGGGGATTGGGTAGGTCCCCCAAATACTAAAAATATATCAGCAGGGTGCTCTATTCTCATATATCCATTTATCATTTATTTGAACCCCATAAATTGGATATCAAATTCGTTTTCTAATCTCATTTAAATTCCTTATTGCAAAAGTCAGCAAATATGTCCGGTTTGGGGTATTGGCCCTAAAAACTATGAATCTTTATGAATATTTGTCTTGGTGAGCAAATACGTCCTATTTGGGAGTTGTTATGGTGGTGGGACGTCCGCTAGACAGTTGGCCCCTAATGTTGATATCAGATACGTGGTCTACTCCCGCATACCTTTAATTTGAGCCCCATATTTCCATAGCCGGCAAACATGACCGTCTTGGCGGGTGTTTTGGGGGATGGGCGGCCACATAGTGAGTTGGCCTTGAAAATATATATCGGATTCGTGTTCTACTCTAAAAACCCTCTTATTTGAGCCTCATATTGCAATAGTCAGAAAATACTATTCGGGTGGTGTTGTGGTGGTGGCGTGGCCCCATAGACACTTTTCCCGAATATTGATATCAAATTCGTGCTTTACTCCCAAAGACCTTTCATTTGAGCCCCATATTGCTATGGTCGTAAATTTGTCCCATTTGGGGGATGTTTTTGGTGAGAGGCGGCTCCCCAAACACTTGGTCCCATATTTGAATATCAGATTCGTATTCTACATTCAAATACTTTTTATTTAAGCCCCATATTCCCATGGTCAGTAAATAAGTCCTGTTTGGGAGGGTGTTTTGGGAAAGGGGTGGACCCCCAGAAACGTTGTCTCACATCTGGATATCAGATTCGTATTCTACTCGCAAATACCTTTCATTTGAGTCCCACATTGCCATGGTCGGTAAATATGTCCGATTTAGGGATGTTTTGGGGCTTGGGGTGGTCCCCCTAACACATGGTCCGACAATTGGATATCAGATACGTTTTCTAGTCTTAAACATCATTCATTTGAGTCCCATATTGTCGTAATTGGTCTAAATATATGTTTGATAGGTTTTAGGATGGGGCAGCCCCCCCTAGGTACCCCATCCGAAACTTGGGTAACAAATTTTTATTTTTAGGATACTATATGGGAGCATACAAAATTTCGCTTAAATCGCACCACCGAGATCTGGCGTTTCTGAAAATTAGGGTAAGGGAGAGGGTCCGCCCCCCTTCAGATATCAAAAATTTAGTACCCTATTTTCACCACGGGGTCAACATGTACCATCTGTGAATATTTCAAAAAATCGGTTCAGCCGTTTCTGAGTCTATAAGGAACACACAAACATACAAACAAACACAAATTAATTTTTATATATAAAAAATATTCTCTAATTTTTATACCCTCCACCATAGGATGGAGGGTATACTAATTTCGTCATTCTGATTGTAACTACTCAAAATATTCGTCTGAGACCCCATAAAGTATATAAAGGGTGATTTTTTTGAGGTTAGGATTTTCATGCATTAGTATTTGACAGATCACGTGGGATTTTAGACTTGGTGTCAAAGAGAAAGATGCTCAGTATGCTTTGACATTTCATCATGAATAGACTTACTAACGAGCAACGCTTGCAAATCATTGAATTTTATTACCAAAATCAGTGTTCGGTTCGAAATGTGTTCATTCACCGTAACGTTGCGTCCAACAGCATCTTTGAAAAAATACGGTCCAATGATTCCACCAGCGTACAAACCACACCAAACAGTGCATTTTTCGGGATGCATGGGCAGTTCTTGAACGGCTTCTGGTTGCTCTTCACTCCAAATGCGGCAATTTTGCTTATTTACGTAGCCATTCAACCAGAAATGAGCCTCATCGCTGAACAAAATTTGTCAAAATTTGAACACATTTCGAACCGAACACTGATTTTGGTAATAAAATTCAATGATTTGCAAGCGTTGCTCCTTAGTAAGTCTATTCATGATGAAATGTCAAAGCATACTGAGCATCTTTCTCTTTGACACCATGTCTGAAATCCCACGTGATCTGTCAAATACTAATGCATGAAAATCCTAACCTCAAAAAAATCACCCTTTATATTCTTGATCGTCGTGAAATTTTATGTCGATCTAGCCATGTCCGTCCGTCTGTCCGTCCGTCCGTCTGTCTGTCTGTCGAAAGCACGCTAACTTCCGAAGGAGTGAAGCTAGCCGCTTGAAATTTTGCACAAATACTTCTTATTAGTGTAGGTCGGTTGGTATTGTAAATGGGCCATATCGGTCCATGTTTTGATATAGCTGCCATATAAACCGATCTTGGGTCTTGACTTTTTGAGCCTCTAGAGGGCGCAATTCTTATCCGATTTGAATGAATTTTGGCACTACGTGTTTTGTTATGATATCCAACAACTGTGCCAAGTATGGTTCAAATCAGTCCATAACCTGATATTGATGCCATATAAACCGATCTTGGGTCTTGACTTCTAAAGCCTGTAGAGTGCGCAATTCTTATCCGATTGGAATGAAATTTCGCAAGATGTGTTTTGTCATGATATCCACCAACTATGCTAAGAATGGTTCAAATCGGTCTATAACCTGATATAGCTGTCATATAAACCGATCTTGGGTCTTGACTTCTTGAGCCTCTAGAGGGCGCAATTCTTATCCGATTTGAATGAATTTTGGCACGACGTGTTTTGTTATGATATCCAACAACTGTGCCAAGTATGGTTTAAATCGGTTCGTAACCTGATATAGCTGTCATATAAACCGATCTGGGGACTTGACTTCTTGAGCTTCTAGAGGGCGCAATTCCTATACGATTTGGCTGAAATTTTGCAAGACGTTTTTTATTGTTACTTTCAACAACTTTGTCAAATAAGGTACAAGTCGGTTCATAACCTGATATAGCTGCCATATAAACCGATCTCGGATCTTGACTTCGTGAGCCTCTAAAGGTCGCAATTATTATCCGATTTGCCTGAAATTTTGTACGACGGATTCTCTCATGACCATTAACATACGTGTTTATTATGATCTGAATCGGTCTATAGCCCGATATAGCTCCCATATAAATCGATCTCTCTATTTTACTTCTTGAGCCCCCAAATGGCGCAATTCTTTTTCGAATTGGCTGACATTTTACACAGATCTCCAACATATAATTTAATTGTGGTCCAAATCGGACCATATCTTGATATTGCTCTATTAGCAGAGCAAGTCTTTTCGTTTATCCTTTTTTTGCCTAAGAAGAGACGCCGGGAAAAGAACTTGACAAATGCGATCCATGGTGGAGGGTATATAAGATTCGGCCCGGCCGAACTTAGCACGCTTTTACTTGTTATATATAAGATATTCTCTAATTTTTTAAGATATTTTCTCCATAGACAAAATTTCTGTGAATTTTTTTCTAAAAAAAAATTTTCTATGAAAATTTCTCAAAGACAAAATTTCTACCAAATTTTCTCGAAATACTTAATTTGTATTAAATTTTCTCCAAAAAGAAATATTTCCATTAAAAAAATCTCTTTATTTATATTTGCAAATGTTTCCCTTCATGGTTTTTTTAACAAAATCATAAGCCAACAAATCAGTTTTACCTTTTTTGTTTGGGAATATTTCAAATTGAAATGTCAATGTGAAGATTAAATGTAAATACAATCGAATTGAAAGACCCTTAAAAATTGAAGGATGTTTTTTTTTCCAAACATACCTTTTTTGTCAATTTACCTATACATTTTAATCATAGCAAAACAGTGTCGCCCAACCAAATAATTGTTCGAATTTAACTTTTCCATTGCAAGGCTATTTGCCTAAGTACCTTTAAGGCAATTTCCTATGAATTAATAAGGGGACTAGACCCATTTGCAGAACAACAAACCAAAAAATACCCAAAAAAAAACAAATGAAAGGAAATCAATTTGTATTTAAATTTGTTTAGCATATTTCGTTTTTCTTTGTTATCGCCCCTAAGCTTCCCCTCATTGATGTGGTGACGTTAGACACACTTTTGTTTAATGCGATTCTTATTGGCTTTCCTCCTTACTGAGGCACGACAATGCCGAAGCAAAAAAAAAAAACCAAAGTCCTTGTCCCAGTGATTCGTTGTCATTGGCTTTGCAAACGTTTATTGACATGCTTGTCTGACATATCATCCAGGAAATTCCCTGCCATTATTGCTGTAATGGCAGCAAACGTGTGTGGTAGGGGAGAAATGGCAACCTAGAGGGTAAACAAAGCAAAGAATTTGTTTTCAGGAAATTAGGGGGCATGAGTCCTTAGAACCTGTGTGACATGCATACATATAAAATTATCTAGACAAATATGGGCAAACTAACACACACACACATACACAGACACAAGTATACCACAAGTTCGCATGGATGTGTATGTGGGCAATAATGCTTTTTTCAAATATATAGACAACTAACTTGCCTTTAATCGACATCAATACAAGCTGCCAGGTGTTTGCTTCATTTCCCATTTTCTCATCGTTTAACATGGCTTATGTTTGTTAAGTGTAAATGTGGCTCCTTTTGTTTTTGAGTCAAAATTTTCCTCAACCACATGCAAATATTTTAGTTCAACCAATTGTAGCCAAATATTTGAGAATATTTTTCGAAAAAAAAAAACAGAAAAAAACGAAAGTAAAAAAATTACTTTTTTGTCCAAAACAAAAACAAAAAAAAACAAGTAAAAAGGCGGTAAGTTCGGGTGCGTTTGGGAACCCCCCTTAACGGATTCTGATATAAATGTGTACAACATAGATTTAGTTGAAGGGCATCATTTTGACCGTACTTGGCACAGTTGTTGAAAGTCATAACAGAACGCCGTATGCAAAATTACAGCCAAATAGGACAAAAATTGCGGCATGTCAGGGCTCAAGAAGTAAAATCGGGAGATCGGTTTATATGGGAGCTATATCAGCTTATAGACCGATTTAGACCGTACTTGGGACAGTTGTTGGACGTCATTACAGAACACTATCTACAAAATTTCAGCCAAATCGGACAAAAAATTCGGCTTCCAGGGGCTTAAGACATCAAATCGGGAGATCGGTTTATATGGGAGCTATATCAGGTTTTTTACCGATTTGGACCGAACATGGCACAGTTGTTAAAAGTCATAACAGAATACTATGTGCAAAATTTGAGCTAATTCGGACGAAAATTGCGGCTTCCATGGGCTTAAGAAATCAAATCGGGAGATCGGTTTATATGGGAGCTATATCAGATTATAGGCCGATTTGTACTGTACTTGGTACAGATGTTGAAAGTCATAGCAAAACACTATGTGCAAAATTTCAGCCAAATGGGACAAAAATTGTGGCTTCCAGAGGCTAAAGATGTCAAATCGGGAGATCGGTTTATATGGGAGCTATATTAGATTATAGGCCGATTTGTACTGTACTTGGGACAGTTATTGGACGTCATAACAGAATACTATGTGCAAAATTTCATCCAAATCGGACATAAATTACAGCTCCCAGGAGCTCAGATGCCAAATCGGGAGATCGGTTTATATTGGAGCTATATCAGGTTATAGGCCGATTTGTACTGTACTTGGTACAGTTATTGGACGTCATAACAGAATACTATGTGCAAAATTTTAGCTAAATCGGGCGAAAATTGCGGCTTCCATGGGCTAAAGATGTCAAATCGGGAGATCGGTTTATATGGGAGCTATATCAGGTTATAGACCGATTTGGACCGTACTTGGCACAGCTGTTAGAAGTCACAAAAGAACTCCATATGCAAAATTTCAACCAAATCGGACATAAATTACGGCTCCCAGGGGCTCAGATGTCAAATCGAGGGATCGGTTAATATGGGAGCTATATCAGGTTATAGGGCGATTTGTACTGTACTTGGTACAGTTATTGAAAGTCATAACAAAACACTATGTGCAAAATTTCAGCTAAATCGTACAAAAATTGTGGCTTCCAGAGGCTAAAGATGCCAAATCGGGAGATCGGTTAATATGGGAGTTATATCAGGTTACAGACCGATTTTGACCGTACTTTGCACAGCTGTTAGAAGTCACAAAAGAACACCATATGCAAAATTTCAGCCAAATTGGACAAAAATTACGGCTCCCAGGGGCTCAGATGTCAAATCGGGAGATCGGTTTATATGGGAGCTATATCCAAATCTGAACCCGATATGGCCCATTGGCATCCCCCGATGACCCACATCAATATTGAGTATCTGTGCAATATTTCAAGCGGCTAGCTTTACGCATTCGTCCATTATCATGATTTCGACAGACGGGCGGACATAGCTAGATCGACTAAGAATGTCGAGACGCTTAAGAATATACGTTCTTTATAGGGCCTTAGGTCAATATTTGGAGGTATTACAAACGGAATGACTAGATTAGTGTAACGCATCCCATGGTGTTGGGTATAAAACAAATGAAAACGCATTAAGTTCGTCGGTGCCGAACCTTTGATACCCATCAACATGGATAAATTTATTATCGAAATTTATTCTAACACCACTATATCCATATAAATATTCAAATACAGGCCGATCACATTTGGTTCAGATGCCGTGAAGCTTGATACAAGTAACATTTCGAATTTTCATCGAAATCGGGTATTCAGTGCGCTGTTCATGTGATTAGGCCTTAATTCGTATGATCGATTTATATGACAGCTATATCTAAATATGGTCCGTTCTGAACCATATTTGGGTTGCATGTCGGGAATCTTAAAAACCTTTTATGGTCTTCAACCCTAAAGCTGAAGATTTGTCTCTATGGCATCTATGTCAAAATACTGCCCGATCTGAACCATATTCGGGACAGATGTTGGAAGTCTTGATACAACTCACTGTTCCAAAATTTTGGCCAAATCGGGTAATAAATGCGTCTGATATAAGCCTAAGACACAAAATCGGCAGATCAGCAGCTATATCCAAATATGTATCGATGTGGACCATTTTTGATTTGGATATCGGCATGGCTAATAAAACGCACATATTCGGGTCGGATGTCGAGGTCCCCAGTGCTACACTCTGTTTCAAATTTCAGCAAAATCGAGTAAATGCGACTTTTAAGGTCTTTAGACCCCAAAGTTGAGGATCGGTCTCTATGGCAGCTATATCTAGACATGGCAGCTATATCTAACTCTGGTCCGATGTGTACCACATTCGCGACAGAAGTTGGGAGTCTTGATGCAACCAAATTTCTGCGAAGTCATGTAATAAATACGCATATTATAGGCCTACTATCCAAGATCGACAGATCGGTCTATACGTCAGCTATATCTAAATATGGTCCGATCTGGACCATATTCGGGTCCGATGTTGCGGCCCTTAGTGTACATCACTGTTTAAAATTTTAGCAAAATCAGAGAATTAATGTGCCGTTTTATGGTCTTAAGATCCTAAAGTTGAAAATCGGTCTCTGGCAGTTATATCTAAATATAGCCCGATCTATACCACATTCGGAACAGATTTTGGGAGTCTTGATGCAACTCACTGTTCCAAATTTCTGCGAAGTCGGGTAATATATGAGCCTGTTCTAAGCCTAAGACCCTGTTATAAGCCTAAGACCCAGATAGGTCTATATGGCTGCTATATCCTAATATGTTCCGAACTGGACCATATTTTGGTTCGGATATTGGCGGGCCTAATAAAACTCACTATGCCAAATTTTAACGAAATCGGGTAATAAATGCGCTTGTTAAAGGCTTAAGACCCTAAATCGGCATATCGGTCTATATGGCAGCTGTTTATAAATAGCGTCCAAAATACACCATATTCGGGTCCGATATCGAGGTCCCTAGTCCAACGCAATGTTTTAAATTTCAGCAAAATCGGAGAATAAATGTTCCTTTTATGGTCTTTAGACCCTAAAGCTAAAGATCGGTCTCTATGGCAGCTATATCTAAATATGGCCCGATTTGGACCATATTCAGAGCAAATGTTCGGAGTCTTGATATAACTCACTGTTCCAAACTTCAGCGAAATCGGGTAATAAATGGGCCTGTCATAAGCCCAAGACCCAAAATCGGCAGATCGGTCTATATGGCAGCTATATTCAAATCTTTTCCGATCTGGACAATTTTTGTTTTTGGATATCGGCGGGCCTATAAAACTCACTATGCCAATTTTCAGCGAAGTCGGGTTATAAATGCGCTTGTTATAGGCTTAAGACCCCAAATCCCCAGATCGGTCTATATGGCAACTATATCCAAATATAGTCCGATGTGGCCCATTCAAGACTTTAGCCTGCGTATAGAAGAAATACGAGTCTGTGCAAAGTTTCAACTCAATATCTCAATTTTTAAATACTGTAGCGTGATCAAAACTTACGGACCCACGGACGGACTGACAACGATATGGACATCGTTAAATCGTCTTAAAATTTTACAACGATCCGAAGAATATATACTTTGTAGGGTCAGAAATGAATAATTCGATGTGTTACAAACGGAATGACTAAATGAATATAGCCCCTACCCTATGGTGGGTATAAAAAGAAACGAAATTTCGTCCCCATTGATATAATTTTAGTAATGTTTTTTTTTTTTGGAAACATTTTTTTTTAGGGAAAAAAACGAAGTAATTTTTTGTTTAGGGAAATTTTCATGAAAATTTTATCTTAATGGAAGATTTTATAGACATTTTTTATTTAAATCTAGTCAATAGAATAAATTTTACAACAAATTTTGTCTTCAAAAAAAATGTTGTGGAAATACTGTCTGTGAAGAAAATTTTACAAAAATTTTACTCATAGATTTAAATTAAGTAAAATTTTCTTCACAGACAGAATTTCCAAATTAGGCTTAAATGTTGTATGAAGAAAAAATTTAATAGCACCTTTATGATTAGAAAGAATGTTGTAGAAATTTGGCCGTCAGAGAAGATTTTGTATTTAAAGAAAATTTTATTAGAATTTAGTATATTTTTTACTAAAATTTTATCTTCAGCCATAGTGGGATTGAAAGTTTGCCTTCAGAGATAATCTCAGGAGAAAATCTCAACGAAATTTTCTTTTAAGAGACAATTTTATGGAAACTTTGTTCCCAGATAAAGGGAACAAGTTATTTACATAGCAATTGCAACAAACAATGACTCGGTTGAAGTTTTGAGCTGGAAAGTCTCCACCTGGTGGTCCTTATCGGATCACTACAAGATAGGCTTTCGGGTTGAGCATGAGAGAGGGAGATGGAAGTCTTATAGGAATTTGAGGAAGACAAACTGGTATGGATTCAGGGAACATGTGCGGAGGCTTGGGTTCCCTGGGGGACGTATATCGGACGCAAGGGAACTGGAGTCCGCTGTGAATCTTGTTACGGAGAACACCGCCATGTCGTAAAACCCCTCTAAAGAAAGAAAGCAGGAGTCTCTTTAACAAGGCGAAGAGAGAGGAGTAAGGGTCTCTGCAGGTTCAAGAAGTAGACGAGAAGAGCGAAGAGAAATTCCTAGGCGAAATTCTGGGGAAAATCAGAGGGTACTACTGAGGGGTATAGATTGAGCATGGCGAAGAATCCTGTCATGCCAAGCTCTCTGAGGAGAGAAGACTGAACTCACACCAAGCACAACCTAGAGATGGTGAAACCACGGCTGGAGCACATTTTCTATGGATACTGCGTTAGATCAACCAATCATGGTGGTCAAATGAACTGAAGGTGCAAAGGATGGAAATCAGGAGGCTCTTAATAAGGCGAAGGAAAAAAACACGGTTGAGGGCTGGGGCGAATAACGTGAGGTTCTGGGCAGGTTCAAGAAGGAGTCGGGATGGGTGAAAAGAAGTTTCTAGGTGAAATTCTGTGGAAAATTTGAGGGCACGTGTGAGGCACCTAGATTAAACAAAGTGATCTCCTAAGGGTTCTGCAACGCTAAGCTCTCAGAGGAGAGAAGACGGAACACACACCGAGAAAAACAAGAGACGGGAACTACGCGTAGATACACATTTTCCAGGAAGTGGAGGACGATCAGGACATCGTAATACCCACAAGGGCTGAATCCATGGAAGATCTTATCATTCACATCGTTGACGAGGAGAAGATGGTGTGAGAAATACGATAATTCCAGTTGTTCAAAACGGCGGCACCGCCTCTATACCAAGGGCATAGGAGAGGTCAGGGTAATATTTACTCCCAAAGCAGGAAAAATAAACCACAGTACTGGGAAGGATTATAGGCCAATTAAAACACTGGAAATACTGATAGAGCTGAAGGTGAAGGATAGATTGACGCCGAGAAATTTCAGTGGGTGCACAACGTGCATACCTCAAGACGTGGTTGGTGGAGACAACCCTACAGAAGGAGTACTCGGTGGTGACCTTTCTTGATATTGAGTGGGTATTTAACAAGGTAGAGAGAGGGTCGATAGTCGCCGCCCTGGATCGCGCCAGGATTATTAATGCTGACTTGGAAGATAGTGTGGTCAGAAGCCGGGTGACAAGAAGTGCAGCCAATTCTCAAGGACATGCGTTCTTGCCAATTCTCTGAAACCTAGTGACAATCGAAGTCTCATTGGATTAAAACGGAGATGGCGTGAGACTCATCGTATATGCGGATGACGTCGTCCTAGGACTTTGAGGCAGATTTCTCACAAAGATCAGCAAGACTATGGGAAAGTCACTGTGAAGGCCATCGAAATGGGGCTACGAAAAATGGGTTGAGGACTAACTTAAGGAATTTGGAGCTGGTGATCCTCACTGGGAGATATAAGATTATGGATTTCAAACTCCCGTCTTTGGACGGGACCATTATGTAGCTGTCAAAGGATGTGAAATATCTAGGCCTTGTCGTCGAATTGAAACTTTGATGGAAACTTTTCTTCTACACCTGCAAAAGAATGAACGATAGGAAGTGGGGAGTCACTTCGATGATGATACATTGAATGTATATGGCAATTGTGACTGGTATCAGAATGACATATGGAGCACGAGTATGAAGAAGCAGAGACCTCAACGTCCTAGCAGCTTCTGCTGAAGTCGTTACTTGCAACTTTTAGTATGTAAGCAAGTTTACCGATCAGGATGGTCTCAGACTACCTGATTGGTAAACATGCTTGCAGACTGTAGGTTGCAAGTAACGACTTCTGCAGAAGCTGCGAGGACGTCGAGGCATCTGGCAGGCAGAAGGAGTTCCACTTCAGGTTCTCATTGATTTAATAACTTTTCTGAGTAAGCGGATGTCAACATTTGCAAGTTGTTGGGCTTTTTAAAGAGATTGATGGTTCAACGGTAGGAACTAGAAGGCATTATCCTTCTCCTGTTCCTTTGGTATCACAATAAGTCAAAACGTCTAAGAGAGTCGGATGGCTGACTTCCACATAAACCAGACCTACCTACTTGTCGCCGAGACCAATTCTAGAGAAATTGTTCATGATTCACTTTCCCGAAAGTTAGGAGTGGTAGGCGGATGCTGTGTTTGAGATGGACCCTTTCCTTCGGGAAAGGGTAATTTTAGGACCCTTTCCTTTGGGGAAGGGTAATTTTAGGACCCTTTCTTTTGGGGAAGGGTAGATATAGTAACCTTTTCCTTGCGAAAGGGTAGTTTTAGTACCCTTTCCCTTGCGAAAGGGTAGTTTTAGTACCCTTTCCCTTGCGAAAGGGTAGTTTTAGTACCCTTTCCCTTGGGGAAGGGTAGGTATAGTACTCTTTCCCTTGCGAAAGGATAGATTTGGTACCCTTTCCCTTGCGAAAGGGTAGGTTTAGTACCCTTTCCCTTGGGGAAGGTTAGATATAGTAACCTTTCCCTTGCGAAAGGATAGTTTTGGTACCCTTTCCCTTGGGGAAGGATAATTTTAATACCCTTTCCCTTGGGGAAGGCTAATTTTAATACCCTTTCCCTTGGGGAAGCTTAGTTTTAGGACCCTTTCCCTTGGGGAAGGGTAATTTTAATACCCTTTCCCTTGGGGAAGGGTAGTTTTAGTAAGCGTTCCCTTGGGAAAGGGTAGTTTTAGTATCATTTCCCTGGGGAAAGGGTAGTTTTAGTATCATTTCCCTTGGGAAAGGGTAGTTTTAGTATCAGTTCCCTTGGAAAAGGATAGTCTTGGTACCCTTTCTTTTGGGGAAGGGTAGTCTTAGTATCCTTTCTTTTGGGGAAAGGTAGTCTTAGTATCCTTTCCTTTGGGGAAGAGTACTTTTTGTACCCTTTCCCTTAGCCAAGGGTAGTTTTAGTACCCCTTCCCTTGGTACCTTTTCCCTTTAGTACCCTTGCCCTTTAGCGATTGAATTCGGGAACGGTGAGGTCTAAGTGCGTGGCAGAGTGTTTAGGGTCAAAAAGGGGCTCCTTGTTCTGGGAAATGACAGGGCGGACGATTGTGCCAAGAGTGGGCTGGCAGGGCTGGCAGACCTATCCTCGGTCTTGCAAACATACTGTTTGTCGAACTAGTGAGGATAGCCAGAATACCCCGAAAATTGCAACTTTAAAGAAAATTTCTAAGATTTTTTATCTTTAGGCACAATTTCTTAGTAACTTTGTTTATAATGAAATTTTCATATAAATTTGCCTTTAGATAAAATTTCCAAAGAAATTTGTTATGCCCTCTATGACCTACATCTTCTTTTGTGTATTGCATATATAAGCTCAATATTTATCTGACTTTCTCATGGTTTTTTTTTTCTTTTGTTTATAATTTTTAATGCCAACGGCTGCCTAGCATTCCAATATTCTGCCATTATAACAGTGACAGCAAACCAGAGTGTGAATGTAGCCATGGGGAAGCATATCGAAGAGTGACATATCCATTATGACATGTCGACATGCATATCGATTTGCTTTAAGCTGACAAGCAACCATCCAACAATGCTAATGGTAACTATGGCAACCACAAGGACATTCAGGTTAAAGCAAACAAACAAATATTGGAATTTTTCTAAAAATGTAGTGCGTAGATCCTGTTGAAACGTTAAATTGCTGAAAGTCTTAAGAGCTCGGATGATTTCGGCTATTGGATGTCTAAGGAAAAGAATAGCTTACGGAGTTTATATATGAGAAAAATCTACTCGATCTTCCTTTAAGGGATGTTGGTGGGAAAATCACCCAAAAATTATCTGTAGACCCTGTATCGACGTAGATGCAAGCAGATCTTCTCTTCGGCATAGTCATTCCGAAAGGATAACTCACAACATCAAAGCTTTTATTGCATGTCCCAATATTTCCGATAGTCCACTTCCTGCCTGCTTTGCATGGCCTCTTAGTTTCGTTGCTCAACCCATTGACCCCTCTCTATAATCCTTCCTTCCACTTCAACAAGTAAAACCAACATTGAATATGCCCTAAACGATAATATGGTTGATTTAAACCACTTAGTAATGCTAAGCCTTCACATAACAGTAGCTGTGTGTATGCCATCACCCACGATAACTGCTCTCTTATTGTTCATTTCATTTGCTTCGCAAAGTGCTCGAAACGTACATCAAGAGGAGGTGCACAGCTATAATAATCAATTGGCGATGAAACGACTTCCTAAATAAATTAAAGGCATACACCTTCACTTAACGAGGATCCTTTGGTCCTTGCCCCCCCTTCCCCCCACTCCCCTTTAAATGCTTATCCTTGTGCAAGCAGCGAAAAATCCCTAAATCCCCTTGAAACGTAACACTCCAAACGTAACCAGCAGCAACGATTTATGAACAGTTGATTTCTGCCTCTTTCCATTCTTTGCCATGGTCGCCTTGACGAACCGAGTTGTCGACGACCTAAGCCACAATTTTCATAAGAGCCACACCCCCTCCCACGCAAAACTGCCTTTAAGAGGGCAAGATAGCAATTGTGTTAAGTTCAAATTTGGAATTTGGTGGCAAATGAAATAATTGCAACCGCTGCGTATAAGTGAAAGCATTTCATAACAGGGCTTTCTCATTACGGCAACATAAGAGCATTTCTTCACAGGGCCTACTTATGAACATGGAGAGGAATATCAAGGAATTTGCACAAGAATTTCATTTAGACTCTCTTGCACTCGTTTCATCATGAGTTAAGTGTTTGCTTTAATTTCTTGGGTATCGTGGTGGCTGGAGGTGGTTTGTTTGAGGTAAATGAATTAAAATTTTGTGCAAATTTATAAATTCCAGCATATACTTAAAAAGATATTATGAAATTGTTTGCACGCTGTTAATTTGATTAGATACTGAGAGAAAATTGAGGAAGTTTTAATATGGGAACATGCAACAGGTAGCCAGAGTTTCACAACTAAAGTAGAGAAGGATGAAAGCTTGCGTAACGACACACATGTGCACCGGGCACTGACATTGCGCAACATGCAGGGTAATTTTAGTAACTTTTCCCTTGGGGAAGGGCAGTTTTAGTACCCTTTCCCTTGGGTAAGAATAGTCTAGTACCCTTCCCTAGAGGAAAGGTAGTTTTAGTACTCTTTCCCTTTGGGAAAAGTAGCTCTAGAACCCTTTATTTTGGGGAAGGGTAGTTTTATTAGCCTTTGCCTTGGGGAAGGGTAGTTTTAGTACCCTTTCCCTTGGGGAAGGGTAGTTTTGGCGCCCTTTCCCTTGGGGAAGGGTAGTTTTAGTACCCTTTCCCTTGGGGAAGGGTAGTTTTAGGAGCCTTTTCCTTGGGGAAATTTAGTTTTAGAACCCTTTCCCATGGGGAAGGGTAATTTTAGTGGCCCTTTCTTTTGGGGAAGGGTAGTTTAAGTACCCTTTACTTTGGGATAAGGTGGTTTTAGTAGCCTTTTCTTAGAGGAAGGGTAGTTGTAGTACCCTTTCCCTTGAAAAGGGTAGTTGTAGTACCTTTTCCTTTGGGAAGGTTAGTTTTAGTGCCCTTTCTCTTGGGGAAGGGTTGTTTTAGTACCCTTTCTCTTGGGAAAGGGTGGTTTTGGTAGCCTTTTCTTAGAGGAAGGGTGGTTGTAGTACCCTTTCCCTTGGGGAAGTGAAGTTTTAATACCCTTCCCTTGGGGAAAGTTAATTTTAGTACCCTATCCCTTTGGGAAGTGTAGTTTTAGGACCCTTTCCTTTGGAGAAGGGTAACTTTAGGACCCTTTCCTTTGGGGAAGGGTAGATATAGTAACCTTTCCCCTGCAAAAGGGTAATTTTAGTGCCCTTTCTCTTTGGGAAGAGTGGTTTTAGTACCCTTTCTCTTGGGAAACGGTGGTTTTAGTACCCTTTTCTTAGAGGAAGGGTGGTTTTAGTACCCTTTCTCTTGGGGAAGGGTAGTTTAAGTACCCTTTACTTTGGGATAAGGTGGTTTTAGTACCCTTTTCTTACAGGAAGGGTGGTTGTAGTACCCTTTCCCTTGAAAAGGGTAGTTGTAGTACCTTTTCCTTTGGGAAGGTTAGTTTTAGTGCCCTTTCTCTTGGGGAAGGGTGGTTTTAGTACCCTTTCACTTGGGAAAGGGTGGTTTTGGTAGCCTTTTCTTAGAGGAAGGGTGGTTGTAGTACCCTTTCCCTTCGGGAAGTGTAGTTTTAATACCCTTCCCTTGGGGAAAGGTAATTTTAGTACCCTTTCCCTTGAGGAAGGGTAGTTTTAGGACCCTTTCCTTTGGAGAAGGGTAATTTTAGGACCCTTTCCTTTGGGGAAGGGTAGATATAGTAACCTTTCCCTTGCAAAAGGGTAATTTTCGTGCCCTTTTTCTTGGGGAAGGGTGGTTTTAGTACCCTTTCTCTTGGGAATCGGTGGTTTTAGAACCCTTTTTTTAGAGGAAGGGTGGTTGTAGTACCCTTTCCCTTGGGGAAGTGTAGTTTTAATACCCTTCCCTTGGGCAAAGGAAGTTTTAGTATCCTTTCCCTTGGAGAAGGGTAGTTTTAGGACCCTTTCCTTTGGAGAAGGGTAATTTTAGGACCCTTTCTTTTGAGGAAGGGTAGATATAGTAACCTTTCCCTTGCGAAAGGGTAGCTTTAGTACCTTTTCCCTTGGGAAAGGGTAGACATAGTAACCTTTCCCTTGCGAAGGGATAGTTTTGGTACCCTTTCCCTTTGGGGAAAGGTAGTTTTAGGAGACTTTCACTTGAGGAAGGTTAGTTTCAGGACCCTTTCCCTTGGGGAAGGGTAATTTTAGTACCCCTTCCCTTGGGGAAGGGTAGATTCATTAACCTTACCCTTGCGAAAGGGTAGTTTTAGGAGCCTTTCCCTTGGGGAAGTTTAGTTTTAGGACCCTTTCCCTTGGGGAAGGGTAATTTTAGTGCCCTTTCTATTAGGGAAGGATGGTTTCAGTACCCTTTCCCTTGGGGAAAGGTAGTTTTAGTACCCTTTCCCTTGGGGAAGGGTAGTTTTAGTACCCTTTCCTTTGGGGAAGGGTAGTTTAAGTACCCTTTACTTTGGGGAAGGGTATTTTTCTGACCCTTTCCTTTGGGGAAGGATAGATCTAGTAACCTATCCCTTGTGAAAGGGTAGTATTAGTACCCTTTCCCTTGGGGAATGGTATATATATTAACCTTTCCCTTGCGAAAGGGTAGTTTTAGGAGCCTTTCCCTTGAGGAAGTTTAGTTTTAGTACCCTTTCCCTTCGGGAAGTTTAGTTTTAGGACCCTTTCCCTTGGAGAAGGGTACTAAAACTACCCTTTTCCAAGAGAGTGGGTACTACAGCTATCCTTTCTCTTGGAGGGGGGGGGGGGGGGGGGGGGGGTGGTGTTAGTACGCTTTCCCTTGGGTTAGGGTAGTTTTAGTACCCTTACCCTTGGGGAAGGGTAGTTTTAGTACCCTTACCCTTGGGGAAGGGTAGTTTTAGTACCCTTACCCTTGGGGAAGGGTAGTTTTAGTACCCTTACCCTTGGGGAAGGGTAGTTTTAGTACCCTTACCCTTGGGGAAGGGTAGTTTTAGGACCCTTTCCTTTGGGGTAGATATAGTAACCTTTCCCTTGCGAAAAGGTAATTTTAGTACCCTTTTTCTTGGGGAAGGGTAGGTTTGGTATTCTTTCCCTTGGGTAGTACCCTTTCCCTTGGGGAAGGGTAGTTTTAGTAACTTTCCCTTTGTGGAAAGGTAGTTTTAGTACCCCTTCGCTTAGAGAGGGGTAGGATTAGTACGCTTTTCTTTGGGGAAGTGCAGTTTAAGTACGCTTTCCCTTGGGGGAATGAAGTATTAGTATCCTTTTCCGAGATTCTGTTTAAATGTTTTTTTTTCGTGTTGATTGTTGTTTGCATCGACTCTCTAATCGAGGCAATTTGTTATGTCATGGCGTCTTCTAGTCTCTGGTTACGCCCTTATCATATACTCTTCGACTTGGAGATTCTTAGGCGTAGATACTCTTAGAGACTTCTCCCGGAGGTACGGGAGATCTGCTCGTGAGTTGGGAGTGATGCCACCTTTTGCCACCTCTAGAACAGTGATGGACATACTACCACTATTGAAAAGATCAAACTGTGTTTGTGTCAGTATCATCAAACATCAACTAAATGCAATAGCTTAGAAATAGGGTCAGCCGAACGATGCAACACGAAGTTGTACTTTTGCATCTGTTTGTTTTTCCTATGAAAATTTATGTGCCGATGTGTATGCTGCCCATCTATGCTCTGGAAGATTTTCCCCCAATAAATTGGAAGCATTATCTGAGAGCCTATTTTTGAGATTTTAAACGATGCCCAGCATATGCTTTAAGTGTAGAGACCATAGGAGATTTTCCCGGGAGGTACTGAAAATTTTTTTGGTTTGTGAACACTACAAGATTATGTGACCCGAAATAGACTTGAACCGGTCCTTCATAAAAGGTCACTATCTGGTCGGAAAACATGTTGACAGACTGGAGGTAGCATGTAACAACTTTCGAGGATGTTGAGGAAGAAGATATTACAAAAAATCTGCTGTGTGAGTATGTCCCGCACTGGCAAGCAGAAGGAGTTCCATTTATATATCTCATAACTTTCAGAACTTGTGAACATTTGAAAGTTTTTGGAATTTTTTTAAGCGATCTGGAAGAAACTAGAAGGCATTTTCCTTCTCCTGTTCACGTGATATCACAATGGACGAAAACGTCTAAGTTTGTCTGATGAGTGCCGTATATACCTAACCTAAACAAACTAAATATGTGATGCCATGCAGACTTCTATTTCTACGTTACACACAAACTGAAGAGGCTTTTACGAGGGCGGTCCCAAAAGTCAAAAAGTAGCCGATCTAACAAAGAAAAAAAAAAAACTGGAAAAAATTTAGCTTTTTCCTCAACATAATGTTCCGGGGTTCCCCTTGGGTTCTCTCTTGGGCTCTATCCTCTTAGATATGTTCGTGTCTGACATATCAGCGCCTCCGGCTGACTTTCTAATCCTGGCATTTGCCGATGTTATACTTATCGCGGCGTTAGAGGCAGATGCTACAGTTGTTGAGACCCGAGTAAACCTCTATCTGGAAGAGTCTCTGTCTATTTTGATGGAGGTTTAGGCTTAAGGTTTTTAGGTTTAAGCAGATAAACAGACCAGTATCTTGTATTAGCAGTATCTTGACGTTTTCTTCCAGGAGAAGATTACCTTTGTCAGTCAAGTGGATTACCTACAGGACAAGATCAAGGGGATCTTCTTGCCCTATCTGAAGGTTTTCATAACCTCAGGGGTTCTCAGTAGGCGGGTCAAGCTGTTGATCTAAGAGCAGATCAACAGACCTATCATCGCCTGGGCCTTTCCCGTTTGGGTCGATTTCTCTCCGCACCAAATCTGGGAGAACAGGATCCTCGCCTCGTGTCTGCGCCTTAAGGTCGGTCGTTTGGGCTAACGAGGTCCTGGGGCGACCGTCTTGAGCGGTCGACATAGAGAGCATAGACGTGTAAAAGTTTTTGGATTATGCGTCCTCAGTGGACAATTCTGATTCGGGCGGAATGTTAGCGACGGGATGTTAGCTCTGAGCGGCTTATAGAGGTGCCACACCGCCCCGGTGTTAAAAACTTCAGGTCTCGTAGATAGGTGCACCGATTTAAGCGCAATTTTGTATGCCATCTTATGGTATTCCAAAAACACGAAATTTATATAAAATGTTGGGGTCAAATAATCGTGGGGGGACGCCCCGTCCCAAAACCCACCCAAACGTACATGTTTGCCGATTGGGACAATGTGGGTATCAAATGAAAGGTATTTAATAGTAGAGTGCGAACTTGGTATACAAATTTCACCCAAAGTGATTGGGGGTCCCCCACCCCCAAAAAAACCCCCAACCAGACACTTTCAATGCTTCGGGAATATGGGTGTCAAATGAAAGGTATTTAAAAGTAGAGTACAAATTTTATTTAAAAATGTATTCCTTAGTGTCTGAGTGACCTTCCCACCACTCAAACCCCACCAGCAGGGCATATTTACCAATTGGGAATATATGGATATCAAATTAAAGAAGGCCGCCGTAACGCAGAGGTTAGCATGTCCGCCTATGACTCTGAAATCCTGGGTTCGAATCCTGGCGAGACCATCAGAAAAAAATTTTCAGCGGTGGTTCTCCCTCCTATTGCTGGCAACATTTGTAAGGTACTATGCCATGTAAAACTTCTCTCCAAAGAGGTGTCGCACTGTGGCACGCCTCATTCAGCTTAAACTTGAATCGGACTGCACTTATTGATATGTGAGAAGTTTGCCCCTATTCCTTAGCGGAATGTTCATGGGCAAAATTTGCATTTGCATTTAAGGTATTTAAAAGTAGAGTTCATGCCCCAAAACGGTCATGAATGTACAACGTCATAAAATGGGTATCAAATGAAAGACCTTTGGGAGTTGACTACGAATCTGGTATGGACATATGGCAGATTTTCGGACCGGCCCACCCACTAAATACCCTTCCATGGGACGTTTAGTTCGATCGGGATAATATGGGTATTAAAAGAAAGATCTATGCCAGTAGAGTTGGAATCTAATAAGAATTCAACTATCTGGGTCACGTCCTGCCGTTCAATAGGACATTTAGATCGCGACAATGAAGGACTCAAATAAATGGTCTTTTGGGTCTAAGCGTCAGGGGGACCGAATGGACGTGTTAGATGGCAATCCCCCTCCCCCATCCCCTTTTCCTACACAACACATAAAGGAGTAAAAATTATTTATGAAGGCCGATCAGGATAGAATAGGACAACAACAAAAGGTCTTTGATAGTAGAATTCACTTTTTACCCTCAAATTGGGATAGACGCAGGAAGCCTCTGCGGATCTTAAAACAGGTGCTATCCAAAGTGGTAGCTTTGAAATACCTTTTTTACTTCTTTAAAGTCATATAATTTGTTTTAATTATTATTTCAGTTCACTTTTGCGGGTGAATTTGTTATTCTTGCTCTTTGAAGGAGGTTGCTTGCAGCACTTTAAATTTCCGTTTTATTTATGCACTTTTCTAAAAATCACTTTTACCTTGCAATTGTTACTTTTGCAAGGTAACAACTTTAACAAGTGCCAAAGCTTTTATGTTTAGCAGAATTGCTTGCCACCTTCAGTAGTTGTCTATTGCACAAGGCACTTAATTGTTAGAAATGGCGATGCTTTTGTCATGAACAGTATTTGAGCGGAATTAACATCATCATGGAGATAGTGGAGCAAAAGGCAATAATGAATATATCCTTCTAAACCAACTTTTCAAACCTATAGTGAAGAAAGGGTTTACTTGTTTTGTAAATCGTTTGCGAAACATCCTTCATAAGGTATTTGACATCGTATGCATGGTATATTCTTTATCGGATCGAGTAAAGCTTAGTTCAGTTTTAGCTCTTTGCTATAGTCCAGTCCACCCATATCGTTAAGGGCTACTTCTTGCAGCGAGGTTGGAAAATATGGCTCCTGGCAGCCTGCTCATTATTTTGGATTCAGACCAACTTCCCTTTAATCTATACCCTGGTCGACTATTAGATTACAGAACTCCTAGCTTTGCTTCATGATCATTGCTGAATGTTTTCTATGAGAGTTTCCAAAGCCTTTATATACACCATTTGCGACTTCTTTCCTTACCATGCCCACCGTATCTTCAGCACAAGTGCTGTTGTACAACAAAGCCGAACTAAATGCTCTTTTCAATCTTAAAGTGCCCTGCCAGCTAATTATTGCTGTTGTTTGGGTGTTAACAAACACCTCCCACTTAGAGCCTCAGTTAAATACTTGTTCAAGTGCCTCTTTGCTACTCTCTTCTGGGCCATGAAGGAGTGTTGTTTGTATGCCTATGTTCTCCATTCGAATGCTTGTAGTTGTTCTACGAACAAAAAAAAGTTGTAATTATTTTTATGCTTGAGTTAAATAAGTGGCTTATTCCGAAGCTAATTTTCCCCTAGCCAATGTTATCTGTTTTGAGAAGATGACTAAATAGCATTGCGATTACTTTGGAAAGGAAAGAAGATAATAGTTGACCAGTTTAAAGGAAGTAATGCAAAAGTCTTATCAGATCGAAATGTTGTCTTTAGAGAAATTTCTGGAAAGTGTCGTAAGTAAACGTTTTGTATAGCCATCAACAAAGGGTAGGGGCTATATTCATTTAGTCATTCCGTTTGCAACTCATCGAGATATCCATTTCCGACCCTACACAGTATATATATTTCGGATCGTCGTCCGTCCGTCAGTTGCGCGCTAAATTCGCCCGGGCCGAATCTTGGAAACCCAGCACCATGGATTCGGCTAAAAATTTATGCAAAATAAATTTATTTGAAGGGCATTAAGGGAAGGGAAAGCTCTAGGAGCCGAACAAGGATCATCGAGAGACCGGTTTACATGGGAGCGATATCAGGTTCTTGACCGATTTGGACTGCACTCAGCACAGTTGATGAAGGTCATAACAGAACATCATATGCAAAATTTGAGCCAAATTGGTCAAAAATTGCGGCTTCCAGGGGCTTAAGAAGTCAAATCGGGAGGTCGGTTTATATGGGAGCTATATCAGGTGCTTGACCGACTTGGACCATACTCACCACAATTGTTGAAAGTCGTAGCAGAACATCGTATGCAAAATTTGAGACAAATCGGACAAAAATTGAGGCTTCCAGGGGCTCAAGAAGTCAAATCGGGAGGTCGGTTTATATGGGAGCTATATCAGGTTATAAACCGATTTACACCTTACTTGGCACAGTTGTTGGAAGTGATAACAGAACACTATATGCAAAATGTCAGCCAAATCCGACAAAAATTGCGGCTTCCAGGGGCTCAAGAAGTCAAATCGGGAGATCCGTTTACATGGGAGCTATATCAGGTTCTTGACCGATTTGGACCGTACTTGGCACAGCTGTTGGAAGTCGTAACAGAAATCTATGTGGAAAATTTCAGCCAAATCGGATGAAAATTGAGGCTTCCAGGGGCTCAAGAAGTCAAATCGGGAGATCGGTTTATATGGGAGCTATATCAGGTTATAGACAGATTTGAACCGTACTTGACACAGTTGATGAAAATCATAACAGAACTCTAGGTGCAAAATTTCAGCCAAATCCGACAAAAATTGCGGCTTTCAGGGGCTCAAGAAGTGAAATCGGGAGATCGGTTTATATGGGAGCTATATCAGGTTATAGACCGATTTGAACCGTACTCAGCAGAGTTGTTGAAAGTCATAACAGAACACTATGTGCAAAATTTCAGCCAAATCCGACAAAAATTGCGGCTTCCAGGGGCTCAAGAAGTCAAATCGGGAGATCCGTTTATATGGGAGCTATATCAGGTTATAGACCGATTTGGACCCTACACAGCACAATTGTTGAAAGTCATAACAGAACGTCGTATGCAAAATTTGAGACAAATCGGACAAAAATTGAGGCTTCCAGGGGCTCAAGAAGTCAAATCGGGATATCGGTTTATATGGGAGCTATATCAGGTTATAGACCGATTTACACCTTACTTGGCACAGTTGTTGGAAGTCATAACAGAACACTATATGCAAAATGTCAGCCAAATCCGACAAAAATTGCGGCTTCCACGGGCTCAAAAATTCAAATTCAGTTTATATGGGAGCTATATCAGGTTCTTGACCGATTTGTACCGTACTCAACAGAGTTGTTGAAAGTCATAACAGAACATCATGTGCAAAATTTGAGCCAAATCGGACAAAAATTGAGGCTTCTAGGGGCTCAAGAAGTCAAATCGGGATATCGGTTTATATGGGAGCTATATCCAAATCTGAACCAATATGGCCCATTTGCAATCCCCAACAACCTACATCAATAGTAAGTATCTTTGCTACGTTTCAAGTGGCTAGCTGTACGCGTTCGTCCACTATCGTGATTTCGACAGACGAACTGGCGAACATGGCTATATCGACTCAGAATTTCGAAACGATCAAGAATTTATATACTTTATGGGGTCCAAGATCAAGTTTTCAAGGGTTACAAACTGAATGACTAGGTTAGTAAACCCCCATCCTATGGGGGTATACTCGTATTTTCTCTATACGCAGGTTCTGGAATGGGCCACATCGGACTATGGACATCGGACTGCCATATAGACTAATCTGACGATTTAGGGTCTTAAGCCTGTAACAGTCGCATTTTTACCCGACTTCGCTGAAATTTGAAATTGTGTGTTTTGTTGGGTCCGCCGATATCCGAACCAAAAATGGTCCAGATTGAAACATACTTGGATATAGCTGCCATATAGACCGATCTGCCGATTTTAGGTCTTAGACCTATAACAGACGCATTTACTACCCGAAATTTCAAACAATGTGTTGAATCTAGAGTTCCAAAATCTGTCCCGAATATGGTTCAAATCGGTTTACATTTGGATATAGCTGCCATAGAGACCATTGTTCAGGTTTAGGATCTAAAGACCATAAAAATGGCATTTATTCTCAGGTTTTTCTGAAATTTGAAACAGTGAGTTGCACCAGAGGCCCCGAAATCCTACCCGAATATGGACTATATTTACATATAGCTGCCATATAGACCGACGACCACCAATCCAGTTCTTGACTCCATCTTGGAGCCAGCGATGTAGATCTAGGTCTCATCCTCCCCAAGTGCAGCATTCGCTCTCCATTCATCCCTTCCTGGAAATCGAATCGCGAATGCCCTCACTTCATTTGGCACTGATGGCAGGTAATCGGAGATCCTTGTCAGTCTACCCTCCGCATCCATGACACCTTACCTTGTAAAACAACAAAACATACAAGTATTGCCCATGAACATTCCACTAAGGAACAGGGGCAAACTTCTCACATATCAATGAGTGCAGTTCGATTCAAGTTTTAAGCTCAATGATAAGGGGCCTTCTTTTTATAGCCGAGTCCGAACGGCGTGCCGCAGTGCGCCACCTCTTTGAAGAGAGGTGGCGCACTACAACCTCTGCAAAGTCTGGTGCCGAAATTCTGGCTGCTAAACGCCTTCGGCGATAAGCGAGAAAGTGTTTTTGATTGGGACACATTGGTGGTCACCGTAGCGCAGAGTTGAGCATGTCGCTAAACGCCTGGGTTCGAATCCTGACGTGGAAAAACAGAAAAATAAAGTTTCAGCGATGGTTACTCCCTTCTAATGCTGGTGTCGCTCTGCAGCACGCCTCACAGTGAAGAGGACAGATTGTAGTTGCTTTATAAGTGAAATTTTAACAAGATATGCCATCTTAATCGAGTGCTATGGTTAGGTTAGCTTTAAGTGGCAATCTGCCATCAGACTCACTTAGACGTTTTCGTCCATTGTGATACCACAGGAACAGAAGAAAGAAGACACGTTCCAGTTCTCAATGTGTTACCATCCAGATCGCTTTAAAAAGTCCCATAACTAGCGAATGTTCACATCCGCTAAATCTGAAAGGTTCTTAAAGAAATGAGAACCTAAAGTGGAACTCATTCTAACTGCTAGAAGGTGTTCTTTAGTCTCTTCTTCTTCGATGTCCCTACAGCTTCTGCAACAGTCGTTGCTGGTAACCTTCAGTCTGTCAGTATGTTTCCCGATTAGACAGTGACCTGTCATGACGGACACAATGACTGAGATGTCTGTTCTAGCCAATGACAGCAAAGCTGTAGACCTCTTCAAGTCTAGATTAGGCTACGTAGTTTTGAAATGCTCACAGTCCCCTCTTTGTGACCATCTATCATTCGTTATCCTTCGGGCCTGGTGCTGAAAACTTAGCTTACATGTTGTTAGAGGCATACCCACAGATCCAGTATCCCTGGAATATGTAGGATAGTTCCTAGTTTCGCAAGCTCATCCGCTTTACAATTCCCTGGGATATCTCTGTGGCCCAGCACCCAGAACAGGTGAATTTTGAACTCCCCAGCACAACTTATTGTGCCAAATTTGCGGGAACCAGGATAGAATTTCTTTTTTTTTTGGCTCAAGACCTTAAATTGGTGGATCGGTATACATGACATACCGATCTAGGACATACTAATAACAGGGATGTGGAAAAGCCTAATACTGCTCAGTGTGCAAAATTTCAGCAAAATCGGTTAAAAATGCGCTTTTTATAGGCCCAAAAACTTCAATCGGGAGATTGGTCTATATGGGGGCTATATCAAGATATAGTGCCATATAGCCCATCTTAAAACTTAACTTGGCTATGTACAAAAAAAAAATTCTGTGCAAAGTTTCAGTTCAATATCTACATTTTTTAAGACTGTAGTATGGTTTCAACAGACAGACGGACGGACTAGGCTGACCATCTTATGATGATCAAGAATATAGGGCCGGAAATTGATATTTTAATATCTCGATGTGTTGCAAACGGAATGACAAAATGTTTATTCATCCTTGCATCCTTCGGTGGTGAGCATAAAACTGTAACAAAAGCCGTTAGGAAATCAGTTCCATTTACATTTCCTTAACATACAAAAAAAAACAACCATATTTTCCTACGAAATTAATGTTGACATATCAATGCATAGATTTATGAATGATGTCCTTTGTTTAGCTTTGTGCTTTGCATTCCAATTCATTTTTTACATGTGTTCTGATTATCCTGCGGCTAAGCCTTCACAAATGAAGGGGACCATCATTGAGATTTATCAATGTTGACATGACATTCCAATGGAGCTGCTCAAAGTGACGAAAAAATTCATTATGACGACTTATTTATGCATATTTCGGGGAAATATTTGAAATATTGCTATGTAATGTAAAACCGACGTCAATCATGGAGTTAGAGTTTCTAGGCATCAACTCTACCGTAAGAAAGTTTATTAATAACTTACTTACTAAAAAGGATGCATTACGGCAGGCTTGGGATCTGTGGATCTAAAAAGATGGGTCAGCAGAGGAACACCTCAAGGAGGTGTACAGTCTCCTCTACTTTGGAATATAGCCATTAACAATATACTATTGTCTCTGGAAGAAAAAGGTGTAAAAGTGGTCGCGTATGCTGATGACGTGGTAGTTGCGGATAGGGGAAAGTTTCCCAGCACTCTAAGAGATATACTTCAGGAAGCTCTACGTTTAATTAGCAAAGTGGGCTATCGAAAGTGGTCTAGGTATGAATCCGTGCAAGACAGAAGTAGTTCTTTTCGACAGGAAATACAAGTTGCCTACAGTGGCACCTGTCTTCTTGGGTGGAGAGAATGTTCCATTTACAGAAAGCGCAAAATACCTGGGTATTGTACAGGAAATTGAACTTCAAATCCAACATTTTGGAAAGGGCCAGAAAGACAAATCTTGCCCTTGGGGCTTAGACCGCGTGTCATGCATTGGGCATATACTGCAGTTGTCAGACCTATAATGCTATATGGTGTTATGGTCTGGTGGACGGCGCTTCAAAAGTCCACTTACTGCTCAATACTTAATCGGATCCAAAGGATGGCTTGTTTGTGAATCACTGCTGCACTGATGACGACACCATCTGATGCACTGAATTTAATGCTACATCTTATGCCTCTGGACATTGTGGCTACCCAAATTGCAGCGCCCACTGCCGTGAGGTTAAGGGAGCTTTCTCATTGGCTATATGGCAGCTATAGACACTGTGTTATCCTTGATACAATATCCGACGTTCCAGGCAGCGTGGAGGGTGTAATCCACCTGAGCCGCTTTTTGATAAAAAGTACTGTTCCACTATTCCTGATAGAACCGATTGCAATTACGATATCCCTGAAAACAGAAGTTACATAGACTTCTATACGAATGGATGTCTCCCTTCATCATAGTCGCAATGTGGGTTGTTTGGCGCTGTTCTATCGGTACTTTCATGGTGTGTGCTCGTCTGATATTCGTCTTCTTATTCCTGATGTAAGGATGTATGTCAGGGATAGAAGATATTCCAGGAACTCACACTCGTTTGTAATTAATTGGCCAGCGGACCGCACAATGCATTATAGAGAGAGTTGTTATTTCACCAGAACCGTTCGTATGTGGAAACGACTTCCGGCTAATGTTTTTCCCACCCACTTTGACATTCAAAGATTTAAGACAAATGTCAATAAACACTATATCCTCTATCTCCATGTTGATGGGTATCCAAAGTTCGTCGCTTCCGAACTTAACACCTTTTAACTTGTTTTGTCTAAAAGACCGTACACAATTTTACCCATTTCCGAGATTAAAACAAAAAAAAAAATGCAATCCTTTGTAATGAGAACCTATGGAAGTTTTTTCGCTCTCTCTCTCTTTGTTTTGGTTTTTCTGGGTATTAATTTTCTTTGTTTATGTGAAACTTTGACCATTTTATGGAATCATTCTATCTTTGCTTTTGTTTCATTTTAGCATTGTGACGTCATCAAAATCCTTTATGAAGGCAAGTTCAAGGCAGGACTTTATTAAATTACCACTGCAGCAAGTAAAGAAAATTGACCGATGGGATTCATTGAGGGGTTCCACATCAGACACATTTACCGAAGAAACCTTTGGGCCATTGTCGAATGTAAGGTGAGTAAAGGAGAAAAAAAAGAATAAAAAGACTTTAAGAAGCAAAAAATCAATACTTGAAGCTTTTCCGAAATTTTTATGATTACTATCATTTCATCCATTACAAATCTTTTTCATTCCTAAAAATTATTCTTCCAGATTTGCCGTTTTTGCTTTGGGTTCCTCAGCCTATCCAAATTTTTGTGCATTTGGTCAATATATTGACAATGTTCTGGGTGAGTTGGGTGGAGAGCGTCTGCTGAAGGTCACCTATGGTGATGAAATGTGTGGCCAGGAGCAATCATTCCGCAAATGGGCCCCTGAGGTGTTTAAAGTGGCCTGCGAAACATTTTGCTTGGATCCCGATGAAAGTCTGTCGGAGGCCTCCATGGCTTTGCAAAATGATTCGTTGACTGTCAACACAGTACGCTTAGTGCCCGCCAAGACCAAAGGCTCCTTGGAACAATTACTCAGTAAATATCACAACAAGAAGGTTACCTGTTGTCAAATCAAATCGAGTCCTCATAATCTCACCAACAGTGGCAATGGTGAAAAGACCACCATTCTCTTGGAGATAACAGCACCGGGCATTGATTATGAACCCGGCGATCATGTGGGCATATTCCCTTCAAATCGTCCTGAAATTGTGGATGGCTTGCTGAAACGTTTGACCGGTTTCGAAGATCCCGATGAATTGTTACAGCTGCAGCTGTTAAAGGAAAAACAAACCTCAAATGGCATTTTCAAATGTTGGGAATCCCATGACAAAATCCCCGCCGAGAGTATGAGAAGTCTATTGACGAAATTTTTCGATATCACCACACCACCGACAAGGCAAATGTTAACCCTGCTTTCGGGATTTTGTGAAGATAATCATGATACCGAGCGCCTACAACTGCTGGTCAATGACTCCTCGGCCTATGAGGATTGGAGACATTGGCGTTTGCCTCATTTGCTGGATGTCTTGGAGGAATTTCCTTCCTGCAAGCCTCCTGCCTCTTTGGTGTTGGCAAATCTTATGCCTCTACAATCGAGATTCTATTCTATATCCTCTTCGCCACGCAAAGTTAACAACGAAATTCACCTAACGGTGGCCACCGTCAAATACCACAGTCAAGATGGTGAGGGTGATGAACGTTATGGTGTCTGCTCCAATTATCTGGCCAATCTCAATGCCAAAGATGATGTCTTTTTATTTGTGCGCTCAGCTCCCGGTTTCCATTTACCTTCGGATGTCACAAAGCCCATAATTTTAATTGGTCCTGGCACGGGTATAGCACCGTTCCGTTCCTTCTGGCAGGAGTTTGAAATGATGCGTGAAATGAATGCGGAATGTCAACTGCCTAGAGTGTGGTTATTCTTTGGTTGCCGCAGTCACAGTGTGGATTTGTATGCCGAGGAGAAGCAACGATTGGTTAGCGAGAATATCTTGGATCGAGTATTTTTGGCTTTGTCCAGGGAGCCGAATATCAAAAAGGTAAGTAAAGATTTAGAAAATAGAATATAACGACAACAAATGCGAATTTTAACAAGAATGTTCCAGTTTGGAACAGGGGGAGCTTTCTCCTATCAATAAGTGTGATTCGATTCAGGGTTCAGTTCTATAAAACCAGACCTTTGGTTTAGAGTTGGGTCCGAACGGATTGCCCAAGAGCTATTGTTTTTTGTAGAAAATTTTACAGATCTTAAGCTGTAGTTTTGGGGGGTTTAGGTGAGCGCCGACTACAGGCACTGTGTAATGCCTGATAAGGCAGTGTGGATTACACATTGCCTTAGCCTCTTTTTTAATAAAACGTACTGTATCTCTATTCCTCCTATAACCGATTGGTACTGACTAACTAACGTGCTGACAGACTGAAGGTTTGCAAGTAACGGCTTTTCAGCTAAACCTAACCTAATCTAAACCTAACTTAACCTTATCTAAACCCCAACCTAAACCTAACCTAAATCTTACCTTAACCTAACCTAAATCTTATCTTAACCTAACCTGAATCTTACCTTAACCTAACATAAATCTTACCTTAACCTAACCTTACCTAAACCTAACCTTACCTAAACCTAACCTAAACTTAACCTAAAACTAAACTTAACCTAACCTAAACCGAACTTAAACCTAACCTAAACCTAACATAAACCTAACCTAAACCTAACCTAGACCTAACCTAAACATAACCTAAACCTAACCTAAACCTAACATAAACCTAACCTAACAAACCTAACCCAACCTAACCTAACTTAAACCTTACCTAAAGCTAACCTAAACCTAACCGACGTTAGTGGCCTACTGTCTGACCCTAATCGCCTGACTCTAAGGGACGTTAATGCGCATTACGTTTGTTGGCATTCTCACCAGCGGGGCATAGCTTTAGCAGAGCAGATTGAAGGCTCCCTGTTCTGCACGGTAAATGAGGATGCCTGCACTAGGATTGAGGAGATACAGCAGCTCGCCGGACATTTCCATTGAAGTATCCTGGAAAACCGCAATTTCTTTGGCAAAGAAATGGAATGGCAAACCATGCCATTGAACAACCACCCGACTTCATAAGATAGGGGAGCCGTACTTTTGTCAATCAAAAGAAGGCCGATTGGGTCGGGTGCAGAGAGTACACCAATCGCCGTTTCTGTGAGTTGACCCCCGCTCAAATGTGCAAGCTGCAGAGAGGAACTTCCGAGACATTATTAACGCAGCAGCCGCCCGCTCACAATCATCATCACAATTGACCGTGGACGAAATTACGAATGGCATCCATTGCGTCAAGTCAACCGGTCTCTGAACACTGGAAGATGGGCAAACTGATCCCGCTTCTGATGCCTGGAAAGGACCCGTGAAAGGGGGAGTCATACAGACCGATCTCCCTTCCCTTTCTACACTGATGCTGAAGAATCTGGATCTAGCTGGAGTTGGGTAACAAACAACTGTTTTCAATCTGTCTCTGAACACTCTGATAGTACCTGACAACTGGACGATGGGCAGAGTGATCCCACTACTGAAGCTTGGAAAGGACCCGAGTAAGGGGGAGTCATCCGGCACTGGCCCTATCGGCAAGGCCAGCCGTGCCAGCACGTCCCTCCAGCTAGGCCTGACACGCTGTGTCAGGAATTACCTGTGCGGTCGCCAGTCATTTGTGGAATTTAGAGATATGAATTCAAAACTCCGTAAAGTGTAACAGAGAGGTCCCCTCTCTTCTATTCCACCAACTCCAGACGGCATAGAGATCGTTGTTGTTGTTGTTATAGCCACATTTTAATGTGGAGGTCGCGATCCTCGTCAAGTTCCTATTTTGCAAAATTGCAAATTTTGCCCATGAACATTCCACTAAGGAACAGGGGCAAACTTCTCACATATCAATGAGTGCAGTCCGATTCAAGTTTTAAGCTCAATGATAAGGGGCCTCCTTTTTATAGCCGAGTCCGAACGGCGTGCCGCAGTGCGACACCTCTTTCCAGAGAAGTTTTATAGGGCATAGTACCTCACAAAAGTTGCCAGCATTAGGAGGGGAAAACCACCGTTGAAAATTTTTTTCTGATGGTATCGTCAGGATTCGAACCCAGGCGTTCAGCGTCATAGGCGGACATGCTAACCTCTGCGCTACGATGGCCTCCTATAGGTGAGCAAACTCGTTTCGGTCCAAAGGACCGATCGCCGCGGAAACATGGTGGCAATTGGTTATTAAAAGGCGTCAATAACTCGCCTTGTCATATTGAGCATCATAGGCACTCAGTATTTGTGCAATAGCCGGTGCCGCCAGGCCTCTCACGGAGAGTCTTTGCTCGATACCGCTGATTGTCCGCGACTGTTGTTGCAGTTATTATGTATGCAGCAATTCACTATCAGCAACCTGTGGACGCGGATAGCTCGCAGTAAGCTTCTTGTGACAGCAATGAACACCACACAGATCGGACCTAAATGTTCCAGCCTGTGTAATGCTCAAAACTATCCGTTGCCGGGTATAGAGATCGTATCATATTCGGACGATTGTACGATCATGGCATCAAGCCCCCTACCCATTGGTGACATCTGCTATAGGTTTAACGTCTATCTCAACGAACTTGCCTCATATCTCAAAGCAAGAGATCTGAAGATATCTGCCACCAAATCTTCAGCCAGATTTTTTACAACATACACGCATGAGGTGGGTTGGGAGCTCATTTTGATGGTCAATGGAGTAACAATTCCGATCATCAAGTGTTCTAAAATAATTGATATCATATTGCAGAGCAGATTCGAACTGGGGCATTCAGCATCATAGGCCGATATACTAACATGGCACCACAATTTGGGATAAGGTCAAAAATAGGAACAACGAGATGACAAAGAAACTTTGTTGGCAACGTACAAAGCAAATCGCCGGTCAATAGTAAGATAGGCAGCGCCAGTGTGGTCTTGTCAGCTATGTGACATGCAGTGGAATTATATTCCGATCTGTCAGAACGCCGCTCTTCGAACTCCGACGGGCTGTCTCTTTGGTTCCCATCCGTGCGAAGTCATAACTATATGCTGTCTAAGCAATACCTTCTGGGCTGTTATCGCGGGGACCATGCAAATCATAATTTTGTGGATAGATATCCACCGCCCACCGGGCAATGACAAAGGAAATGCTTCAATGTCTCATCATCTTCCCCGCATGCCCTACACATATTATCACTTGCCGCACCGATTTTACATTAGCGAGCTCGTATTCCCTATGTGTCTCGTCATGATACAAATAGCTTACTGACCTCCTTCTTACTTCCTTACAGTAACAGCCTCGTCTTCTCACGATGTGGATCCCCCCATAGGATTTTCGCCGTATTACCAACCTTTTCGCTGTTCCACAGGGTTGCATGAGCATTCATCGCCCACGCCCGCGACTGCGGACTGCGTCGTCCCGAAAAGCTTCGGGTTAACCAAGTTTATTGGCGGCAGTCCTGTGGCTTTCATCGCCAAAACCGTCGGCCCTTTCATTCCCCCTTACTCCATTATGGCCTGGCACCCAAACAATGCATATTTTTTCATACTCAGGGAAGGCGTTACTTTCCTTCTTAGATTTCAAGACTGTTCGTGACCGTCCTGGTTGTTATTGCCCTTATGGCCGTTTTACTGTCCGTAAAGATGTTCACACTTGGGGTCCTCGCGTTAGCACCATACCACTTCACGCATTCCATGATCGTCCGAATCTCCCCCTGCAGGACGGTAGTATGGTTAGGCAGTCTAAAATAGATCTCAGCGACTGGGTTCTCAATGTAGAACCCTAGGCCCATTCTGTCCTCTAGCTTTAATCCATCCGTGTAACATGATCTTCTAGATGACAATACTAGGGTCCCGTCAATCCAAGACTGTGCCTCTAGTAGTGCCTCGCACTCGACTTCAAGGTTCATCTCAGGTATCCCATCGGAAACCTCTTCCCTTACTTTCAGGGTTCCTATCGTCGCCTCGATTATACCGCGATGGTATGAGCTGCTCTCATCTTCAATTCATTCTCTCATCGTCTTAAGTATCACAGTCGCAGTGGCTACCTCACATTTACTCTATATGTCAAAGAGTCGGATATCTAGAATAGTCTCCAGTGTCTTAGTGGGCGTGGTGCTCATTGCTACGCCTATGCCAAGACAGCATGTTCTCTGAACCTGTTGTATGGTCCTTATGTTGCACTTTGTCTCCATAGCAGTCCGAGAAACTACTGAGGCGTAATTAAGTATTGGTCTAATCAAGCTCCTGTAGAGACAGTCGACTATCCTCGGATTCAGGAGGAGGATAGAGGATCTAGAATACTATCCAGTGTCCTAGTGGGCGTGGTACTCATTGCTCCACCTATGCCAAGACAGCATGTTCTCTGAACCTGTTGTATGGTCCTTATGTTGCACTTTGTCTCCATAGCAGTCCGAGAAACTACTGAGGCGTAATTAAGTATTGGTCTAATCACGCTCCTGTAGAGACAGTCAACTATCCTCGGATTCAGGCCCCATTTCGAGCCTACGTCCCGTCTACATAATGCCCAACATCTGTGAGAATTCTCAGTACGCTTCTGAATGTGACACTTCCACCTTACCCTAGTTGCAGAGTTCTTGGATCTAGCGATTCAACAGAACCAATCAGATGAAGGAACAGAACAACACAACAACCACCACGCTCGGACTCGGTTATAATAAGCAGGTCCCTTATCATTTTGCTTCAACTTAAAACGGGAAGCATTCATTGATATATGAGAATTTGGCCCCTGTTATTGAATGGAATATTCATGGACAAATTTGCTTAAATAATGAATTGCACGTTGAAGAGTTGTCGATTATAATCATCGCAATATGGGATCTTGATCCTAAACAAGTTCTATTTGATGCTAATCTCAATTTTCTCAGGAAAAGAGCATACAGCATGCAACGTTAATTATACAAAAAAAAATTCAAATAAAATTTTTGCAATTTTCCTTTCATCATCAATATAATCCCTCTTTGTAAAATGTCAATGTCAACATCAATTTCATTGAAATTTATTACTATTGTGCTTAAGCGCTAAGCTGCTTCTCTTTTCATGTTCATTGTTGAGTGATTTAATGTATCGTTTGTCTTTTGTTAAAACTATTTTCAATATCCTTCTCCAAATCCTTGTCTCACTCGCCGTAGCTGTAGCTGCAACTGTCTGTTTATGAAAAAAAAAGCTTTGAAGTCATTACTTTAGCTATTATTTTATCTTTTATCTGAAGAGCTGCTGCGGCGTTTGCCTCTTCATGTATCCTCTATAGCCTCATAGATTTGATGGCGGATATAAGTTTTCCCACAATATGTCTTGTCCTTTCCCCTTCAACAAAACAGGATTTCTGTTGCCACAATATGTGGGAGACAACGAGTAATGAAACGAAGCTCAGCCAACAAAAAAAAAAACAGGGAAATATTGTTGAACAGAAAAGCATTCCTTTGTTTGGCAGATAGGAAAGATACATTCAATTGTGACAAACAACACAAGCGAACTATTTTGAAATTACACAGTGCAGAAGTTTGTCCTTTAGTTGGCGAATGAGGAGGATGTGGTGAATGCAGGAAAGGCAAAGACTATTGAAATAAAAAATAACTAGAATTGTTATACCCGCTCAAACACAAAATGCAACAGGATCTTATAAATCCTTAGTAACCATAACAACTCAATTCAATACATATACATATAAGAATGAATAGAAATGGTCAATAAATACAGTTTCCGTTTCTATTTCCCTTTTTCTGCTTCTACTACTAACTTATTTTTATTTATTTCCGATTGCATTCAATATCATTACTTCATGCTGTTGATATATAACTGCGTATAACAACTACAACTCAATGTGGATGTGGATATGGATATGGTGGCTCTATCATCACTTGCTTTGCTTCATGCCTGGCTGATGTTGGTATGGCTTTCACGTTTCTTGTTGGTCAACAACTTGTCAACGTTGTCTTCGTATTGGTGGTATCTGTGCTCTGTCTTCCCACATCATCTCAACTTATCCCCATATCCTTTGGGAACATGTGCTGGTGATGGCTATGATGATGATGATGCTGCGGATTTTAACTTCTTATTCTTCGCATTACCAATGTCCTTTTGCTGAATGGCGAATGCTGAATGTATTGAATGTGGCTTGTTGTTGCTGTACCATTGGTTATTTGAAATGGCCAACAAACAACTTGACAATCGTTGTTGTTGACTGAACAAATCGCCTCTATCTAGACTTATGTTCAAGATTTGATTGAACAGGAATTCGATTCATTGTACAATTTGATTGTGGAGCAACGTGGTCACATCTATGTGTGCGGTGATGTGACAATGGCTGAGCATGTCTATCAAACCATAAGGTAAGTAAACTTCAATTTGAGATGGTATAAATTCAATATCTTTGTGGAATGCAGAGCATAGGTAAGGAGCATACAAGGCCCAAGCCCATACAATAAACCTAGAAAGGAATTTAGACGATAAGTTGCAGTTATGGTAGGTTCTGTAAGAGAATTGTTTATTGCCACTACATAGTTTACACATATGATGTGATGGGAAAATATGTTGAACAAGAGAAAGAGTAGAGAAGACGAGATCCTTAGAGAGTTGATATTCTGTTCATAGAGAGTTGGTATTCTGTTCATATATTAAGCGATAAAGTCCTATAAAACGAATTGCTTAAAGGTTGTTTGTATACAAAATAGCTGACACGAAGTGTTCCAAGTCCACACTTTCATATGTGTCAAACAAGTAATCCAGGCTATATGATATTTTTTATGTTGACAGATCATTATATTGTTCACAAGCAAAAGCATCTGCTACTGAATTCATTAAAAACAAGATTGATCAATAAATGCGCTTGTTGTAACTCCAGAAGTGAAAATCGGGCGATATATATATATATATATATATATATATATGAGAGCTATATCTAAATCTGAACCGATTGCCATGAAATTCAATCGAGATTCAATCGAGAGTCATAAGAAAATCCCTCCTGCAAAATTTCGAGAGAATCGAATAACAAATGAGAACTTTATTGCAATATTTCTCAAAATAGGACGAACATATATATGGGAGCTATATCTAAATCTGAACCGATTTCTATGAAGTTCACCAGTAATGTCGAGAGTCATAAGAAAATACTTCCTGCCAAATTTCGAGAGAATTGGTTTATAAATGAGCACTTTATTGCAATATTTCTCAAAATCGGACGAACATATATATGGGAGCTATATCTAAATCTGAACCGATTTCGAGCAAACTTCTCAGATGTTGTGGTAGTCGTCGAGGAAAGCGTTTTACAAAGTTTTTCCAAGATTGTTCAATAAATGCGCTTGTAGTGGCTCTTGGAGTGAAAATCGGACGATATATTGATATGACAGCTATATCTAAATCTGAACCGATTTCTATAAAATTTACCAGTAATGTCGAGAGTCATAAGAAAATACTTCCTGCCAAATTTCGAGAGAATCGGTTTATAAATGAGCACTTTGTTGCAATATTTTTTCCAAAATCGGACGAACATATATATGGGAGCTATGTCTAAATCTGAACCGATTTCGAGAAAACTTCGCAAGTATTGTAGTGGTCGTCGAGGGAAGCGTTTTACAAAGTTTTGCCAAGATTGATCAATAAATGCGCTTGTTGTGGCTCCAGAAGTGAAAATCGGGCGATATATATATATGAGAGCTATATCTAAATCTGAACCGATTGCCATTAAATTCACCAATAAGGTCGAGAGTCATAAGAAAATCCCTCCTGCAAAATTTCGAGAGAATCGAATAACAAATGAGCACTTTATTGCAATATTTCTCAAAATCGGACGAACATATATATGGGAGCTATGTCTAAATCTGAACCGATTTCGAGAAAACTTCTCTGATATTGTGGTAGTCGTCGAGGAAAGCGTTTTACAAAGTTTTGGCACGATTGAACAATAAATGCGCTTGTTGTGACTCTTGGAGTGAAAATCGGACGATATATAGATATGACAGCTATATCTAAATCTGAACCGATTTCTATAAAATTTACCAGTAATGTCGAGCGTCATAAGAAAATCCTTCCTGCCAAATTTCGAGAGAATCGGTTAACAAATGAGCACTTTATTGAAATATTTCACAAAATCGGACGAACATATATATGGGAGCTATGTCTAAATCTGAACCGATTTCGAGAAAACTTCGCAAGTATTGTAGTGGTCGTCGAGGGAAGCATTTTACAAAGTTTTGCCAAGATTGATCAATAAATGCGCTTGTTGTGGCTCCAGAAGTGAAATTCGGGCGATATATATATATGAGAGCTATATCTAAATCTGAACCGATTGCCATTTAATTCACCAGTAAGGTCGAGAGTCATAAGAAAATCCCTCCTGCAAAATTTCGAGAGAATCGAATAACAAATGAGAACTTTATTGCAATATTTCTCAAAATAGGACGAACATATATATGGGAGCTATATCTAAATCTGAACCGATTTCTATGAAGTTCACCAGTAATGTCGAGAGTCATAAGAAAATACTTCCTGCCAAATTTCGAGAGAATCGGTTTATAAATGAGCACTTTATTGCAATATTTCTCAAAATCGGACAAACAAGTATATGGGAGCTATATCTAAATCTGAACCGATTTCGAGCAAACTTCGCAGGTATTGTAGCAGTCGTCGAGGGAAGCGTTGTACAAAGTTTTGGCAAGATTGATCAATAAATGCACTTGCAATAGCTCTTGGAGTGAAAATCGGACGATATATATATATGGCAGCTATATCTAAATCTGAACCGATTTCTATGAAATTTACCAGTGATGTCGAGAGTCATAAGAAAATCCTTCCTGCCAAATTTCGAGAGAATCGGTTACCAAATGAGTTCTTTATTGCAATATTTCACAAAATCGAACGAACATATAAATGGGAGCTATATCTTAATTTGAACCGATTTCGAGCAAACTTCGCAGGTATTGTAGTAGTCGTCGAGGGAAGCGTTTTACAAAGTTTTAGCAAGATTGATCAATAAATGCGCTTGCAGTAGCTCTTGGAGTGAACATCGGACGATATACATATAAGACAGCTATATCTAAATCTGAACCGATTTCTATGAAATTCAACAGTAGGGTCGAGAGTCATAAAAAAATTCCTCCTGCCAAAATTTCGAGAGAATTGATTGACAATTGAGCACTTTATTGCAATATTTCTCAAAATCGAACGAACATATATATGGGAGCTATATCTTAATTCGAACCGATTTCGAGCAAACTTCGCAGGTATTGTAGTAGTCGTCGAGGGAAGCGTTTTACAAAGTTTTGCCAAGATTGGACAATAAATGCGCTTGCAGTGGCTCTTGGAGTGAAAATCGGCCGAAATATATATGACAGCTATATCTAAATCTGAACCGATTTCTATGAAATTTACCAGTAATGTCGAGAGTCATTAAAAAAATCCCTCTTGACAAATTTTGAGAGAATCGGTTTATAAATGAGCACCTTATTGCAATATTTCTCAAAATCGGACGAACATATATATGGGAGCTTTATCTAAATCTGAACCGATTTCCATGAAATTCACCAATAATGCTGAGAGTTTGTATGGGAGCTATATCTAAATCACTTTTACACCTTTTTCTTCCAGAGACAATAATACATTGTTACAATAGCGAAGACAGTACACCTCCTTGAGGTGTTCCTCTGCTGATCCATCTTTTTAGATCCACAGATCCCAAGCCTGCCGTAATGCATCTTTTAGTTATTAATAAACTTTCTTACGGTACAGTTGATGCCTAGAAACTCCAACTCCTTCATGATTGACGTCGGTTTTACATTATTGAAAGCACCCTCAATTTCAAGAAATGCTATCATTGTATATTACTTGACTGCGAGAGAAGCCTCTATGTAGCTGACTAGGTGGTGAAGGGCTGTTTCAGTAGATTTACCTTTCCTATATGCATGTTGGTGCTGCGAGAGGCTACCTCCAGCGATTTTTGCCCTAAGATATGTTTCTATCAACATCTCAAGAGTCTTCGGAATAAAGGATGACAGACTAATAGGTCGAACATCTTTCGCCTTCGTGTGGTAGGGTTTTCCTGCTTTGGGAATGAAACTAACTTTCGTGTCCCTCCATCCCACAGATATATATGACATTGTGATACAAGCACAGCATATTTCCCTGGGCCAGGAAACCAGTCTATCAGACACAGCTTGTAATTCAACCGATGATACATCATCAGGGCCTGGCTACTTAAAGGAGTCGAAATTTCTTATCGCCTAAAGGATTTTCGGCTCAGATACAATTTCCCTAATAGGTTCCGATGAATGTATATCAGTGACAACCTCTTCTGGCGCCACGTTGTCTGTTGGAGATTTTACCGGGAAATGTGTGTCAACGCGTAGTTCTAGTGTTTCCTCACTATACATTGTCCATACATTCTCTGACTTCTGAAAATACCACAACGTAATAGGTCTCGAGGACAGAATCTTCCTTAGCCCAGAGGCCTCAGATGTAACCTCCACGGAGCTGCAGAAATCTACCCAGGATTTGTTCTGAGCCTTTCTAAGCTTGCCCTTATATATTCTTGGCTCAGCAGTATAGATGGCCCAATCGTGTGGTGCTCTTGAGGCTTTTGCTCTGTTGAAGAGTTTTCCGCAGTCATACCTTAGACCAACCAGCTCTGGGGTCCACCATGGCGGTCGCTGTTTGCCCCTTGGCTTGGCACTAGGGTATGCTGACGCAAGCGAGTCATTCAGGACCTTTGTGATCGGCTTGACCACTATGTCTATATCATCCGTAGTTTCCACTTCCTTTTCTGGTCTAGAAGGGATAAAAGTGCAGAATTTGTGCCGAAATTTATCCCAATCCGTCTTTCTTAGTTAGTCAATTGTGTGTAAAAATTTTTAACAGTGACCTGCTATTGGCATTAGCAGTGGGCTGTTAAGTTAGTGGTTTGTGTCTCCACTAGTTTAATTTGAAAATTGAATTTTTCTTCGAGCACATTTGTTGGCGTAGATGGAATGGGAATAATATGCAATCTCTTCTTCAAACTAACCTTACCTTTAGTAATTGATGCCCCGCATTTGTTCTTCAATGGATCGTAAAGTCCGTGACTAAATGATCAACTGCGGGGCCGATATCAAGCGGTATCTGCGAACGGTAAAGTGAACGCTTCATGCTCCATTAGCCGACATGAAGCTAAATCGCAAAGTCTTAGACATCAGGATCAGGGTTTCGCAATAAGACCAATCTTCCCATTCCTTAAATTCCCAAGGCCATCGTTCTTCCCAGGAATGAAGGAAATGTAAAGCAGACCAGCTTGACCTGGATTTCAATGCCAATGTGCGAATGGAATGAAAATCGTTGGGAGATCGTTGTATATGAGTGTCTGCCATATACAAACATGATCCGATGTGACATATATTCGCCATGGGTTTTAAGCAAATTATACAACTCAAAGTGAATGAAGAATAATTCTGAATTTGATTAGTGGAGACACAAACCACCAGCTTAAAATTCATATTTTACTGGAATTAGCAGAACAAAGTTGAGCAATTCGACACAAAAATTACTAATGCACATCCCATTGCGGAACAAATTAGAAGAAAACTAACTGCTCACAAAATCCACTGACTGCTGTCCGATGCAATTTTTTTTAAGCTCAATGATAAGGGGACCTCCTGTTTTATACCAAATCCGAACGGCGTGTCACTGAAAAGTGACACCTCTTGGTTGAGAAGTTGTACATGGCTGAAATACTCACAAATGTTGCCAGCATTTGGTGAGGGGATAACCACGGCTCAAAAATATTTTAAGGTGTTTTCGCCGGTGGGTATTGAACCCGGGCATTTGGATGCGATAGGCGGGCATGCTACCTTATGCACCACGGTGGCTCCCTAAGGATTTTTTTAATACTTTTGGCTCATGTTATGCCAAAAATCTCAGCCAAATCTCCTTGTATATAAAAATCAATTTGTGCTTGTTCCGTATAGACTCAAAACCAGCTAAACCGATTTTCTGATAATGATGCAGTGGTGACAAAAGGGTACTACGTTTTTTGATATCTGAAGGGGGGACGGACCCTCCCCCTTACCCTAATTTTCCGAAACGCCAGATGTCAGAGATGGGTGGTGCGCTTTTAGCGAAACTTTGTGTGCTCTCTTAAAGTAACCTAAAAACAAAAATCTGGTATGCAAATTTCGGATAGGGACATAGGGGGGCCGCCCCACCCCCAAAAAACCTACCAAATATATCTATAGTTCAAGCACGACAATATGGGACTCAAATGAAAGGTATTTAAGAGTAGAAAACGTATCTGATATCCAATTGTCGGACCAAGTGTTTGAGGGACCAGCCCAACCCCCACAACACCCCTAAATCGGACATATTTACGACAATGGCAATATGGGGCTCAAATAAAAGGTCAAATGAATGGTATTTGCGAATAGATTACGAATTTTATATCCAAAAGTGGGCCCAAATTTCTGGGGGCCCACCCCTTCACCAAATCACCCCCCAAACAGGACTTTTTTACTGATCGTGGCAATATGGGGCTCACATAAAAGGTATTTGAGTGTACAATACGAATCTGATATCCAAATGTTGGACCAAGTCGATGGGGGTGGGGGGAGCCGCCCCTCCCCAAAAACACCCCCCAAAGGGGACAAATTGACGATCATAGCAATATGGGACTCAAATGAAAAGTCTCTGGGAGTAAAGCACGAATCTGTTATGAATATTCGGGAAAAGGTGTTTGTGGGCCACCCCACCCCCATAGGACGTATTTGCCGAACATTGCAATATGTGGCTCAAATAAGAGGTATTTTAGAGTAGAACAATAATCTGATATATATTTTCAGGGCCAAGTCACTGAGTGGTCGGCCCATCCCCCAAAACGGTCATGTTTGTCGACTTTGGAAATATGGGGCTCAAATGATAGGTAATTGGGAGTAGACAACGAATGTGATATCAACATTCGGGCTTAACTGTCTAGAAGACGTCCCACCCGCAAATAGGCCTATTGCTCACCATGATAATTTGGGTCTTAAGGAGAGAGAGTGGAGCTAGATATTGATAATTGTTTGGGTCCCATACCCCAAACCGGACATATTTGCTGACTTTTGCAATAAGGGGTTTAAATAAAAGGTATTTGAGGTATTTTGAGGCCAATGGCAATATGGGATTCAAATAAATGATAAAGGGTGATTTTTTTGAGGTTAGGATTTTCATGCTAGTATTTGACAGATCACGTGGGATTTCAGACATGGTGTCAAAGAGAAAGATGCTCAGTATGCTTTGACATTTCATCATGAATAGACTTACTAACGAGCAACGCTTGCAAATCATTGAATTTTATTACCAAAATCAGTGTTCGGTTCGAAATGTGTTCATTCACCGTAACGTTGCGTCCAACAGCATCTTTGAAAAAATACGGTCCAATGATTCCACCAGCGTACAAACCACACCAAACAGTGCATTTTTCGGGATGCATGGGCAGTTCTTGAACGGCTTCTGGTTGCTCTTCACTCCAAATGCGGCAATTTTGCTTATTTACGTAGCCATTCAACCAGAAATGAGCCTCATCGCTGAACAAAATTTGTCAAAATTTGAACACATTTCGAACCGAACACTGATTTTGGTAATAAAATTCAATGATTTGCAAGCGTTGCTCGTTAGTAAGTCTATTCATGATGAAATGTCAAAGCATACTGAGCATCTTTCTCTTTGACACCATGTCTGAAATCCCACGTGATCTGTCAAATACTAATGCATGAAAATCCTAACCTCAAAAAAATCACCCTTTATATGAGAGTAGATGCTGATATATTTTCAGGGCAAAGTGTTTGAGCGACCACCTTGCAGCCCTAAACATACCTAAATCGGGCATATTTACCGACCATGTCCATGTGGGGCTCAAATGAAAGGTATTGGGGAGTAGAGCACGAAATTGTACCCACTTTTGGGGCCAATTTTCTGGGTGTCTACCCTTTCCCCTAGAAGCACCACACAGACAGCAATTATTTACTGACCATCGCAATATGGGCCTCAAATAAAGGCATTCGGGAGTATAATACGCATCTGATATCCTAAAGTGGGACCATGTATTTCGGGCACCCCAAAGTAAAAATTTACCGATCATGGTAATATGTGGCTCAAATGAAAGGTATTTGAGATTTGAAAACAAATTTTTTAAACAATGTTGGGGCCAAGTGTTTGGGGGACGCCTCATCCCACAAACTTCCCTTAGACCAATGGCAATATGGGGTTTAAAAAAATGGTATTTGAGGGTAGAGTACGATGCTAATATTTTTTCAGGGCTAAGTGTCTGGGGGACCATCTCACCTCAGAAAGCATCCCTAAATTGGATATACATATTTACCGATCTTGGCAATGTGGGGTATTTGAAAGATATTTGGGAGTAGGGCTCCCACTTTAGGTACCACTTTTCTGGGGATCCACACCTTCCCCTTAACCCACCACCCTGGGCACTTCCCACTATCAAAATCCATATGAGAATATGTTCCATATAATGCAAAAGAAGGCGCAGCGGAGCGGGTTTTGTCCACCTAGTGGTTTATAAATGCTCCTTTTAGGGACTCAAGACAATACACCAAGGGATCGGTCTATAAAACAGTTACATCCAAATATGCTCCGACTTCGCTAAACTACCAAATTATTACACATCCCTAATATTTGTTTTCTTTTGGGCCAAGTATCGTTTGCCCACATTCTAAACTCTCCAAACATTTCTCAACTATCCTACAAAGTCATATTACACTGATATCTCCCATGATACATGGCGTATCATTTAGCATTCCTCGCACTAAATTCAATTTGACACAGCTGGTAATGTGACAACTGTGCTTATTTACGGTCATTGTTGTAAATGATAGAATTTCCTAAGTGAAATTACAAGGAATTAATTTTGCATTTGAAATCTAATTCCCCTTTTAATACAATGAGTATTAAATTTATTTGCTTGGAATTTGAAGCAACTGGACTTTGGAGCAAATCAATTATTAATTCTAACCCCAAGGCAAATGTAGGCAAAGTGTAATGGGGAACAAATAAATCATTCATGCTACGTGGCACTGATAAAGTAAAGCAACGCCATAATGTCATAAATTAGACAATAATACTGATTTATCTCTCTCTATCTCTTTGTCTCTCTGTCAGTCTGTCTGTCTGTTTGTCAGGACACAAAATTAGACCAGTGACAAATAATTGAAATTTGCCAAATAAAATCTAGCCACCTAGCCAGCTATGGCAAATCATTACCAAGACAAATTGCTGTGGTGGCAATTGTTTATAGATATTTGAGTTGTCTTAGGTTAAATACAAGAAGCTTGTGATTGTTTATGGGTATTTGCGAATTCTGTAAGCCAAATGCAAATACTTGAGATATTTTGCTTTATTACTTTCATTATTATTTTATAAAAATTAAGCTTCAAGTATTTCTCTTGGTAACCACAAATGCTTAAATAAATAAAACTTTTTAATTGAAAAGTGAAAAATGATTTCTACCTTGAACCTTCTTTGTGAATAATCCATCCATCCATCCATCAATGCTACTTTTGCTACATGTGTACTGGTGTTGCTCTGCCATCAATGGGATATTTTGTTTATCATCATAACAACAAGTCAACACAATTCATAAGTGTGCAATGCTGGAAACAAGTAAAAAGAAACTCAATCATACTTTTAAGTAGGTAAACCAGAGTTGCCAGATGGTTGGGGCAAAATAGAAAGGTAAACAAAATAAGTTTTTATACACTCCACCATAGGATGGGGGTATACTAATTTCGTCATTCTGTTTGTAACTACTCGAAATATTTGTCTGAGACCCCCATATATTCTTGATCGTCGTGACATTTTATGTCGTTCTAGCCATGTCCGTCCGTCTGTCCGTCCGTCCGTCCGTCCATCTGTCTGTCGAAAGCACGCTAACTTCCGAAGGAGTAAAGCTAGCCCTTGAAATTTTGCACAAATACTTCTTATTAGTGTAGGTCGGTTGGTATTGTAAATGGGCCATATCGGTCCATGTTTTGATATAGCTGCCATATAAACCGATCTTGGGTCTTGACTTCTTGAGCTTCTAGAGTGCGCAATTCTTATCTGATTGGAATGGAATTTTACACGACGTGTTTTGTTATGATATCCAACAACTGTGCCAAGTATGGTTCAAATCGGTATATAACCTGATATAGCTGTCATATAAACCGATCTTGGGTCTTGACTTCTTGAGCCTCTAGAGGGCGCAATTCTTATCCGATTTGACTGAAATTTTGTATGTAGTATTTTATTATGATATCCAATAACTGTGCTAAGTATGGCTCAAATCGGTCCATAACCTGATATAGCTGCCATATAAACCGATCTTGGGTCTTGACTTCTTCAGCCTCTAGATTGGAATGAATTTTTAAACGTAGTATTTTGTTATGATATCCAACAACTGTGCCAAGTATGGTTCAAATCGGTTCATAACCTGATATAGCTGCCATATAAACCGATCTGGGATCTTGACTACTTGAGCCTCTAGAGATCGCAATCATTATCCGATTTGCCTGAAATTTTGTACGACGGATCCTCTCATGACCATCAACATACGTGTTTATTATGGTCTGAATCGGTCTATAGCCCGACACAGCTCCTATATAAATCGATCTCTCTATTTTACTTCTTGAGCCCGCAAAGGGCGCAATTCTTATTCGAATTGGCTGACATTTTACACAGGTCTCCAACATATAATTTAATTGTGGTCCAAACCGGACCATATATTGATATCGCTCTAAAACCAGAGCAAATCTTTTCTTATATCCTCTTTTGCCTAAGAAGAGATGCCGGGAAAAGAACTCGACAAATGCGATCCATGGTGGAGGGTATGTAAGATTCGGCTCGGCGGAACTTGGCACACTTTTACTTGTTATAAAAACAAATCGGGCCTAGATAATAACCTACAACACCGAGTCTTCGTATTTCTTTTAATGCACAGAACCTATGTCAAAGTCTAGACGCAAAAAAAATTTTCGTGAAATTTTTACGACAAACAAAATACTTTTATCACAAAGTTGTAATTTTATTGCAACCGTGTAACGTTTCGCTTCAACATATCAAACGTTAACCATAAACGTAGTATTTTTGAATGTAACAAACTTTGTTTATTGTAAACTCTTTGGTTGCTTCGTTTATGGTGAAAGAAGCTTCCTTTGGTTAGATAAAAACTCTTTAATTGCAAAAGTGCTTCGATAGTCGCAAATGATTATTCGTGTACCGGACCAATAATTATTCTCTTGTGCCTCTCTTACTAGAGAGAGCGAGAGAGAGAGGGTGAGTATTTGAGCGTATAGATCAATGATAAGCAAAAATACTCACTCTATTGCACATTACTATGTACTGAGTCGAAAATCCTTGAGGCGAAGATTATGTCCTCGAGACCTGTTACTGTGGGATATATTCAGAAGTCAGAGAATGTATGAACAATGTCTAGTGAGGAAACACTAGAACTACTCGTTGATACACATTTCCCGAAAAATTCTCCAAAGAAAAACGTGGCGCCAGAAGAGGTTGCCACTGGTATGCATTCGTCGGAGGCTATTAGGGAAATTGTATCTGAGTCGAAAATCCTTAAGGCGATAAGAAGTTTCGACTCCTTTAAGTCCCCAGGCCCTGATGATGTATCACCGGTTGAATTACAAGCTGTATCTGATAGTCTGGTTTCCTGGGTTAGGGAGATATGCTGGCTTGTATCACAATGTCATATATACCAGTGGGATGGAGAGACACTAAGGTCGTTTTCATTCCGAAAGTAGGAAAACCTTACCCTACCTTATAGTCTGTCATCCTTTATGTTGAAGACTCTTGAGAGGTTGACAGAAACATATATTTAGTCAAAGATCCCTGGAGATTGCCTGTCGCGGCAGCAGCATGCATATAGTAAAGGCAAATTCACTGAAACAGGCCTTCACGACCTAGTCGGCTACATAGAGGCTTCGCTCGCTGTCAAGTAATATACAATGTAACATTTCTTGACATTGAAGATACTTTCAATAATGTAAAAACGACGTCAATCACGAAGAATTGGAATTTCTAGGCATCAACTCTACCGTAAGAAAGTTTAATAATAACTAACTTACTAAAAGACGCATTACGGCAGGCTTGAGATCTATGGATCTAAAAAATTGGGCCATTTGAGGAACACCTCAAGTAGGTGTACTATATCCTCTACTTTAGAATATACCCATTAACAATATATTATTGTCTCTGGAAGAAAAAGGCGTAAAAGTGATCGCGAATGCTGATGACGTGGCAATTGCGGTTGGGGGAAAGTTTCCCAACACTCTAAGAGATATACTTCAGGAAGCTCCACGTGCAACAGCAAAGTGGGCTACCGAAAGTGGTCTAGGTATAAATCCGTAAATAAATCCGCAAGACAGAAGTAGTTCTTTTCAGCAGGAGATACAAGTTGTTTACTGTGGAGCCTGTCTTCTTGGGAGGAGAGAATGTTCCGTTTACAGAAAGCGCAAAATACCTGGGTGTTTTGCTGGACACGAAATTGAACTTCAAATCCAACATTTTGGGAAGAGCAAGAAATACCGTTCTTGCCCTATAAACCTCCAAGAGAGGCATTGGCAAAAGTTGGGGGTTTAGACCGCGTGTCATGCATTGGGTATATACTGCAGTTGTTAGACCTATAATGCTATATGGTGTTGTGGTCTGGTGGACGACGCTTCAAAAGTCCATCTACTGCTCAATACTTAACCGGATCCAAGGGATGGCTTATTTGTGCATCACAGCCGCACTGAGGACGGCAAAATCTGATGCACTGAATTAAATGCTACATCTAATGCCTCTGGACATTGCATCGACCACTGCCGTGAGGTTAAGCGAGCTTTCTCATTGGTCATGTGGCGGCCACGGATACTGTGTTATACTTGATACAATATCCGATGCTCCAGACAGTGTGGGTTAAACCCTAATTGAGCCGCTTTTTGATAAAAAATACTGTACCACTATTCCTGAAAGAGCCGATTAGAACTACGATATCCCTGGTAACAGAAGGATAGTTCCAAACTAAACGACCAGGCGGGCTTTGGGTTGTACTCTAAAGAACTAGAACTGGTCCTATCGAAAAGGTTACCCGACCACTGCAGTGTGTATCAAGCAGAGATCCTTGCAATTAAGGAAGTGGTGGAATGGCTAAGATATAATGCGATTACGGCGATTGGTATAAATAACTTCTCAGACAGCCATGCAGCCATTAAATCACTGGAGAATGTATTTGTGAACGCATATCTCTCAACGAGATGGCTGAACAGTTCAAAATTCACCTGTTCTGGGTGCCGGGCCACAGAGATATCCCAGGGAATTGTAAAGCGGATGAGCTTGCGAGACTAGGAACTACCTTACACACTCCAGAGACACTGGAATCTGTGGGTATGCCTCTAGCGACATGTAAGCTAAGTTTTCAGGTCCAGGCCCGAATGACAACGAATGATAGATGGGAGCTGTGAGCATTCCAAAACTATGTGGCCTCATCTAGACTTGAAGGGGTCTACTGTTTTGCTGCCATTGGCTAGAACAGACATCTCAATCATAGTGTCCAGGTAACTGTCTAATCGGAAAACATGCTGACAGACTGAAGGTTGCCAGCAACGACTTTTGCAGAAGCTGTAGGCACATCGAGGAAGAAGAGACTATGGCACATCTTCTGTGTGTGTGTCCCGCACTAGCAGTCAGAAGGAGTTCCATTTTAGGTTTTCATTTCTTTGAGAACCTGTCTGATTTAGCGGATGTGAACATTCGCAGGTCATTGGGCTTTTTAAAGCGATCTAGATGGTTAAACGATAGAAACTACAATAGAAGGCATCTTCCTTCTTCTGTTTCTGTGATATCACAATGGACGAAAACGTCTAAGTGAGTCTGATGGCAGACTGCCATTTAAACCTAACCTTACCTTACCTAATGACTCAAGAAGTCAAATCGGAAGATAGTTTTATATGGGAGCTATATCAGGTTATAGACCGATTTTGACCGTACTTTGCGCACTTGTTGGAAGTCATAACAAAACACTATGCGCAAAATTTTAGCCAAATCGGATACACAATTCGGTTTCCAGGGGCTCAAGAAGTCAATTCAGGAGATCGGTTTATATGGGAGCTATATCCAAATCTGAACCGATATGGCCCATTTGCAATCCCCTACAACCTACGTCAAAAGTTGGTATCTGTGTAAAACTTCAAGCGGCTAGCTTTACTCATTTGAGCACTATAGTGATTTCGATAGACGGGCGGACGGACATGGCTAGATCGACTCAGAATATTGAGACTATCTATTGGGTTGCCCAAAAAGTAATTGCGGATTTTTTAAAAGAAAGTAAATGCATTTTTAATAAAACTTAGAATGAACTTTAATCAAATATACTTTTTTTACACTTTTTTTCTAAAGCAAGCTAAAAGTAACAGCTGATAACTGACAGAAGAAAGAATGCAATTACAGAGTCACAAGCTGTGAACAAATTTGTCAACGCCGACTATATGAAAAATCCGCAATTACGTTTTGGGCAACCCAATAGAAAACTTTATAGGATCGCAGATTAATATTTCGTGGTGCTACGAATGGAATGACTAGATTAGTTTACCCCCATGCTATGGTGGTGGGTAAAAAAATGGATGTCGGAGAGCTTAACACAACTCACTGTCCCAAACTTCAGCGAAATCGAACAATAAATGTGCCATTTATGGGCCCAAAAAATCGGCAGACCGGTATATATAGCAGCTATATCTTAATCTGGACCGATCTGAACTAAATCGAAAAAGATGTCGAAGGGCTTAACACAACTCACTGACCCCAAATTTCACCGAAATCGGACAATAAGTGCGCCTTTTATGGGCCCAAGAACTTAAATCTAGAGATCGGTCTATATGGCAGCTATATCCAAATCTGAACCGATCTGGGCCAAATTTAAGAGAGATGTCGAGAGGCCACACTGTCCCAAATTTCAGCAAAATCGTATAATAAATGTGGTTTTTAGGGGCCTTAGACCCTATATCGGCAGATCGGTCTATATGGAGGCCATATGAATATATAATCCGATATAGCCATCTTTGAACCTTACCTGGCTATGGACAAAAATGTAATCTATACAAAGCTTCACCTCAATATCTCTATTTTTAAAGACTGTAGTGTGATTTCAATGTGACATACGGATGGACATACGTACGGACGGACATGACTAGATCTTCTTCGATTTTTACGACGATCAATAATATGTAGCCGAACCGGGCCCGCACCGCTTCGCCTTCTTTAACTCTCTTTATTTTATAAGGGTGGGGACACTTCGCCCTGAATGTGGATATCGAATTCGTGCCACTGTAGGATATGTCAGCTTATGACGCTGAACACCTGAGTTCGAATTCTGGGGAGAACATCAGACAACATTTTAAGCGGTGGTTATACCCTCTTTGTGCTGGCGACATTTGCGAGGTACCATGCCATGCATGGTCATGTAAAAAATTCTCCCCAAAGAGGTGTCGCACTACGGTACGCCGTTCGGACGTTTGCCCCTGCTCGGTTCCTGGACAAATTTTTACTCTACTCTCAAATGCCTTTCTTTTAAGTCCTATATTGCCGGATTGATACATATTTCCGGTTTAGGGGGTATTTCTGGGGTGGTCACTTGGTCATTAAAGTAAATAAAAGATTCGTGCTCTACTTTCAAAAACATTTCATATGAGCCCCATAATGACATGATCGGTAAATAGGTTATGTTTGAGGGTGGGGTGGACCCCAGTGTCTTTGTCTGCTCCACTCCCTACTCCCTTCAATTTGTGTCCCATATCGCCATGGTCGGTATGTATGAACCGTTTGGAGGGTGTTTTGCGGCTAGGGTGGCCACCAGCTCTTTGCCCTGAAAATAGATATCAAACTCGTTCTTTACTCCCAAATACCGTTGGTTTGAGCTCCATATTGCCATATTCGGAAACGAAGCTCAGTTTAGGGGGTGCTTTAGGGCGTACCCACAAACATTTGGCTCCAAAATTGGATATCAAATTCGTTTTCAACTCTCAATTACCTTTCATTTGAGCCCCATATTGCCATAATGGATCAATTAACCTATTTGACATATTTTTAGGAGGAAAAGCGCCACCTAGACTTGAACGCAAATGTTACTGTCATATTCGTAATCTACTCCCAAATATCTTTCACTTCGGCTGATATGCCCATAGGGGGTATTTGGGGGTGGGGCAACCTCCCATTACTTGGACCTAATTTGTTGTGCCATATTTGTAATCTGAAGGCGAATACTTTTCATTTGAGCCCCATATTGATAGAAACGTCGAATATATCTGTTTAGAGGAGTTTTGGGGTTGAGGCGGCCCGCTAGGTACTTGGATCCAAAAATTCAATACGAATTTTTTTTTTTGGGGGTTAGGGCGACTTCCTGGTTTCTTGGACCCAATTTTAATACCATATTCGTATTTTACTCTTCAATACCTTTCATTTAATATCCATATTATCTCGATTAGTTCCCTTTTGATTTTGGGTGGTGTTTTTGGCGTAACGGGGGAAGGTCCGCCCCCTTTCGATATTAACAAATTATAAAGCCTATTCCTTCTTCCTGACTATATTCGCAACCTACTCCCGAATAACTCTCATTTAAGTTCCATATTGTCATGCTCATCCAATAAACCTATTTTAGGGTATTTTGGAGTTGGGGCGGCCCCCCAGTTACTTGGACCCAATATTTAATATGAAATTAGTACTCTATTCATAAATGCCTTTCATTTGAATCCCATATTGCCCTGATCGGAACACTTTTATTTTGGGTAGTTCTTTTGGGGTAAGGGGGAGCGTCCGCCCCCTTTCCGATATCAAAAAATTATATGGCCTATGTTTTCTTCTGAACCAACCTTCACAATCTGTGAACATTTCAAGGTAATCGGTGTAGCCGTTTTTGAGTCTATACGGAACAAACAAACAAACCGACAAACAAACTCAAATTCATATTTATAAGAATAAGATAGGGTCGAGAATGGATATTTCGATGTTGTGGAATGACAAAGGATTTTTTCATATAGTCGGCGTTGACAAATTTTTTCACAGCTTGTGACTCTGTAATTGCATTCTTTCTTCTGTCAGTTATCAGCTGTTACTTTTAGCTTGCTTTAGAAAAAAAGTGTAAAAAAAGTATATTTGATTAAAGTTTATTCTAAGTTTTATTAAAAATGCATTTACTTTTTGGGCAACTCAATACTACCATCCTTCAGTGTTGGGTATAAATGGCAATCACAACTTTGAGATAGTCAGCAACTTTATTCACCACGGCACCGAATAAACCGAAACGATTGACACCAGTTTTGAAATTTAGGCGAAGAATAATACTGGCAAACTTATGCTACTTTGGATAGAGCAAGAAGTTTAGAAACAAGGCCACCTCTGGCCAGACAAAGATTACACTATACCAGACACTGATACTACCCGTGTTGTAATATGGTTCTGACGCATGGGTACTTGTGAAATAGACGAGGCAGTGCTTGGAGTATTTGAGAGAAAGATTCTTTGTAATATCTAGGGACCACTATGCATTGATGGAGAGAGTTGGCGTCATATGAGCCACGAACTCTATGAGCTGTATGTAGACGACAGAATAGTTACACGTTTCAAAATAGAAAGGTTGCGTTGGCTAGTTTATTTTGTCAGATTGAATAAAGAAAAAGTCTTTTCAGCGAAAAAGTCCTTTTAAAGCGATCGCGATGATACACGCAAACTGGGACAACCAAAAGTCCGATGGAAAGATTAAGTGATGAAAGACATCTCGAGACTTGGTGTCAGAGATTTTATAAAGAGCGCAGAAGATCGAGTCGCTTGTAACGCTTTTCTAAGTTCGGCTAATGGGACAAATGTTCTGTCGTAGCCACTTAATGTATGTAAGATGCAGAGTACAGCCAGTCTTAAGGGCGCAGACAGAGCTCATAATTCAACTGGTTTTTCATTATAGGGATCGGGCGGTTTGAAATGACCAAAGCTTTTTATTGCCCAAAGAATTTTAGTCAAGTGGAGAAAGACAAATCGAAACTTGGCGATTCAGTTTGAAAGAGAAGCGTAAAAGACCAAAGGGCTGGAAGAATTTGTACGCGTTTGAACTCGTAATCATCTTCTTTTCTTTCTTTAATTGGCTATGACAGAATATTTCTTCCACTAGCCGAACGTAGAATAGCGTTCCAAGCGCCTCGATCTTCTGCGCTCATTCTAAAATCTCTGACACCAAGTTTCGAGGTGTCTCCCAGAACTTGATCTTTCCATCGGGCTTTTGATCTTCCCGGTTTGGCGTGTACCACCGTGTTTGCCTTCAAAAGACTTCTTTGCTGGAGCTTCTTCATTCATTCTGACAACATGACCTAGCCTAGAACTCGTAATCATAAGTTCTGCAATTAGCCAACTAGTAGTTAAGTGCCTTATTCACCTTAATGAACTATGGTTGCCCAAAAAGTAATTGCGGATTTTTCGTATAGTCGCCGTTGACAAATTTTTTTGTCAACGCATTCTTTCTTCTGTCAGTTATCAGCTGTGACTTTTAGCTTGCTTTAGAAATAAAGTGTAAAAAAATTATATTTGATTAAAGTTCATTCCAAGTTTTATTAAAAATGCATTTACTTTCTTTTAAAAAATCCGCAATTACTTTTTGGGCAACTCAATACATGAACATGATTTATTGTCGTATTAGCTTTTGGATTCATTACCCAAGTCGCTTTTTTTGTGTTGCATGTCTGGCAACCATTGCATAATGAAAATATAAGAGACAAACCAAAAACTTTAAATAAACAACATTGCGTAAAGAGCACTTATACAACATACTTCTCTACACTGACTGCATATTCACAATACCAAAACTTACTACTTGAGAGGATAATCAGAGAAAACTTGTTTAAAATATACAACTACTACTCTCTTCATCTTAATCTTTTGTGTATATAAACATCAAATAAATTTTTATCAAAAAAATTAAAAGAAAATCACTTCATTTTACTTACCTTTGTGCTATTCTTTTCTCCTCTTCCTCCATGTTCATGTGCTACGTGTCACTGGTGCTCATCCTTTTGAATGATGTTGCCGTTGGCCTGAAATCTTTTGACTGTGTGTGAAATTTTCACCTTGATGTTCTTTTTTCACATGTGGCTGTTGTGTGACTATATTCTACTCTACTCTTGGAAACCATCATCTACTTGGTACTCCTGCATCCGGCAACTGCGATTCGTTATGGCAGGAAATGCATTGCTGCCAAAGAACAAAAACCCGAAGCGGATGTTGAGACATTTTTACTAACGTTACGTGTAAGTATGATCTTCATCATCATTTCTTTGTATATATGTATGTGTTGGTGGGCATTTCTTTTTTCTATGGTACTTTATTGTTTTCCCATTGCAAAAAAAAATGTATAACAATGCTGCTTGGCATAGTCCTTCGACTATGTACTAGAAAATGTAGTGAGCATAGTACACTGATAGAAAGTAGGCGACTTGATTACGAGCTATTTTGTTCTCAAGACTTAAACGAGTAAGGAAAGGCAAAAGTCGGCCTGAGCTGACTATATAATACCCTACCTCACCACACTACTTTTCATGCATAGAACCTAGGCCGGAATCTAGTCAGACTTGAATTTTCATACCTATTGAAATATCAAAAAGAAAAGAAAATGGAAAGAACATTTTACCCAACTGCTAGTGTCCGACGTTGGTGGCGAAGAGAATAACGCAGAACCAATCCCTGATGATGGTATAGAATGTTTACCTCCTAGTCAGAATGGGGTGCAAGTAGCAGTGACCCGACTAAAGAATAACAAGGCAGCAGGAGCCGACGGGTTACCCGCTGAACTATTAAAGACCGGAGGCGACACGCTGATAGGGCGTATGCATCAGCTTATCTGCGCGCCAGATGAAGGAGAGGTATGAGGAGAAAAGGAGAGAGGAGAAACGTCTACCAAAGAATTAAACATCAAATCGATGACTTTGGTGCAGGCACATCCTAATGCAGAGACAAATAAGGAAATCTGGTAACTGACACAGACAACATGCTGAGGATATGGAAAGAACATTTTACCCAACTGCTAGTGTCCGACGTTGGCGGCGAAGAGGATAACGAAGAACCAATCCCTGAGGATGGTATAGAAGGTTTACCTCCTAGTCAGAATGAGGTCCAAGTAGCAGTGACCCGACTAAAGAATAACAAGGCAGCAGGAGCCGACGGGTTACCCGCTGAACTATTAAAGACCGGAGGCGACACGCTGATAGGGCGTATGCATCAGCTTATCTGCGCGCCAGATGAAGGAGAGGTATGAGGAGAAAAGGAGAGAGGAGAAACGTCTACCAAAGAATTAAACATCAAATCGATGACTTTGGTGCAGGCACATCCTAATGCAGAGACAAATAAGGAAATCTGGTAACTGACACAGACAACATGCTGAGGATATGGAAAGAACATTTTACCCAACTGCTAGTGTCCGACGTTGGCGGCGAAGAGGATAACGAAGAACCAATCCCTGAGGATGGTATAGAAGGTTTACCTCCTAGTCAGAATGAGGTCCAAGTAGCAGTGACCCGACTAAAGAACAACAAGGCAACAGGAGCCGACGGGTTACCCGCTGAACTATATAAGACCGGAGGCGACATGCTGATAAGGCGTATGCATCAGCTTATCTGCGCAATCTGGCTAGAAGAATGCATACCCGATGATTGGAACCTCAGCATACTATGTCCCGTACACATGAAAGAAGACAGGACGGAATGTGCCAATTACAGAGAATGTTTACCTCCTAGTCAGAATGAGGTCCAAGTAGCAGTGACCCGACTAAAGAACAACAAAACAGCAGGAGCCGACGGGTTACCCGCTGAACTATTAAAGACCGGAGGCGACACGCTGATAGGGCGTATGCATCAGCTTATCTGCGCGCCAGATGAAGAAGAGGTGTGAGGAGAAAAGGAGAGAGGAGAAACGTCTTTTTTGAAGAAAGGAAAAGCAAATGGAAAAACGTGAGTGTGAGCGAATTGAGATGTACAGGAGTCAGAATAAAGTCCGGAAATTCTACCAAAGAATTAAACATCAAATCGATGGCTTTGGTGCAGGCACATTCTCCTGCAAAGACAAAGAAGGAAATCTGGTAACTGACACAGCCATAACATGCTGAGGATATGGAAAGAACATTTTACCCAACTACTAGTGTCCGATGTTGGCGGCGAAGAGGATACCGCAGAACCAATCCCTGAGGATGGTATAGAAGGTTTACCTCCTAGTCAGAATGAGGTCCAAGTAGCAGAGACCCGACTAAAGAACAACAAGGCAGCAGGAGCCGACGGGTTACCCGCTGAACTATTTAAGACCGAAGGCGACACGCTGATAAGGCGTATGCATCAGCTTATCTGCGCAATCTGGCTAGAAGAATGCATACCCGATGATTGGAACCTAAGCATACTATGTCCCGTACACATGAAAGAAGACAGGACGGAATGCGTCAACTACAGAGAACGTTTACCTCCTAGTCAGAATGAGGTCCAAGTGGCAGTGACCCGACTAAAGAACAACAAGGCAGCAGGAGCCGACGGGTTACCCGCTGAACTATTTAAGACCGGAGGCGATACGCTGATAAGGAGTAGCTTATCTGCGCAATCTGGCTAGAAGAACGCATACTCGATGATTGGAACCTCACCATACTATGTCTCGTACACAAGAATGGAGACAAGACGGAATGTGCCAACTACAGAGGAATAAGTCTCCTCCCCATCGCATACAAGATACTCTCGAGCGTACTTTGTGAAAGATTAAAATCTAAAGTCAGTAAAATAATTGGGTTCTATCAATGCGGCTTTAGACCTGGTAAATCCACCCTAGACTAGATATTCACACTGCGCCAAATCCTGGAAAAGACCCGAGAAGGACAAATCAACACCTACCATCTCTTGGTTGACTACCAAGCCGGTTTCGATACCCCTATACGTTCAAAGGTATTTCAAGCCATGTCTGAGTTTGGTGTCCCTGCAAAATTAATAAGACTCTGCAGGATGACAGGATGCCGGTACACGTTCCTCAATAAGAATAGGAAAGAATCTCTCCGGACTATTCAATACCAAACGAGGTTTAAGACAAGGAGACAGCTTATCGTGTGATTTCTTTAATGTCCTACTGGAGAAGATTATACGAGATGCAGATGTGAATAGATATGGCACACTAATTACAAGAGAGCACATGCTACTCGCCTATGCCGACGACATTGATATCATAGGTCGGTCACCGGAAGTAGCAACTGCAGTCTTCGAAAGAAACGAAAGAGAGTCAATGAAAATGGGTCTGGCAGTAAATGCAGATAAGACGAAATGGATGGTTTCAGCTCCCAAAAAGAGCAGATAAAGAAAATGAAGAAAGTTGGGAACCACAACTTGGGGAAAGCCAGTTACTTTATCTACCTCGGCACCGCCATAGCCGAAACGAATGACACCAGTTTTGAGATAAAGCGAAAAATAATACCGGCAAACAGATGCTACTTTGGACCAAGTAAGCAGTTTAGAAACAAGGCCACCTATCAACAGACGAAGCATACACTATACAAGACACTGATATACCCGTGCTGTTATATGGTTCTGAAGCATGGGTACTTGTTAAAGAAGATAAGGCAGTACTTGGAGTATTTGAGAGAAAGATTCTTCGTAAAATATATGAACCAGTTTGCGTTAAGGGAGAATATAGGCGACGTATGAACTACGAGCTGTATGACGACGATAGCATAGTTACACGCATCAAAATACAACGGCTGCATTGGCTAGGTCATGTTGTCAGAATGGCTAAAGAAGCTCCAGCAAAGAAGTCTTTTGAAGGCAAACACGCTGGTACACGCAAACCGGGAAGACCAAAAGTCCTATGGAAAGATCAAGTGGTCGGAGACACCTTGAAACTTGGTGTCAGAAATTTTAGAATGAGCGCAGAAGATCGAGGCGCTTGGAACGCTATCCTACGTTCGGCTAGTGGAACAATTATTCTGTCATAGCCAATAAAAGAAAGTAAGTAAAGTATTGGGACGTCATATAAAACACCTCAGGTTTTTGGCTTCTACAGCTTTAAAAGGCCATATTGGATAAAAGGTAAATATGGGAGCTCTATCTAAATGTGCAACGATCTGGAATGTGAAATAAAACACCTCACGCTAAGTTTTGTAAAGCTCGGATCAAAATTGTGGCTTCTAGAGCTTAACAAGTAAAAGAGTGCTAAGTTCGGCCAGGCCGAATCTTATATACCCTCCACCATGGATCGCATTTGTCGAGTTCTTTGCGCGGTATCCCTTTTTAGACAAACATGAATAAGAACTGTAATGCTATTGGAGCTATATCAAGTTATAATCCAATTCGATCATAAATGAATTAAATGTTAAACATTGTGGAAGTCATTGTGTAATATTTCAGTCCATTCGGATAAGAATTGCGCCTTGTAGAGGCTCAAGAAGCAAAATCGGGAGATCGGTTTAGATGGGAGCTGTATCAAGCTATAGATTGATTCAGACCATAATGGACACGTATGTTGAAGGTCATGGGGGAAGCTGTTGTACAAAATTTCAGTCAAATCTGATGAGAATTGCGCCCTCTAGCGGCTCGAGTAGTCAAGATCCCAGATCGGTTTATATGGCAGCTATACCAAGTTATAGACCGATTTGAATCATACTTAGCACACTAGTTGGAAGTGATATCAAAACACCACGTGTACAATTACAGCCAAATCGGATGAGAATTGCGCCCTCTGGAGGCTCAAGAAGTCAAGATCCCAGATCGGTTTATATGGCAGCTCTACCAAGTTTATATGTACCGATATGCGCCATACTTAGCACAGTTGTTGGAAGTCATAACAAAACACGTCGTGATAAATTTCAGCCAAATCGAATGACAATTGCGCCCTCTAGCGGCTCAAGAAGTCAAGATCCCAGATCGGTTTATATGACAGCTATATCAGGTTATTAAGCGATTTGAACCATACTTAGCACAGTTGTTGGAAGTGACACCAAAACACCACGTGCAAAATTACTGCCAAATTGGATGAGAATTGCGCCCTCTATTGGTTCAAGAAGTCAAGACCCAAGATCGGTGTATATGGCAGCTATATCATGTTACGAACCGATTTAAACCATACTTAGCACAGTTGTTGGAAGTGATACTTAAACACCACGTGCAAAATTTCAGTCAAATCGGACAAGAATTGCGCCCGCCAGTGGCTCAAGAAGTCAAGTTCCAAGATCGGTATATAGGGCATGGACCGATATGGTCCATTTACAATCCCAACCGACCTACACTAATAAGAAGTATTTGTGCAAAATTTCAAGCGGCTAGCTTTACTCTTTCGAAAGTTAGCGTGCTTTCGACAGACAGACGGACGGACAGACGGACACAGACGGAGGGACATGGTTAGATCGACTTAAAATGTCATGACGATCAAAAATATATATAATTTATGGGGTCTTAGACGCATATTTCGAGGTGTTGCAAACAGAATGACTAAATAAGTTTACCCCCATCCTATGGTGGAGGCTATTAAAATAGGTGCACGCCGATATTCCAACACCACACAGACTGGAACTTTGTGTTCCGACTTGTGTGGTGTTCATTGTTGTCACGGGAAGCTAAGATGAAAGCTACCGTTCATAGGTTGCAGCTGCAAATGAGGCGCCAGGCAGTCAGCGATTTGAGAAGAGAGACTCATTGAGGCTCAGGTGGTACCAATTCTTACTTATATACTGAGTGCCAATGATACTCGAATTGACAAGGCGAGTTATTGGCATCTTCAAAAAATAATGGCCACTATCAGCATCTGTTCCCAGGTAAGGGGCGGCTGGAGGCGAGCTTCGGATCTTGGAGCAAGCGGCTTGTGACATGGAGGGATACAAGTGCGATCCCACATAACTCATGCGGTTATCTTTTTGACAACACTGGTTAATACAGTTCACGCACGTATCGTGTTTTGTTTGACGATCAAACATCTTCTGTAATTCAACCATGAATCGTCTTACAAACGAACAATTCTTGCAAATTATTCAATTTTATTATCAAAATGCGTGCTCTGTTAAGAAAGTTCATGACTTTTGCAGAAGCTGTGAGAACATCGAAGAAGAAGAGACTCTGGAACACCTTCTGTGTGTGTGTCCACCACAAGCAGTCAGTAGCAGTTCCACTTTAGGTTCTCATTTCTTTGAGAACCTGTCTGATTTAGCGGATGTGAACATTTGCAAGTTATTGGGTTTTTTTAAAGCGATCTGGATGGTTCAATGGTAGGCACTGGAAGGCATCTTCCTTCTTCCGTTGTATCGACGTAGCTCATTTTTGGCCCAATGGTTACGTGAATAAGAAGAATTGTCGATTTTGGAGTGAAGCTCAACCAGAAGCATTACAAGAGCTACCATAGGAAAAGTCGCAATTTGGTGCGGTTTATGGGCTGGTGGCATCATTGGGCCGCACTTCTTCAAAGATGATGCGAATCGCAACTGTGAATGGTGAGCGCTATCGTGAGATGATATCCAACTTTTTTTTTGCCCAAAATTCAAGAGCTTGACTTGCATGTGGTTTCAACAAGACGGTGTATTTCTTGAGGTGCATATTAAAGCTAATGTCGATACAGACAAGCCCGCTTCAATTGAGGCATTGGAAGACAACATTGAAAAGCATTTAATCATGAGATACAAGCCGACATGTTGGAAAGAGTATGCCAATATTGGACTAAGCGAATGGACCATTTAGGACGCATTCACAGTCAACATTTGCATGAAATTATCTTCAAATACTATCACCTCTATCGTGAAAGTTTTTTCCCTCGAAATATTTTCCCATTCAGCAAATTAGCAACCGTTAACAAATTTTCCCATGAAATGTTTTCCCTTTTTGTGATCATTCAAAGGGGAATGATAACCCATTCACATCAAACAAAAAATCACCTTATCGTAAACTTGGGATTTCCCAAAAAATAATTCATTTTTCCCATAAATTTGTTCACATCGTTTTTGCCGGGGAATTGCTTTAAACATGTAAGTATTTGTGTGGTTTGATTAGAACAATAATGCCTTATTTAAAATATTTAGGAGCCAAGATCTTTTTTGTATATGTTTGAGATTCCATATATTGGATTGCCCAAAAAGTAATTTCTGATTTTTCATATAGTCGGCGTTGACAAATTTTAAGCAAATTTTAAGCATTAATCGAATTGGATCGTCATGTAACTGAGCGTGAGATAGGAGAGAAGTTAAATATACCAAAATCAACCGTTCATTATCACATAAAAAGTCTTGGACTGGTGAAAATGCTTGATATTTGGGTACCACATGTATTAAAGGAAATTCACTTAACAAACCGAATCAACGCTTGTGCACCTTATGCACCTATATACACCTTAAACGCAATGAATTCGATCCGTTTTTAAAACGAATCATAACTGGAGATGAAGAATGGATTGTTTACAACAACGTTAGTCGAAAACGATCATGGTCCAAGCATGGTGAACCAGCTCAAACCACTTCAAAGGCTGATATCCACCAAAAGAAGGTTATGCTGTCTGTTTGGTGGGATTGGAAGGGTGTGGTATATTTTGAGCTCCTTCCAAGGAACCAAACGATTAATTCGGATGTTTACTGTCAACAATTGGACAAATTGAATACAGCCATCAAGGAGAAGCGACCAGAATTGGTCAATCGTAAAGGTGTCATATTCCACCAGGACAACGCTAGACCGCACACATCTTTGGTCACTCGCCAAAAACTGAGTGAGCTTGGCTGGGAACTTTTGATGCATCCACCATATAGCCCTGACCTTGCACCATCAGACTACCATTTATTTCGATCTTTGCAGAACTCCTTCAATAGTAAAACTTTCGGCAATGATGAGGCTATAAAATCGCACTTGGTTCAGTTTTTTGCAGATAAAGGCCAGAAGTTCTATGAGCGTGGAATACTAAATTTGCCAGGAAGATGGCAAAAGGTTATCGAACAAAATGGCAATTATATATTTGATTAAAGTTCATTCTAAGTTTTATTAAAAATGCATTTACTTTCTTTTAAAAAATCCGCAATTACTTTTTAGGCAACCCAATAAAAGAATCATGACAGGCTCCAGGTAGTTTAGCATCAAAAAATGTTATATACAATCTGCTATCACATATCTATACTCCAATTCTATTTAAATTCTTCAAAACACAAAAAGAAAACTTACCAGTGTGGTATTTAGGCTATAGTGTCCTTTCCGGTTGAAGTATTGGGTTGCCCAAAAAGTAATTGCGGATTTTTCATATAGTCGGCGTTGACAAATTTTTTCACAGCTTGTGACTCTGTAATTGCATTCTTTCTTCTGTCAGTTATCAGCTGTTACTTTTACCTTGCTTTAGAAAAAAAGTGTAAAAAAGTATATTTGATTAAAGTTTATTCTAAGTTTTATAAAAAATGCATTTACTTTCTTTTAAAAAATCCGCAATTACTTTTTGGGCAACCCCATATAAGTGTTTATTTTCCACTGGACCTATTACATTGATGTGAGTGCCATCAATACATCCCACAACGCCTGGTATTCCAAATTTACGATAGAAATCTTGCGCTGTCACTCGACTCTCTTCCTTGGTCGGAAAGGTGATCCACTTACAGCATAAAGTTCGCTTCATTACATTTAAAACTTGTGTGAGCACTTTGCTAAACGTTGACTGCGCCATTCCAATTTCGTAATCTCGGCCTACTCCTTTCTGGTACCCACCCTCTGCAAAGAATCACAGACAGGCACATAATTTTAAAATTGTTGGAATTTCGGACGAAGTTTTTGATGGCGGCAGATTTTCCTCGATCTCCTCCAGAATATATTGGTTGCCCAAAAAGTAATTGCGGGTTTTTCATATAATCGGCGTTGACAAATTTTTTCACAGCTTGTGACTCTGTAATTGCATTCTTTCTTCTGTCAGTTAGCAGCTGTCACTTTTAGCTTGCTTTAGAAAAAAAAGTATAAAAAAAGTATATTTGATTAAAGTTCATTCTAAGTTTTATTAAAAATGCATTTACTTTCTTTTAAAAAATCCGCAATTACTTTTTGGGCAACCCAATACTTAAAAGCATCTTTACTTAATCTATAGTGTTGGGTGAATCTACAACAAAAGTTTATATAGAAGCAAACACTTTGCAATGCATTTAGGTAACTTACAATGTATGGGGTAATTCCAAGGGGTTAGATGCATCTCGCACACGTCTGCGGATGATACGATGCTGCACAGTTTCTTCCTCCTGAAGCAACAATATTGCTCCGATTCCCAACATTTTCTCTTTTTCAATGTCAATTTTTTTTGTATTTTACTATCATTCAGTATGCACTGATAGCCTTACAAAACTTGTAACAGCTGATTAAAGAAGGGAACAAACATTTCGCGGGAGTTTGACGAGTGTAAAATCCCTTTCGAGGGGAATTCAGAACTCATGGCAATAAAAATTCTTCATATTTTTCCCGATAGGGACCATACTATATATTCTTGATCATCTCGACTTTCGAAGTCGATCTAGCCATGTCCGTCCGCCTGTCGAAATCACGATAGCGGTCGAACGCGTAAAGCTAGCCGCTTGAAATTTTTGTCCCATTTGGCTGAAATGTAACACAAAGTGTTGTGTTTGGACATCTAACAACTGTGCTAAGTACAGTCCAAATCGATCCATAACCAGATATAGCTCCCATATAAGCCGATCTCCCAATTTGACATTTTAAGCCCTTACAAGCTGTAGTTTTTGTCCGATTTGGCTAAAGTTTTGCATGTCTTCCCCTTAACAATGGTCTTTTATCATTCCAAGTGTTCAAGCATATCGACAAGGTATAAAGCTCAAAGCCACAGTAGGGTATTAAATAAATACAACGAGGATAGTTTACTTTACTCCGAAATCCTATAAAATGAAGTGAAAATTATATGAGTAAACGATAAGGGTCTATTCATCCATTTATACACAAACACCTTGGGCAATTTCATGCATACAATGGCATTGAAGGCAGGATATCTATTGCAGCAAAAAGCTTGCAATGGAATTTTTCTTCAAAATAAATAAAGAGCCATTTAAGAATGAAATAAGGAACAACAAGAAATGTAAGAATAAGAAAAAGGAAGTTTTTCTTAGAAACTTTTAATTAAGGTTTTTATTAATAAAGTTTTGAAAGAAGTACTATTGGGTTGCCCAAAAAGTAATTGCGGATTTTTTAAAATAAAGTAAATGCCTGTCTGCGATTCTTTGCAGAGGGTGGGTACCAGAAAGGAGTAGGCAAAGATTACGAAGTTAGGGCGCAGTCAACGTTCAGCAAAGTGCTCACACAAGTTTTAAATGTAATGAAGCGAACCTTATGCTGTAAGTGGATCACCTTTCCGACCGAGGAAGAGAGTCGAGTGACAGCGTAAGATTTCTATCGTAAATTTGGAATACCAGGCGTTGTGGGATGTATTGATGGCACTCACATCAATGTAATAGGTCCAGTGGAAAACAAACACTTATATTGGGTTGCCCAAAAAGTAATTGCGGATTTTTTAAAACAAAGTAAATGCATTTTTAATAAAACTTAGAATGAACTTTAATCAAATATACTTTTTTTACGCTTTTTTTCTAAAGCAAGCTAAAAGTCACAGCTGATAACTGACAGAAGAAAGAATGCAATTACAGAGTCACAAGCCGTTGAAAAAATTTGTCAATGCCGACTATATGAAAAATCCGCAATTACTTTTTGGGCAATCCAATAGGTTTGTTCCAAAATTTATGATTCATAGCACTCAAGTTAAAATTCAGACAAGAAATGTAAGGAAACTAAAATTGTTATGAATCATGAAGAAATCATTATGACGTGCAACGTTTCTGTGAAAGACATAATTGGTAAAATATCAATTTTTGAAAAATGCCCATCAGAACAACACGGTGAAATATAAACAACAAAGTTCAATATTTTTTTATTAAAAATCCTTCTGTCAGTTTAGATGAAATAAAGGTGCAGCATAGACTGTGCCGGAGTTATCACCCCACCTTGAAGAACTGAACTGATATGCCCCATTCACAATCCCCAACGGCCTACATCCAAACGAAGGGTCTGTAAAACAATTTCAGTCAGATATCTTTATTCGTTCGAGGGCTATCGTGATTTCGACAGACAGATACAAAAAATGGAGTCGCTCACGAATATAAAGGGAAATTTTTTAAGAGCTATAGGAAAGTTTTTCAAAAAATTCACAAAAAATTCAGAAAAATTCATGCAATCTTTATTTGAATCGATAGTAGGTCCATATATTGGGTTGCCCAAAAAGTAATTGCGGATTTTTTTAAAGAAAGTAAGTGCATTTTTAATAAAACTTAGAATGAACTTTAATCAAATATACTTTTTTTAAACTTTTTTTCTAAAGCAAGCTAAAAGTAACAGCTGATAACTGACAGAAGAAAGAATGCAATTACAGAGTCACAAGCCGTTGAAAAAATTTGTCAACGCCGACTATATGAAAAATCCGCAATTACTTTTTGGGGCAACCCAATAATTTAATGTTGGATGAATATTTCATGCAAATGTTGACCATGACTTCGCCGACAAATGGTCCATCCGCTTAGTTCAATTTTGGCATACTCTTTCCAACATTTCGAGCGGTATATCACGAATAAATGCTTCAATGTAGTCTTCCAATGAAGCCGGCTTTTCTGTATAGATATGATAAAGTCCGAATTGGACTATAACTTGATATAGCTCCAATAGCATAACAGTTCTTATTCAATATTCTTTGTGTGACTGCAAAGAGATACCGCGCATAGAACTCGACAAATGCGATCCATGGTGGAGGGTATATAAGATTCGGCCCGGCCGAACTTAGCACGCTCTTACTTGTTGCTTCTAAAAACCGTGCTAAGTAAGGTCAAAATCGGTACATAACCTGATATAGCTGCCATATAAACCGGTCTCCCGATCTTCTCTCCCGATCATCTTAGCCTGGTGGAAGCTTCAATTGCTAACCCATTTGGCTGACGAACAGTGGTAAGTCTGCCTATTTTGAACGGATAAAGATACCTGCATAAAATTTAACATGATTATAGCTGAAATATTTGGGGGAGTGCATAATTTCATCCCAAGGGCCCATAGGTGGGCCTTCAAAGTTGGTCCTACTCGCTCGGCCTTTATGGTTCGATTTTCAAAAACTTTTATTCGCTGGAAAGAGCTCAACTCCTACAAAAACAAGCTTTGATGTGTGGGATATATTTTATAGTGTCATCGAATTTCAACTATCAAATTTTTATACCCTTCACCATAGGATGGGGGTATACTAATTTCGTCAATCTGTTTGTAACACCTCGAAATATGCGTCTGAGACCCCATAAAGTATATATATTCTTGATCGTCGTGTCATTTTAAGTCGATCTAGCCATGTCCGTCCGTCTGTCTGTCGAAAGCACGCTTCAAAAAACAAGCTTAAAATCGCAATTTGATGTGGTAAAATTCGAAAAATCGAAGTATGCACGAAAGTTTTGTAACTTTTTCCAATCTTCGAATTTCGAATAAGCGATGGCAACCCTGAATGAAGAATTTTATCAGGAAACAGTTGGTTAGGGCGCTTCTCAAAAATGTTCACTTTGATATATTTTGCATTTTTCAGGCAATTTGAACATTTTCAACTTTCGATGCCCCAAAATTGTTTGAGTTAAGGACGCAGAAGTGCAGTTCATGGCTTAAAAGTACTTTTTAACACAGTCCCCAAAGCAATACTTCAAGAAACAAGTTGAAAATCGCAATTTGTTGTGGTAAAATTCGAAAAATCGAAATATGTCCGAAAGCTCTGTAACTTTTTCCAATCTTCGAATTTCGATTAAGCGATGGCAACCCTGAATGACGAATTTGATCAGGAATCAGTTGGTTAGGGCGCATCTCAAAAATTTTCACTTTGATATTTTTTTGCATTTTTCAACCAAGGGGTTAGCCTTTGAAAATTTTCAATTTTCGAGGCCCGAAAATTTTTTGAGTTAAGGACGCAGAAGTACAGTTCATGGCTTAAAAGTACCTTTTACCACAGTCCCCAAAGTAATTCTTCAAAAAAAAAGTTGAAAATCGCAATTTGTTGTGGTAAAATTCGAAAAATCGAAGAATGTCCGACAGTGCTGTAACTTTTTCCAATCTTCGAATTTCGAATAAGCGATGGCAACCCTGAATTTCGAATTTGATCAGGAATCAGTTGGTTAGGGCGCTTCTCAAAAATTTTCACTTTGATATTTTTTTGCATTTTTCAGGCAAGGGGTTAGCCTTTGAAAATTTTCAATTTTCGAGGCCCGAAAACTTTTTGAGTTAAGGACGCAGAAGTACAGTTCATGGCTTAAAAGTACTTGTTAAAACAGTCCCCAAAGATATTCTTCAAAAAACAAGCTGAAGATCTGAGAAAGAATTGAGAATTCCTGTGAAAAATGTAACGAACACATGCAACAAATAAGAAAGGAGCCCGAAAATGAGGAATCCGGAAGCGAAAAGTGGAACTTGCGCTACTGACAAATCCTACAACGAGAACTGAGCATGAAAAGGATACAAGAAGAAAGAGAACCAAGGAGCACTAATGGAGCAATTTCGGGTATTACAGGAGATCATGCTACTGCAACTGAAGAGACAGCAGGATGTATTTCAAAAGAAAATAGAGCAGATGCTACAACAGCAATTATATGAAAAGAAGAGAGAAGTCACTCAGCAGGTAGAAGAGCGAGCAGCGTTGACTATAGCCACCCCACATGCCAAAAGAGGTTGGAAAAATGCAGTACTACCTCAATTCCGCAGAAAGATCATGAAGCTTTCCGATGCCATGGAAGCAGATATTTCTGGGGTCTCTATATATGCTCCAGAAAATATGAAGTCTATGTGGGAAAAACAATTAGACGACATCAAACAGCTTCATTTGGAATTTACCACGGAACATGGTACGGAAAAAGTGGATGAAGAACTAGAAGACATAGAAGAAATAATGAACACAAAAAAAAATACAAAATATAATTGGGAGGATGAGTAGCTTGAAAGAAGGAACACAGGCTGTCGAATTAAAAATGATAGAGATTCCATGCTTCAATGGAAATTTGGAGGAATGGAATTCCTTTCATGACCTGCTTAAGAAAATGGATCCGAAGTTCAAAAACTGTACTACCTAAAAACGAATTTAAGAGGCTTTCCGTTTAATTCAGCATCTGCAAGTCACAGACGCAAACTATAAAACAGCATGGGAATTGTTGGAGAAGAGATATAATAATAAAGGAATTTTGTTCACGAAACTAGTGGACAAGATTCTGGACCACCCAAGTATAAGCAGCCAAGTGGCGGTGGATCTAAGAAAATTGCTAGACAGCGTGAATGAAAGTATTCATGCATTAAAAGCAATGGATATTCCTTTAGAACATGCGGATCCAATTCTAGCCCGAATTGTTTTCTGCCCGTTGAAGCCTTCAGTGCTTGATGCTCCAGAAAGTCCAACACATCTGCCAGTCTTTGTATTTCTTTAACTTTTTTTACATTTTGCTCATACTAGACGAGCCCCTCCTTATCTAGCCCCTCCTCAATTCATACTTAAACTAGATAAGGAGGGGCTCGTCTAGTATGAGCAAAATGTAAAAAAAGTTAAAGAAATACAAAGACTGGCAGATGTGTTGGACTTTCTGGAGCATCAAGCACTGAAGGCTTCAACGAGCAGAAAACAATTCATGCCAGGACTATTTAAGACACAGGATGGACCTAAAATGGGCGAAAAGAGGCAATGCCGATTCTGCAAGTTTATTGGACATGACATTGTTGATTGTAGGAGATTTGCGGCATAGTCATCGAACGAGCGTTACAGTTGGGTAAAGACAGCCCAGTTGTGCCTCAAATGTCTGAAGCAGGGGAATGATAAGCGGTGTTTCAGCGATGGCAAATGTCAGAAGTGCGGATTGAACCATAACACATCCATTCAATTCAATCCATTTGGAGAGAATCAACAACACTAAGGCAATGACAACCAACTCAGCAGAAAATGTTCTTCTGGCTACCGCCCAAGTTCGTGTAAAGTCTTTACAAGGATAATACGTAACATTAAGAGCTTTAATCGACCAAGGATCACAAATAACATCGGCATCGGAAGACACAGCGCAGCTACTACAACTACCAAAGATGAAGACTGAGGTGAAACTACGAGGTCTCGGCGAAACCATGGTGGGAATGGCAAAATCTAAAAAGTTATTGGAAATAAGAACTAGATTTGTCAGCAACACTAAAATCAAAGTGGAAGCACTAGTCCTGCCGAAGCTAGCATCAGCTCAACCAAATAATAGCTTCCAGTACAATGTTGGAAGATGGAGGAACATTGATCTGGCCGATCCAAACTTCAACAAATCTGAAAGAATAGATCTGGTAATTGGGGTCGACCTTTTCCCACAAATATTAGAGGAAGGAGTTCGTCATGATGACGCAATAGTAGCATAGAACACGAAGTCTGGAACAATACTAGAGAAGCCTGGAAAAGACAGCGGGAGATATGTTGCTAAAACAACTATTGAACGATTTTGGGAAATTGAGGAGATAGAAGACGAAGAAACGATTATGGAAGATGAGTATTGCTTAAAACTCTATAAAGAAACAACACGAGTAGACAGACCAATCAGAAAGATTCGTCGCCAGGTTCCCTTTGCTGAAGACAAGGAATCGGGAGAATCACATGAAAGAGCAATGGCAAGATTTTTAAATTTGGAGAAAAGACTGGAAGAATGTGCGGAGTTGAGAGGAGAATATGTAAGAATCATAGATGAGCTAATATCAAGGGGACACATGGTGAAAGTAGAAACGAAGAAACTAGCGAAATATTATATGCCACATCAAGCGGTTATACGAGAAACAAGTCTTACCACAAAAGTAAGGACTGTGTTCGAAGCATAATCAAAAACATCGAATGGAAAGTCACCGAACGATATCCATCATATGGGTCCACAACTACAAAAGGACATATTCGATATCATTACTAAGTGGAGATCGTGGAGATTCGTCATATGAGCCGATGTGGAAGAAATGTTCCGACAAATTAAAGTAGAAGATGAAGGCCAGGAATATCACTATGTACTCTGGAGAAATAGAAAGTCCGACCCGGTGCAACAATATAAACTGGCTATGGTCACATATGGTACAGCGTCAGCACCGTTTCTGGCCATAAAGACGCTTATAGAAATTGGTAAGAGATGTACAAATCAGGACATTGGCAATAGAATAAAGGACGATTTGCTAACAGGAGCAAATTCAAACAAAGAGCGCCGGGATGTTCAAAAATTGATATCGAAAGAGCTGGAAACATAGGGTTTACATTTAAGAAAATGGATCGCATAAACCCCTGAAGTTTTGTGTGCCGTAAGTAGAGGAGAGGAAAATGAATTGCTACAAATACGAGAAGATGAGTGTCTGAAAACATTAGGGTTACAGTGGAACCCAACCATGGATTGCTTCACATTCAACAGGCGAATAGGCGATGAAGATGGAGTAACTAAGAGATTTGCGTAGTCGAGTCTGGCATAAATTTTCGATCCATTGGGTTGGCTGACTCAATATTTATGAAAGCAACAAATAGAATGGGACGTATTATTGGAGGAAAAATTGAGCGCTGAGTGGAAGAGATTTGCTCAAAGTCTTCACTCACTGAAAAGTTGGCAGATACCAAGATGATTTCAAGTAACACCACCTAGTGGAGTACAGCTGCATGGATTTGCTGATGAGTCTGAAAAGGCATACGCAGCAGTAATGTATCTGAAGGTTGAGTCTAAAAAACGCAAAAAGCAAAGTAAATTAAAAATGCGAAGACTCTCCCAAAATTGGAATTATGTGCGGCACACCTCCTGGCGAAGTTACTTCAAAAAATCAAAAAGGTCTTGACATCAACGGCAAAAATTTAAGCATGGAGTGATTCCATGATCACGTTATCATGGATAAACAACTCAAAAAAGTTATAAGGAAAAGAGTTGGGGAAAATTTGGAACGAATCCCTGAAATGAAATGGGGATATGTTAAATGAAAAGGAAATGCAGCAGATTTAGGATTAAGAGGTGTTACCCCTGAGACATTAATAACCAATAGGATATGGTGGAATGGGCCTGAATGGCTAGTGAAAGGTGAGCAAGAATGGCCCAAAATAAACGAGAAATCAGCAGCGACAAACATTTCAGCGGAAGAGAATGGCGTGTATGAACAAATGATGCAATTTTCGTCATTCAAGAAACAACAAAGGATCATGGCATACATACTGCGGTTCGTGTTGTTGTTGTTGTTGTAGCAGTTTATTGTGTACTATCTTTCGTCTGCTTGATTCTGTTGAGTGTCAAGACCCAGGAACTCCGCGACTAAGATGGGGTGCGTCCACAGGGATCTGGGTCTGAGTCGAGTGGGTCTGGCCGGGCAGTTAAACAGGTGACGTGTATCGTGAGGTCCCTGGGGTTCATTAAAGGATTGAGAGCAACGAAAGCAGAAATAGAGCATTTAACAGGGATCGAGCTAGAAGAGGCTGAAATGAGAATAATTAAACTGCATTAGGAACTAGAATGGCCAGCGGAAATGAAACAATTAAAAGTATCAAGAGCCGTAGATCACCGAAGCAAATTAGCCTTATTACACCCTCAGTTAGACAGTCTTGGAGTGATGAGAGTCGAAGGAAGACTTCATTCATTATTCAACATTACCGTATAATCAAAAACTTCCGATTATTAGCCAAAAGTCGAGGTTAGCAGGAAACATCATCCGACATACCCATTTCGAAACACTGCATGGAGGAAATAGGGCCATGGAAAACATGATACGAAGGAAGTACTGGATTATCGGTGCAAAGAGCAGAATAAAGCTATGTATAAGATGCTGCCCAAAATGTATACGCTATCGAGGTTAAGTAAAAAATCAAGTGATGGGTGACCCTCCAGCATGCAGAGTCAATATAAGCCAGCCATTTTAACATTGTGGAATTGATTATGCGGGTCCGGGTCTGTTTTTGTCTCTATGGTAACTAAAGCTTTCCATTTGGAAGCAGTGAGCGAGCTTACTACGAATGCATTTCTAGTAGCTCTTAGACGATTCTTTGCAAGAAGAGGCAAATCAGGCGACATCTACTCGGATAACGGAACGAAGTTCGTTGGAGTGGCAAAACAGCTTGGCAAAGATTACGTAGAAGCCATAAAAAAAACTCTAAAGTAGCGCCGATCTTGGAAAATTAACAAAAAAAAATGGCATTTTATTCCCCCGGCGGCTCCTCACTTCGGAGGAATATGGGAAGCAGCTGTTAAGTCAATAAAGCATCACCTGAAAAGAATTATTGGCGACACGAAGTTAATATACGAAGAAATTAGCACAGTGCTGTCTCAGATTGAAGCGGTTCTTAATTCAAGGCCTTTACACGAACTCAGTAGCAGCGCGGAAGATGTCGACACAATAACACTTGGACACTTCTTAATCGGGAAACCATTATTAGAAGCTCCGGCGAAAAGCGATGAAGGAAACTTGGGATGCGTTAACAGGTGGAAATTAATACAACGAATAAAAAAATAATTTTTGGAGAAAGTGGAAGGAAGAATATTTAACGTCCTTGCAAAATCAAACAAAATGGAGAAGGAAAGAGCGGAATTTGAAGGTTGGACAAATGGTGATACTACGAAATGAAGATACTCACCCAGCTCGGTGGTCATTAGCAAAAGTTACAGAAGTACATACGGACAAAGATGGAGTTGTAAGAGTGGTGAGGGTTAAGACACAAAGCGGAGAATTGAAGAGACTGGTCCATAAGTTATGCCCGCTAGAGCACGAATATGAAAGATTAGAGAAGAATTTGCAGCAGAGAAATGCGCAGTTAAACACGACTAGGCGATTAACAAGAATACTGGGAAATCCCACAATGATGATGATTATGTTTGTAAACGTTTGTATGTTGATGCCAACTAAAGCTTCGTTTGGACACGAGCTGAACAGTTCCACGGCAATGTGCTTGGATCCTATATCACGGATACATATGTCCTCATCTTTATGAAACATGGAGATGTTTTGAAATGCAACCTAATTTGGATACGTTGGAGCTTGCAGCAAGATTACTGGACAAAGCAAAAGAATTATGTCCAAGACTCCAAACATTTGAAGATCAGTGGTGGTCAGTTATAAGAAATATGGAGTAAAAATAAGTAAAATAAAGGCGAAAAATCGTTTACTTATGAAAGGAGGTAGACGCCAGAAAAGAGGGGCTCCATTGAAGTTCGTAGGGTCTTTTCGGCATTGGGCTTTCGGAGTGATGGACGAGGAAGAGGCGCATAGCTGCAATTCAGTTCCCAGGGGTGCCGACTGTCTAGGCAGTTCATTTGCCAGGCGGGGAGAATGTTCATAAAAATATGAACATAATATATACATTAGAATAATCTTAATGTAGAGTAATAAAATATCTTAAGCATACTTTTCTTATCAAAATAGTTCAGGATCATTTATCTCTATTTTTTCAATAGAAATCAGTTATCTATTTACAGTTTATGGTTTCCTTAATGCATATCTAATGTAGCCATAAAGTTGCCGCACATATGGAAGATGCTCAAGCAGTTTATGACCCACTTATCAATTGAAGGGGTATCTGTATTTAGGTACTATATACTATTCGTCCAATAAGGAAGATAAGAATTGTTCGATTGGGGTAGTTTAAGAATTAGTTGGTAAGATAGTATATAGGCAGAATAAAATGGAATAATAAAAAAGATTTGAAAATAAAAACCAAACCCTAAGGATGTTTTCATTTTTCCTACTTCAACAGTCCGAAAGTGCTGTAACTTTTTCCAATCTTTGAATTTCGAATAAGCGATGGCAATCCTGAATTTCGAATTTAATCAGGAATCAGTTGGTTAGCGCGCTTCTCAAAAATTTTCACTTTGATATTTTTTTGCATTTTTCGGGCAAGGGGTTAGCCTTTGAAAATTTTCAATTTTTGAGGCCCGAAAACTTTTTGAGTTAAGGACGCAGAAGTACAGTTCATGGCTTAAAAGTACTTTTTAACACAGTCCCCAAAGTTATTCTCCAAAAAACAAGTTGAAAATCGCAATTTGTTGTGGTAAAATTCGAAAAATCGAAGAAAGTCCGAAAGTGCTGTAACTTTTTCCAACCTTCGAATTTCGAATAAGCGAAGGCAACCCTGAATTTCGAATTTGATCAGGAATCAGTTGGTAAGGGCGCTTCTCAAAAATTTTCAATTTGATATTTTTTTGCATTTTTCAGGCAAGGGGTTAGCCTTTGAAAATTTTCAATTTTCGAGGCCCGAAAACTTTTTGAGTTAAGGACGCAGAAGTACAGTTCATGGCTTAAAAGTACTTTTTAACACAGTCCCCAAAGTTATTCTCCAAAAAACAAGTTGAAAATCGCAATTTGTTGTGGTAAAATTCGAAAAATCGAAGAAAGTCCGAAAGTGCTGTAACTTTTTCCAATCTTCGAATTTCGAATAAGCGATGGCAATCCTGAATTGCGAATTTGATCAGGAATCAGTTGGTTAGGGCGCTTCTCAAAAATTTTCACTTTGATATTTTTTTGCATTTTTCAGGAAAGGGGTTTGAAAATTTTAAATTTTCGAGGCCCGAAAACTTCTTGAGTTAAGGACGCAGAAGTACAATTCATGGCTTAAATGTACTTTTTAACACAGTCCCCAAAGATATTTTCCAAAAAACAAGTTGAAAATCGCACTTTGTTGTGGTAAAATTCGAAAAATAGAAGAATGTCCGAAAGTGCTGTAACTTTTTCCAATCTTCAAATTTCGAATAAGCGATGGCAACCCTGAATTTCGAATTTGATCAGGAATCAGTTGGTAAGGGGGCTTCTCAAAAATTTTCACTTTGATATTTTTTTGCATTTTTCAGGCAAGGGGTTAGCCTTTGAAAATTTTCAATTTTTGAGGCCCGAAAACTTTTTGAGTTAAGGACGCAGAGGTACAGTTCATGGCTTAAAAGTACTTTTTAACACAGTCCCCAAAGTTATTCTCCAAAAAACAAGTTGAAAATCGCAATTTGTTGTGGTAAAATTCGAAAAATCAAAGAATGTCCGAAAGTGCTGTAACTTTTTCCAATCTTCGAATTTCGAATAAGCGATGGCAACCCTGAATTTCGAATTTGATCAGGAATCAGTTGGTTAGGGCGCTTCTCAAAAATTTTCACTTTGATATTTTTTTGCATTTTTTGGGCAAGGGGTTAGCCTTTGAAAATTTTCAATTTTCGAGGCCCGAAAACTTTTTGAGTTAAGGACGCAGAAGTACAGTTCATGGCTTAAAAGTACTTTTTAACACAGTCCCCAAAGTTATTCTCCAAAAAAAAGTTGAAAATCGCTATTTGTTGTGGTAAAATTCGAAAAATCGAAATATATCCGAAAGTGCTGTAACTTTTTCCAATCTTCGAATTTCGAATAAGCGATGGCAACCCTGAATTTCGAATTTGATCAGGAATCAGTTGGTTAGGGCGCTTCTCAAAAATTTTCACTTTGATATTTTTTTTGCATTTTTCAGGCAAGGGGTTAGCCTTTGAAAATTTTCAATTTTCGAGGCCCGAAAACTTTTTGAGTTAAGGATGCAGAAGTGCAGTTCATGGCTTAAAAGTACTTTTTAACACAGTCCCCAAAGTTATTCTCCAAAAAACAAGTTGAAAATCGCAATTTGTTGTGGTAAAATTCGAAAAATCGAAGAAAGTCCGAAAGTGCTGTAACTTTTTCCAATCTTCGAATTTCGAATAAGCGATGGCAACCCTGAATTTCGAATTTGATCAGGAATCAGTTGGTTAGGGCGCTTCTCAAAAATTTTCACTTTGATATTTTTTTGCATTTTTCAGGCAAGGGGTTAGCCTTTGAAAATTTTCAATTTTCGAGGCCCGAAAACTTTTTGAGTTAAGGACGCAGAAGTACAGTTCATGGCTTAAAAGTACTTTTTAACCCAGTCCCCAAAGTTATTCTCCAAAAAACAAATTGAAAATCGCAATTTGTTGTGGTAAAATTCGAAAAATCGAAGAATGTCCGAAAGTGCTGTAACTTTTTCCAATCTTCGAATTTCGAATAAGCGATGGCAACCCTGAATTTCGAATTTGATCAGGAATCAGTTGGTTAGGGCGCTTCTCAAAAATTTTCACTTTGATATTTTTTTGCATTTTTCAGGCAAGGGGTTAGCCTTTGAAAATTTTCAATTTTTGAGGCCCGAAAACTTTTTGAGTTAAGGACGCAGAAGTACAGTTCATGGCTTAAAAGTACTTTTTAACACAGTCCCCAAAGTTATTCTCCAAAAAAAAGTTGAAAATCGCAATTTGTTGTGGTAAAATTCGAAAAATCGAAGAATGTCCGAAAGTGCTGTAACTTTTTCCAATCTTCGAATTTCGAATAAGCGATGGCAACCCTGAATTTCGAATTTAATCAGGAATCAGTTGGTAAGGGCGCTTCTCAAAAATTTTCACTTTGATATTTTTTTGGCATTTTTCAGGCAAGGGGTGAGCTTTTGAAAATTTTCAATTTTTGAGGCCCGAAAACTTTTTGAGTTAAGGACGCAGAAGTACAGTTCATGGCTTAAAAGTACTTTTTAACACAGTCCCCAAAGTTATTCTCCAAAAAACAAGTTGAAAATCGCAATTTGTTGTGGTAAAATTCGAAAAATCGAAGAAAGTCCGAAAGTGCTGTAACTTTTTCCAATCTTCGAATTTCGAATAAGCGATGGCAAACCTGAATTTCGAATTTGATCAGGAATCAGTTGAAAATCGCAATTTGTTGTGGTAAAATTCGAAAAATCGAAGAATGTCCGAAAGTGCTGTAACTTTTTCCAATCTTCGAATTTCGAATAAGCGATGGCAACCCTGAATTTCGAATTTGATCAGGAATCAGTTGGTTAGGGCGCTTCTCAAAAATTTTCACTTTGATATTTTTTTTTGCATTTTTCAGGCAAGGGGTTAGCCTTTGAAAATTTTCAATTTTCGAGGCCCGAAAACTTTTTGAGTTAAGGATGCAGAAGTACAGTTCATGGCTTAAAAGTACTTTTTAACACAGTCCCCAAAGTTATTCTCCAAAAAACAAGTTGAAAATCGCAATTTGTTATGGTAAAATTCGAAAAATCGGAGAAAGTCCGAAAGTGCTGTAACTTTTTCCAATCTTCGAATTTCGAATAAGCGATGGCAACCCTGAATTTCGAATTTGATCAGGAATCAGCTGAAAATCGCAATTTGTTGTGGTAAAATTCGAAAAATCGAAGAAAGTCCGAAAGTGCTGTAACTTTTTCCAATCTTCGAATTTCGAATAAGCGATGGCAACCCTGAATTTCGAATTTAATCAGGAATCAGTTGAAAATCGCAATTTGTTGTGGTAAAATTCGAAAAATCGAAGAATGTCCGAAAGTGCTGTAACTTTTTCCAATCTTCGAATTTCGAATAAGCGATGGCAACCCTGAATTTCGAATTTGATCAGGAATCAGTTGGTTAGGGCGCTTCTCAAAAATTTTCACTTTGATATTTTTTTGCATTTTTCAGGCAAGGGGTTAGCCTTTGAAAATTTTCAATTTTCGAGGCCCGAAAACTTTTTGAGTTAAGGACGCAGAAGTACAGTTCATGGCTTAAAAGTACTTTTTAACACAGTCCCCAAAGTTATTCTCCAAAAAACAAGTTGAAAATCGCAATTTGTTGTGGTAAAATTCGAAAAATCGAAGAAAGTCCGAAAGTGCTGTAACTTTTTCCAATCTTCGAATTTCGAATAAGCGATGGCAACCCTGAATTTCGAATTTGATCAGGAATCAGTTGAAAATCGCAATTTGTTGTGGTAAAATTCGAAAAATCGAAGCATGTCCGAAAGTGCTGTAACTTTTTCCAATCTTTGAATTTCGAATAAGCGATGGCAACCCTGAATTTCGAATTTAATCAGGAATCAGTTGAAAATCGCAATTTGTTGTGGTAAAATTCGAAAAATCGAAGCATGTCCGAAAGTGCTGTAACTTTTTCCAATCTTCGAATTTCGAATAAGCGATGGCAACCCTGAATTTCAAATTTAATCAGGAATCAGTTGAAAATCGCAATTTGTTGTGGTAAAATTCGAAAAATCGAAGCATGTCCGAAAGTGCTGTAACTTTTTCCAATCTTCGAATTTCGAATAAGCGATGGCAACCCTGAATTTCGAATTTGATCAGGAATCAGTTGGTTAGGGCACTTCTCAAAAATTTTCACTTTGATATTTTTTTGCATTTTTCAGGCAAGGGGTTAGCCTTTGAAAATTTTCAATTTTCGAGGCCCGAAAACTTTTTGAGTTAAGGACGCAGAAGTACAGTTCATGGCTTAAAAGTACTTTTTAACACAGTCCCCAAAGTTATTCTCCAAAAAACAAGTTGAAAATCGCAATTTGTTGTGGTAAAATTCGAAAAATCGAAATATGCCCGAAAGTGCTGTAACTTTTTCCAATCTTCGAATTTCGAATAAGTGATGGCAACCCCGAATTTCGAATTTGATCAGGAATCAGATGGTTAGGGTGCTTCTCAAAAATTTTCACTTTGATATTTTTTTGCATTTTTCAGGCAAGGGGTTAGCCTTTGAAAATTTTCAATTTTCGAGGCCCGAAAACTTTTTGAGTTAAGGACGCAGAAGTACAGTTCATGGCTTAAAAGTACTTTTTAACACAGTCCCCAAAGTTATTCTCCAAAAACCAAGTTGAAAATCACAATTGGTTGTGGTAAAATTCGAAAAATCGAAGAATGTCCGAAAGTGCTGTAACTTTTTCCAATCTTCGAATTTCGAATAAGTGATGGCAACCCCGAATTTCGAATTTGAACAGGAATCAGTTGGTTAGGGTGCTTCTCAAAAATTTTCACTTTGATATTTTTTTGCATTTTTCAGGCAAGGGGTTAGCCTTTGAAAATTTTCAATTTTCGAGGCCACAAAACTTTTTAAGTTAAGGACGCAGAAGTACAGTTCATGGCTTAAAAGTACTTTTTAACACAGTCCCCAAAGTTATTCTCCAAAAAACAAGTTGAAAATCGCAATTTGTTGTGGTAAAATTCGAAAAATCGAAGAATGTCCGAAAGTGCTGTAACTTTTTCCAATCTTCGAATTTCGAATAAGCGATGGCAACCCTGAATTTCGGATTTGATCAGGAATCAGCTTAAAATCGCAATTTGTTGTGGTAAAATTCGAAAAATCGAAGAATGTCCGAAAGTGCTGTAACTTTTTCCAATCTTCGAATTTCAAATAAGCGATGGCAACCCTGAATTTTGAATTTGATCAGGAATCAGTTGGTTAGGGCGCTTCTCAAAAATTTTCACTTTGATATTTTTTTGCATTTTTCAGGCAAGGGGTTAGCCTTTGAAAATTTTCAATTTTCGAGGCCCGAAAACTTTTTGAGTTAAGGACGCAGAAGTACAGTTCATGGCTTAAAAGTACTTTTTAACCCAGTCCCCAAAGTTATTCTCCAAAAAACAAGTTGAAAATCGCAATTTGTTGTGGTAAAATTCGAAAAATCGAAGAAAGTCCGAAAGTGCTGTAACTTTTTCCAATCTTCGAATTTCGAATAAGCGATGGCAACCCTGAATTTCGAATTTGATCAGGAATCAGTTGAAAATCGCAATTTGTTGTGGTAAAAATCGAAAAATCGAAGCATGTCCGAAAGTGCTGTAACTTTTTCCAATCTTTGAATTTCGAATAAGCGATGGCAACCCTGAATTTCGAATTTAATCAGGAATCAGTTGAAAATCGCAATTTGTTGTGGTAAAATTCGAAAAATCGAAGCATGTCCGAAAGTGCTGTAACTTTTTCCAATCTTCGAATTTCGAATAAGCGATGGCAACCCTGAATTTCAATTTTAATCAGGAATCAGTTGAAAATCGCAATTTGTTGTGGTAAAATTCGAAAAATCGAAGCATGTCTGAAAGTGCTGTAACTTTTTCCAATCTTCGAATTTCGAATAAGCGATGGCAACCCTGAATTTCGAATTTGATCAGGAATCAGATGGTTAGGGCACTTCTCAAAAATTTTCACTTTGATATTTTTTTGCATTTTTCAGGCAAGGGGTTAGCCTTTGAAAATTTTCAATTTTCGAGGCCCGAAAACTTTTTGAGTTAAGGACGCAGAAGTACAGTTCATGGCTTAAAAGTACTTTTTAACACAGTCCCCAAAGTTATTCTCCAAAAACCAAGTTGAAAATCACAATTGGTTGTGGTAAAATTCGAAAAATCGAAGAATGTCCGAAAGTGCTGTAACTTTTTCCAATCTTCGAATTTCGAATAAGCGATGGCAACCCTGAATTTCGAATTTGATCAGGAATCATTTGGTTAGGGCACTTCTCAAAAATTTTCACTTTGATATTTTTTTGCATTTTTCAGGCAAGGGGTTAGCCTTTGAAAATTTTCAATTTTCGAGGCCCGAAAACTTTTTGAGTTAAGGACGCAGAAGTACAGTTCATGGCTTAAAAGTACTTTTTAACACAGTCCCCAAAGTTATTCTCCAAAAACCAAGTTGAAAATCACAATTGGTTGTGGTAAAATTCGAAAAATCGAAGAATGTCCGAAAGTGCTGTAACTTTTTCCAATCTTCGAATTTCGAATAAGCGATGGCAAACCTGAATTTCGAATTTGATCAGGAATCAGATGGTTAGGGCACTTCTCAAAAATTTTCACTTTGATATTTTTTTGCATTTTTCAGGCAAGGGGTTAGCCTTTGAAAATTTTCAATTTTTGAGGCCCGAAAACTTTTTGAGTTAAGGACGCAGAAGTACAGTTCATGGCTTAAAAGTACTTTTTAACACAGTCCCCAAAGTTATTCTCCAAAAAACAAGTTGAAAATCGCAATTTGTTGTGGTAAAATTCGAAAAATCGAAGAATGTCCGAAAGTGCTGTAACTTTTTCCAATCTTCGAATTTCGAATAAGCGATGGCAACCCTGAATTTCGGATTTGATCAGGAATCAGCTTAAAATCGCAATTTGTTGTGGTAAAATTCGAAAAATCGAAGAATGTCCGAAAGTGCTGTAACTTTTTCCAATCTTCGAATTTCGAATAAGCGATGGCAACCCTGAATTTCGAATTTGATCAGGAATCAGTTGAAAATCGCAATTTGTTGTGGTAAAATTCGAAAAATCGAAGCATGTCCGAAAGTGCTGTAACTTTTTCCAATCTTTGAATTTCGAATAAGCGATGGCAACCCTGAATTTCGAATTTAATCAGGAATCAGTTGAAAATCGCAATTTGTTGTGGTAAAATTCGAAAAATCGAAGCATGTCCGAAAGTGCTGTAACTTTTTCCAATCTTCGAATTTCGAATAAGCGATGGCAACCCTGAATTTCGAATTTGATCAGGAATCAGTTGGTTAGGGCGCTTCTCAAAAATTTTCACTTTGATATTTTTTTGCATTTTTCAGGCAAGGGGTTAGCCTTTGAAAATTTTCAATTTTCGAGGCCACAAAACTTTTTGAGTTAAGGACGCAGAAGTACAGTTCATGGCTTAAAAGTACTTTTTAACACAGTCCCCAAAGTTATTCTCCAAAAAAACAAGTTGAAAATCGCAATTTGTTGTGGTAAAATTCGAAAAATCGAAATATGCCCGAAAGTGCTGTAACTTTTTCCAATCTTCGAATTTCGAATAAGTGATGGCAACCCTGAATTTCGAATTTGATCAGGAATCAGTTGGTTAGGGCGCTTCTCAAAAATTTTCACTTTGATATTTTTTTGCATTTTTCAGGCAAGGGGTTAGCCTTTGAAAATTTTCAATTTTCGAGGCCACAAAACTTTTTGAGTTAAGGACGCAGAAGTACAGTTCATGGCTTAAAAGTACTTTTTAACACAGTCCCCAAAGTTATTCTCCAAAAAACAAGTTGAAAATCGCAATTTGTTGTGGTAAAATTCGAAAAATCGAAGAATGTCCGAAAGTGCTGTAACTTTTTCCAATCTTCGAATTTCGAATAAGCGATGGCAACCCTGAATTTCGGATTTGATCAGGAATCAGCTTAAAATCGCAATTTGTTGTGGTAAAATTCGAAAAATCGAAGAATGTCCGAAAGTGCTGTAACTTTTTCCAATCTTCGAATTTCAAATAAGCGATGGCAACCCTGAATTTTGAATTTGATCAGGAATCAGTTGGTTAGGGCGCTTCTCAAAAATTTTCACTTTGATATTTTTTTGCATTTTTCAGGCAAGGGGTTAGCCTTTGAAAATTTTCAATTTTCGAGGCCCGAAAACTTTTTGAGTTAAGGACGCAGAAGTACAGTTCATGGCTTAAAAGTACTTTTTAACCCAGTCCCCAAAGTTATTCTCCAAAAAACAAGTTGAAAATCGCAATTTGTTGTGGTAAAATGCGAAAAATCAAAGAAAGTCCGAAAGTGCTGTAACTTTTTCCAATCTTCGAATTTCGAATAAGCGATGGCAACCCTGAATTTCGAATTTGATCAGGAATCAGTTGAAAATCGCAATTTGTTGTGGTAAAATTCGAAAAATCGAAGCATGTCCGAAAGTGCTGTAACTTTTTCCAATCTTTGAATTTCGAATAAGCGATGGCAACCCTGAATTTCGAATTTAATCAGGAATCAGTTGAAAATCGCAATTTGTTGTGGTAAATTTCGAAAAATCGAAGCATGTCCGAAAGTGCTGTAACTTTTTCCAATCTTCGAATTTCGAATAAGCGATGGCAACCCTGAATTTCAAATTTAATCAGGAATCAGTTGAAAATCGCAATTTGTTGTGGTAAAATTCGAAAAATCGAAGCATGTCCGAAAGTGCTGTAACTTTTTCCAATCTTCGAATTTCGAATAAGTGATGGCAACCCTGAATTTCGAATTTGATCAGGAATCAGTTGGTTAGGGGGCTTCTCAAAAATTTTCACTTTGATATTTTTTTGCATTTTTCAGGCAAGGGGTTAGCCTTTGAAAATTTTCAATTTTCGAGGCCACAAAACTTTTTGAGTTAAGGACGCAGAAGTACAGTTCATGGCTTAAAAGTACTTTTTAACACAGTCCCCAAAGTTATTCTCCAAAAAACAAGTTGAAAATTGCAATTTGTTGTGGTAAAATTCGAAAAATCAAAGAATGTCCGAAAGTGCTGTAACTTTTTCCAATCTTCGAATTTCAAATAAGCGATGGCAACCCTGAATTTCGAATTTGATCAGGAATCAGTTGGTTAGGGCGCTTCTCAAAAATTTTCACTTTGATATTTTTTTGCATTTTTCAGGCAAGGGGTTAGCCTTTGAAAATTTTCAATTTTCGAGGCCCGAAAACTTTTTGAGTTAAGGACGCAGAAGTACAGTTCATGGCTTAAAAGTACTTTTTAACACAGTCCCCAAAGTTATTCTCCAAAAAACAAGTTGAAAATCGCAATTTGTTGTGGTAAAATTCGAAAAATCGAAGAAAGTCCGAAAGTGCTGTAACTTTTCCCAATCTTCGAATTTCGAATAAGCGATGGCAACCCTGAATTTCGAATTTGATCAGGAATCAGTTGGTTAGGGCGCTTCTCAAAAATTTTCACTTTGATATTTTTTTGCATTTTTCAGGCAAGGGGTTAGCCTTTGAAAATTTTCAATTTTCGAGGCCCGAAAACTTTTTGAGTTAAGGACGCAGAAGTACAGTTCATGGCTTAAAAGTACTTTTTAACACAGTCCCCAAAGTTATTCTCCAAAAAAACAAGTTGAAAATCGCAATTTGTTGTGGTAAAATTCGAAAAATCAAAGAAAGTCCGAAAGTGCTGTAACTTTTTCTAATCTTCGAATTTCGAATAAGTGATGGCAACCCTGAATTTCGAATTTGATCAGGAATCAGCTGAAAATCGCAATTTGTTGTGGTAAAATTCGAAAAGTCGAAGAATGTCCGAAAGTGCTGTAACTTTTTCCAATCTTCGAATTTCGAATAAGCGATGGCAACCCTGAATTTCGAATTTGATCAGGAATCAGTTGGTTAGGGCGCTTCTCAAAAACTTTCACTTTGATATTTTTTTGCATTTTTCAGGCAAGGGGTTAGCCTTTGAAAATTTTCAATTTTCGAGGCTACAAAACTTTTTGAGTTAAGGACGCAGAAGTACAGTTCATGGCTTCAAAGTACTTTTTAACACAGTCCCCAAAGTTATTCTCCAAAAAACAAGTTGAAAATCGCAATTTGTTGTGGTAAAATTCGAAAAATCGAAGAATGTCCGAAAGTGCTGTAACTTTTTCCAATCTTCGAATTTCGAATAAGCGATGGCGACCCTGAATTTCGAATTTGATCAGGAATCAGTTGGTAAGGGCGCTTCTCAAAAATTTTCACTTTGATATTTTTTTGCATTTTTCAGGCAAGGGGTAGCCTTTGAAAATTTTCAATTTTTGAGGCCCGAAAACTTTTTGAGTTAAGGACGCAGAAGTACAGTTCATGGCTTAAAAGTACTTTTTAACACAGTCCCCAAAGTTATTCTCCAAAAAAACAAGTTGAAAATCGCAATTTGTTGTGGTAAAATTCGAAAAATCGAAGAATGTCCGAAAGTGCTGTAACTTTTTCCAATCTTCGAATTTCGAGTAAGCGATGGCAACCCTGAATTTCGAATTTGATCAGGAATCAGTTGAAAATCGCAATTTGTTGTGGTAAAATTCGAAAAATCGAAGAATGTCCGAAAGTGCTGTAACTTTTTCCAATCTTCGAATTTCGAATAAGCGATGGCAACCCTGAATTTCGAATTTGATCAGGAATCAGTTGGTTAGGGCGCTTCTCAAAAATTTTCACTTTGATATTTTTTTGCATTTTTCAGGCAAGGGGTTAGCCTTTGAAAATTTTCAATTTTTGAGGCCCGAAAACTTTTCGAGTTAAGGACGCAGAAGTACAGTTCATGGCTTAAAAGTACTTTTTAACACAGTCCCCAAAGTTATTCTCCAAAAAAACAAGTTGAAAATCGCAATTTGTTGTGGTAAAATTCGAAAAATCGAAGAATGTCCGAAAGTGCTGTAACTTTTTCCAATCTTCGAATTTCGAATAAGCGATGGCAACCCTGAATTTCGAATTTGATCAGGAATCAGTTGGTTAGGGCGCTTCTCAAAAATTTTCACTTTGATATTTTTTTGCATTTTTCAGGCAAGGGGTTAGCCTTTGAAAATTTTCAATTTTCGAGGCTACAAAACTTTTTGAGTTAAGGACGCAGAAGTACAGTTCATGGCTTCAAAGTACTTTTTAACACAGTCCCCAAAGTTATTCTCCAAAAAACAAGTTGAAAATCGCAATTTGTTGTGGTAAAATTCGAAAAATCGAAGAATGTCCGAAAGTGCTGTAACTTTTTCCAATCTTCGAATTTCGAATAAGCGATGGCAACCCTGAATTTCGAATTTGATCAGGAATCAGTTGGTTAGGGCGCTTCTCAAAAATTTTCACTTTGATATTTTTTTGCATTTTTCAGGCAAGGGGTAAGCCTTTGAAAATTTTCAATTTTCGAGGCCCGAAAACCTTTTGAGTTAAGGACGCAGAAGTACAGTTCATGGCTTAAAAGTACTTTTTAACACAGTCCACAAAGTTATTCTCCAAAAAACAAGTTGAAAATCGCAATTTGTAGTAATAATATTCGAAAAATCGAAGAATGTCCGAAAGTGCTGTAACTTTTTCCAATCTTCGAATTTCGAATAAGCGATGGCAACCCTGAATTTCAAATTTGATCAGGAATCAGTTGAAAATCGCAATTTGTTGTGGTAAAATTCGAAAAATCGAAGAATGTCCGAAAGTGCTGTAACTTTTTCCAATCTTCGAATTTCGAATAAGTGATGGCAACCCTGAATTTCGAATTTGATCAGGAATCAGCTGAAAATCGCAATTTGTTGTGGTAAAATTCGAAAAATCGAAGAATGTCCGAAAGTGCTGTAACTTTTTCCAATCTTCGAATTTCGAATAAGCGATGGCAACCCTGAATTTCGAATTTGATCAGGAATCAGTTGGTTAGGGCGCTTCTCAAAAATTTTCACTTTGATATTTTTTTGCATTTTTTGGGCAAGGGGTTAGCCTTTGAAAATTTTCAATTTTCGAGGCCCGAAAACTTTTTGAGTTAAGGACGCAGAAGTACAGTTCATGGCTTAAAAGTACTTTTTAACACAGTCCCCAAAGTTATTCTCCAAAAAAACAAGTTGAAAATCGCAATTTGTTGTGGTAAAATTCGAAAAATCAAAGAAAGTCCGAAAGTGCTGTAACTTTTTCCAATCTTCGAATTTCGAATAAGTGATGGCAACCCTGAATTTCGAATTTGATCAGGAATCAGATGGTTAGGGCGCTTCTCAAAAATTTTCACTTTGATATTTTTTTGCATTTTTTGGGCAAGGGGTTAGCCTTTGAAAATTTTCAATTTTCGAGGCCCGAAAACTTTTTGAGTTAAGGACGCAGAAGTACAGTTCATGGCTTAAAAGTACTTTTTAACACAGTCCACAAAGTTATTCTCCAAAAAACAAGTTGAAAATCGCAATTTGTAGTAATAATATTCGAAAAATCGAAGAATGTCCGAAAGTGCTGTAACTTTTTCCAATCTTCGAATTTCGAATAAGCGATGGCAACCCTGAATTTCGAATTTGATCAGGAATCAGATGGTTAGGGCACTTCTCAAAAATTTTCACTTTGATATTTTTTTGCATTTTTCAGGCAAGGGGTTAGCCTTTGAAAATTTTCAATTTTCGAGGCCACAAAACTTTTTGAGTTAAAGACGCAGAAGTACAGTTCATGGCTTAAAAGTACTTTTTAACACAGTCCCCAAAGTTATTCTCCAAAGAACAAGTTGAAAATCGCAATTTGTTGTGGTAAAATTCGAAAAATCAAAGAATGTCCGAAAGTGCTGTAACTTTTTCCAATCTTCGAATTTCGAATAAGCGATGGCAACCCTGAATTTCGAATTTGATCAGGAATCAGTTGAAAATCGCAATTTGTTGTGGTAAAATTCGAAAAATCGAAGAATGTCCGAAAGTGCTGTAACTTTTTCCAATCTTCGAATTTCGAATAAGTGATGGCAACCCTGAATTTCGAATTTGATCAGGAATCAGATGGTTAGGGCACTTCTCAAAAATTTTCACTTTGATATTTTTTTGCATTTTTCAGGCAAGGGGTTAGCCTTTGAAAATTTTCAATTTTCGAGGCCACAAAACGTTTTGAGTTAAGGACGCAGAAGTACAGTTCATGGCTTAAAAGTACTTTTCAACACAGTCCCCAAAGTTATTCTCCAAAAAACAAGTTGAAAATCGCAATTTGTTGTGGTAAAATTCGAAAAATCGAAGAATGTCCGAAAGTGCTGTAACTTTTTCCAATCTTCGAATTTCGAATAAGCGATGGCAACCCTGAATTTCGAATTTGATCAGGAATCAGTTGAAAATCGCAATTTGTTGTGGTAAAATTCGAAAAATCGAAGAATGTCCGAAAGTGCTGTAACTTTTTCCAATCTTCGAATTTCGAATAAGCGATGGCAACCCTGAATTTCGAATTTGATCAGGAATCAGTTGGTTAGGGCGCTTCTCAAAAATTTTCACTTTGATATTTTTTTGCATTTTTCAGGCAAGGGGTTAGCCTTTGAAAATTTTCAATTTTTGAGGCCCGAAAACTTTTCGAGTTAAGGACGCAGAAGTACAGTTCATGGCTTAAAAGTACTTTTTAACACAGTCCCCAAAGTTATTCTCCAAAAAAACAAGTTGAAAATCGCAATTTGTTGTGGTAAAATTCGAAAAATCGAAGAATGTCCGAAAGTGCTGTAACTTTTTCCAATCTTCGAATTTCGAATAAGCGATGGCAACCCTGAATTTCGAATTTGATCAGGAATCAGTTGGTTAGGGCGCTTCTCAAAAATTTTCACTTTGATATTTTTTTGCATTTTTCAGGCAAGGGGTTAGCCTTTGAAAATTTTCAATTTTCGAGGCTACAAAACTTTTTGAGTTAAGGACGCAGAAGTACAGTTCATGGCTTCAAAGTACTTTTTAACACAGTCCCCAAAGTTATTCTCCAAAAAACAAGTTGAAAATCGCAATTTGTTGTGGTAAAATTCGAAAAATCGAAGAATGTCCGAAAGTGCTGTAACTTTTTCCAATCTTCGAATTTCGAATAAGCGATGGCAACCCTGAATTTCGAATTTGATCAGGAATCAGTTGGTTAGGGCGCTTCTCAAAAATTTTCACTTTGATATTTTTTTGCATTTTTCAGGCAAGGGGTAAGCCTTTGAAAATTTTCAATTTTCGAGGCCCGAAAACCTTTTGAGTTAAGGACGCAGAAGTACAGTTCATGGCTTAAAAGTACTTTTTAACACAGTCCACAAAGTTATTCTCCAAAAAACAAGTTGAAAATCGCAATTTGTAGTAATAATATTCGAAAAATCGAAGAATGTCCGAAAGTGCTGTAACTTTTTCCAATCTTCGAATTTCGAATAAGCGATGGCAACCCTGAATTTCAAATTTGATCAGGAATCAGTTGAAAATCGCAATTTGTTGTGGTAAAATTCGAAAAATCGAAGAATGTCCGAAAGTGCTGTAACTTTTTCCAATCTTCGAATTTCGAATAAGTGATGGCAACCCTGAATTTCGAATTTGATCAGGAATCAGCTGAAAATCGCAATTTGTTGTGGTAAAATTCGAAAAATCGAAGAATGTCCGAAAGTGCTGTAACTTTTTCCAATCTTCGAATTTCGAATAAGCGATGGCAACCCTGAATTTCGAATTTGATCAGGAATCAGTTGGTTAGGGCGCTTCTCAAAAATTTTCACTTTGATATTTTTTTGCATTTTTTGGGCAAGGGGTTAGCCTTTGAAAATTTTCAATTTTCGAGGCCCGAAAACTTTTTGAGTTAAGGACGCAGAAGTACAGTTCATGGCTTAAAAGTACTTTTTAACACAGTCCCCAAAGTTATTCTCCAAAAAAACAAGTTGAAAATCGCAATTTGTTGTGGTAAAATTCGAAAAATCAAAGAAAGTCCGAAAGTGCTGTAACTTTTTCCAATCTTCGAATTTCGAATAAGTGATGGCAACCCTGAATTTCGAATTTGATCAGGAATCAGATGGTTAGGGCGCTTCTCAAAAATTTTCACTTTGATATTTTTTTGCATTTTTTGGGCAAGGGGTTAGCCTTTGAAAATTTTCAATTTTCGAGGCCCGAAAACTTTTTGAGTTAAGGACGCAGAAGTACAGTTCATGGCTTAAAAGTACTTTTTAACACAGTCCACAAAGTTATTCTCCAAAAAACAAGTTGAAAATCGCAATTTGTAGTAATAATATTCGAAAAATCGAAGAATGTCCGAAAGTGCTGTAACTTTTTCCAATCTTCGAATTTCGAATAAGCGATGGCAACCCTGAATTTCGAATTTGATCAGGAATCAGATGGTTAGGGCACTTCTCAAAAATTTTCACTTTGATATTTTTTTGCATTTTTCAGGCAAGGGGTTAGCCTTTGAAAATTTTCAATTTTCGAGGCCACAAAACTTTTTGAGTTAAAGACGCAGAAGTACAGTTCATGGCTTAAAAGTACTTTTTAACACAGTCCCCAAAGTTATTCTCCAAAGAACAAGTTGAAAATCGCAATTTGTTGTGGTAAAATTCGAAAAATCAAAGAATGTCCGAAAGTGCTGTAACTTTTTCCAATCTTCGAATTTCGAATAAGCGATGGCAACCCTGAATTTCGAATTTGATCAGGAATCAGTTGAAAATCGCAATTTGTTGTGGTAAAATTCGAAAAATCGAAGAATGTCCGAAAGTGCTGTAACTTTTTCCAATCTTCGAATTTCGAATAAGTGATGGCAACCCTGAATTTCGAATTTGATCAGGAATCAGATGGTTAGGGCACTTCTCAAAAATTTTCACTTTGATATTTTTTTGCATTTTTCAGGCAAGGGGTTAGCCTTTGAAAATTTTCAATTTTCGAGGCCACAAAACGTTTTGAGTTAAGGACGCAGAAGTACAGTTCATGGCTTAAAAGTACTTTTCAACACAGTCCCCAAAGTTATTCTCCAAAAAACAAGTTGAAAATCGCAATTTGTTGTGGTAAAATTCGAAAAATCGAAGAATGTCCGAAAGTGCTGTAACTTTTTCCAATCTTCGAATTTCGAATAAGCGATGGCAACCCTGAATTTCGAATTTGATCAGGAATCAGTTGAAAATCGCAATTTGTTGTGGTAAAATTCGAAAAATCGAAGAATGTCCGAAAGTGCTGTAACTTTTTCCAATCTTCGAATTTCGAATAAGCGATGGCAACCCTGAATTTCGAATTTGATCAGGAATCAGTTGGTTAGGGCGCTTCTCAAAAATTTTCACTTTGATATTTTTTTGCATTTTTCAGGCAAGGGGTTAGCCTTTGAAAATTTTCAATTTTTGAGGCCCGAAAACTTTTCGAGTTAAGGACGCAGAAGTACAGTTCATGGCTTAAAAGTACTTTTTAACACAGTCCCCAAAGTTATTCTCCAAAAAAACAAGTTGAAAATCGCAATTTGTTGTGGTAAAATTCGAAAAATCGAAGAATGTCCGAAAGTGCTGTAACTTTTTCCAATCTTCGAATTTCGAATAAGCGATGGCAACCCTGAATTTCGAATTTGATCAGGAATCAGTTGGTTAGGGCGCTTCTCAAAAATTTTCACTTTGATATTTTTTTGCATTTTTCAGGCAAGGGGTTAGCCTTTGAAAATTTTCAATTTTCGAGGCTACAAAACTTTTTGAGTTAAGGACGCAGAAGTACAGTTCATGGCTTCAAAGTACTTTTTAACACAGTCCCCAAAGTTATTCTCCAAAAAACAAGTTGAAAATCGCAATTTGTTGTGGTAAAATTCGAAAAATCGAAGAATGTCCGAAAGTGCTGTAACTTTTTCCAATCTTCGAATTTCGAATAAGCGATGGCAACCCTGAATTTCGAATTTGATCAGGAATCAGTTGGTTAGGGCGCTTCTCAAAAATTTTCACTTTGATATTTTTTTGCATTTTTCAGGCAAGGGGTAAGCCTTTGAAAATTTTCAATTTTCGAGGCCCGAAAACCTTTTGAGTTAAGGACGCAGAAGTACAGTTCATGGCTTAAAAGTACTTTTTAACACAGTCCACAAAGTTATTCTCCAAAAAACAAGTTGAAAATCGCAATTTGTAGTAATAATATTCGAAAAATCGAAGAATGTCCGAAAGTGCTGTAACTTTTTCCAATCTTCGAATTTCGAATAAGCGATGGCAACCCTGAATTTCAAATTTGATCAGGAATCAGTTGAAAATCGCAATTTGTTGTGGTAAAATTCGAAAAATCGAAGAATGTCCGAAAGTGCTGTAACTTTTTCCAATCTTCGAATTTCGAATAAGTGATGGCAACCCTGAATTTCGAATTTGATCAGGAATCAGCTGAAAATCGCAATTTGTTGTGGTAAAATTCGAAAAATCGAAGAATGTCCGAAAGTGCTGTAACTTTTTCCAATCTTCGAATTTCGAATAAGCGATGGCAACCCTGAATTTCGAATTTGATCAGGAATCAGTTGGTTAGGGCGCTTCTCAAAAATTTTCACTTTGATATTTTTTTGCATTTTTTGGGCAAGGGGTTAGCCTTTGAAAATTTTCAATTTTCGAGGCCCGAAAACTTTTTGAGTTAAGGACGCAGAAGTACAGTTCATGGCTTAAAAGTACTTTTTAACACAGTCCCCAAAGTTATTCTCCAAAAAAACAAGTTGAAAATCGCAATTTGTTGTGGTAAAATTCGAAAAATCAAAGAAAGTCCGAAAGTGCTGTAACTTTTTCCAATCTTCGAATTTCGAATAAGTGATGGCAACCCTGAATTTCGAATTTGATCAGGAATCAGATGGTTAGGGCGCTTCTCAAAAATTTTCACTTTGATATTTTTTTGCATTTTTTGGGCAAGGGGTTAGCCTTTGAAAATTTTCAATTTTCGAGGCCCGAAAACTTTTTGAGTTAAGGACGCAGAAGTACAGTTCATGGCTTAAAAGTACTTTTTAACACAGTCCACAAAGTTATTCTCCAAAAAACAAGTTGAAAATCGCAATTTGTAGTAATAATATTCGAAAAATCGAAGAATGTCCGAAAGTGCTGTAACTTTTTCCAATCTTCGAATTTCGAATAAGCGATGGCAACCCTGAATTTCGAATTTGATCAGGAATCAGATGGTTAGGGCACTTCTCAAAAATTTTCACTTTGATATTTTTTTGCATTTTTCAGGCAAGGGGTTAGCCTTTGAAAATTTTCAATTTTCGAGGCCACAAAACGTTTTGAGTTAAGGACGCAGAAGTACAGTTCATGGCTTAAAAGTACTTTTCAACACAGTCCCCAAAGTTATTCTCCAAAAAACAAGTTGAAAATCGCAATTTGTTGTGGTAAAATTCGAAAAATCGAAGAATGTCCGAAAGTGCTGTAACTTTTTCCAATCTTCGAATTTCGAATAAGCGATGGCAACCCTGAATTTCGAATTTGATCAGGAATCAGATGGTTAGGGCACTTCTCAAAATTTTCACTTTGATATTTTTTTGCATTTTTCAGGCAAGGGGTTAGCCTTTGAAAATTTTCAATTTTTGAGGCCCGAAAACTTTTTGAGTTAAGGACGCAGAAGTACAGTTCATGGCCTAAAAGTACTTTTTAACACAGTCCCCAAAGTTATTCTCCAAAAAACAAGTTGAAAATCGCAATTTGTTGTGGTAAAATTCGAAAAATCGAAGAATGTCCGAAAGTGCTGTAACTTTTTCCAATCTTCGAATTTCGAATAAGCGATGGCAACCCTGAATTTCGAATTTGATCAGGAATCTGATGGTTAGGGCACTTCTCAAAAATTTTCACTTTGATATTTTTTTGCATTTTTCAGGCAAGGGGTTAGCCTTTGAAAATTTTCAATTTTCGAGGCCACAAAACTTTTTGAGTTAAGGACGCAGAAGTACAGTTCATGGCCTAAAAGTACTTTTTAACACAGTCCCCAAAGTTATTCTCCAAAAAACAAGTTGAAAATCACAATTGGTTGTGGTAAAATTCGAAAAATCGAAGAATGTCCGAAAGTGCTTTAACTTTTTCCAATCTTCGAATTTCGAATAAGCGATGGCAACCCTGAATTTCGAATTTGATCAGGAATCAGTTGGTAAGGACGCTTCTCAAAAATTTTCACTTTGATATTTTTTTGCATTTTTCAGGCAAGGGGTTAGCCTTTGAAAATTTTCAATTTTTGAGGCCCGAAAACTTTTTGAGTTAAGGACGCAGAAGTACAGTTCATGGCTTAAAAGTACTTTTCAACACAGTCCCCAAAGTTATTCTCCAAAAAACAAGTTGAAAATCGCAATTTGTTGTGGTAAAATTCGAAAAATCGAAGAATGTCCGAAAGTGCTGTAACTTTTTCCAATCTTCGAATTTCGAATAAGCGATGGCAACCCTGAATTTCGAATTTGATCAGGAATCAGTTGGTTAGGGCGCTTCTCAAAAATTTTCACTTTGATATTTTTTTGCATTTTTCAGGCAAGGGGTTAGCCTTTGAAAATTTTCAATTTTCGAGGTCACAAAACTTTTTGAGTTAAGGACGCAGAAGTACAGTTCATGGCTTAAAAGTACTTTTTAACACAGTCCCCAAAGTTATTCTCCAAAAAACAAGTTGAAAATCGCAATTTGTTGTGGTAAAATTCGAAAAATCAAAGAATGTCCGAAAGTGCTGTAACTTTTTCCAATCTTCGAATTTCGAATAAGCGATGGCAACCCTGAATTTCGAATTTGATCAGGAATCAGTTGAAAATCGCAATTTGTTGTGATGAAATTCGAAAAATCGAAGAATGTCCGAAAGTGCTGTAACTTTTTCCAATCTTCGAATTTCGAATAAGCGATGGCAACCCTGAATTTCGAATTTGATCAGGAATCAGATGGTTAGGGCACTTCTCAAAAATTTTCACTTTGATATTTTTTTGCATTTTTCAGGCAAGGGGTTAGCCTTTGAAAATTTTCAATTTTCGAGGCCACAAAACGTTTTGAGTTAAGGACGCAGAAGTACAGTTCATGGCTTAAAAGTACTTTTCAACACAGTCCCCAAAGTTATTCTCCAAAAAACAAGTTGAAAATCGCAATTTGTTGTGGTAAAATTCGAAAAATCGAAGAATGTCCGAAAGTGCTGTAACTTTTTCCAATCTTCGAATTTCGAATAAGCGATGGCAACCCTGAATTTCGAATTTGATCAGGAATCAGATGGTTAGGGCACTTCTCAAAATTTTCACTTTGATATTTTTTTGCATTTTTCAGGCAAGGGGTTAGCCTTTGAAAATTTTCAATTTTTGAGGCCCGAAAACTTTTTGAGTTAAGGACGCAGAAGTACAGTTCATGGCCTAAAAGTACTTTTTAACACAGTCCCCAAAGTTATTCTCCAAAAAACAAGTTGAAAATCGCAATTTGTTGTGGTAAAATTCGAAAAATCGAAGAATGTCCGAAAGTGCTGTAACTTTTTCCAATCTTCGAATTTCGAATAAGCGATGGCAACCCTGAATTTCGAATTTGATCAGGAATCTGATGGTTAGGGCACTTCTCAAAAATTTTCACTTTGATATTTTTTTGCATTTTTCAGGCAAGGGGTTAGCCTTTGAAAATTTTCAATTTTCGAGGCCCGAAAACTTTTTGAGTTAAGGACGCAGAAGTACAGTTCATGGCTTAAAAGTACTTTTTAACACAGTCCACAAAGTTATTCTCCAAAAAACAAGTTGAAAATCGCAATTTGTAGTAATAATATTCGAAAAATCGAAGAATGTCCGAAAGTGCTGTAACTTTTTCCAATCTTCGAATTTCGAATAAGCGATGGCAACCCTGAATTTCGAATTTGATCAGGAATCAGATGGTTAGGGCACTTCTCAAAAATTTTCACTTTGATATTTTTTTGCATTTTTCAGGCAAGGGGTAAGCCTTTGAAAATTTTCAATTTTCGAGGCCCGAAAACCTTTTGAGTTAAGGACGCAGAAGTACAGTTCATGGCTTAAAAGTACTTTTTAACACAGTCCCCAAAGTTATTCTCCAAAAAAACAAGTTGAAAATCGCAATTTGTAGTGGTAAAATTCGAAAAATCAAAGAAAGTCCGAAAGTGCTGTAACATTTTCCAATCTTCGAATTTCGAATAAGTGATGGCAACCCTGAATTTCGAATTTGATCAGGAATCAGTTGGTTAGGTCGCTTCTCAAAAATTTTCACTTTGATATTTTTTTGCATTTTTCAGGCAAGGGGTTAGCCTTTGAAAATTTTCAATTTTCGAGGCCCGAAAACTTTTTGAGTTAAGGACGCAGAAGTACAGTTCATGGCTTAAAAGTACTTTTTAACACAGTCCACAAAGTTATTCTCCAAAAAACAAGTTGAAAATCGCAATTTGTAGTAATAATATTCGAAAAATCGAAGAATGTCCGAAAGTGCTGTAACTTTTTCCAATCTTCGAATTTCGAATAAGCGATGGCAACCCTGAATTTCAAATTTGATCAGGAATCAGTTGAAAATCGCAATTTGTTGTGGTAAAATTCGAAAAATCGAAGAATGTCCGAAAGTGCTGTAACTTTTTCCAATCTTCGAATTTCGAATAAGTGATGGCAACCCTGAATTTCGAATTTGATCAGGAATCAGCTGAAAATCGCAATTTGTTGTGGTAAAATTCGAAAAATCGAAGAATGTCCGAAAGTGCTGTAACTTTTTCCAATCTTCGAATTTCGAATAAGCGATGGCAACCCTGAATTTCGAATTTGATCAGGAATCAGTTGGTTAGGGCGCTTCTCAAAAATTTTCACTTTGATATTTTTTTGCATTTTTTGGGCAAGGGGTTAGCCTTTGAAAATTTTCAATTTTCGAGGCCCGAAAACTTTTTGAGTTAAGGACGCAGAAGTACAGTTCATGGCTTAAAAGTACTTTTTAACACAGTCCCCAAAGTTATTCTCCAAAAAAACAAGTAGAAAATCGCAATTTGTTGTGGTAAAATTCGAAAAATCAAAGAAAGTCCGAAAGTGCTGTAACTTTTTCCAATCTTCGAATTTCGAATAAGTGATGGCAACCCTGAATTTCGAATTTGATCAGGAATCAGATGGTTAGGGCGCTTCTCAAAAATTTTCACTTTGATATTTTTTTGCATTTTTTGGGCAAGGGGTTAGCCTTTGAAAATTTTCAATTTTCGAGGCCCGAAAACTTTTTGAGTTAAGGACGCAGAAGTACAGTTCATGGCTTAAAAGTACTTTTTAACACAGTCCACAAAGTTATTCTCCAAAAAACAAGTTGAAAATCGCAATTTGTAGTAATAATATTCGAAAAATCGAAGAATGTCCGAAAGTGCTGTAACTTTTTCCAATCTTCGAATTTCGAATAAGCGATGGCAACCCTGAATTTCGAATTTGATCAGGAATCAGATGGTTAGGGCACTTCTCAAAAATTTTCACTTTGATATTTTTTGCATTTTTCAGGCAAGGGGTTAGCCTTTGAAAATTTTCAATTTTCGAGGCCACAAAACTTTTTGAGTTAAAGACGCAGAAGTACAGTTCATGGCTTAAAAGTACTTTTTAACACAGTCCCCAAAGTTATTCTCCAAAGAACAAGTTGAAAATCGCAATTTGTTGTGGTAAAATTCGAAAAATCAAAGAATGTCCGAAAGTGCTGTAACTTTTTTCAATCTTCGAATTTCGAATAAGCGATGGCAACCCTGAATTTCGAATTTGATCAGGAATCAGTTGAAAATCGCAATTTGTTGTGGTAAAATTCGAAAAATCAAAGAATGTCCGAAAGTGCTGTAACTTTTTCCAATCTTCGAACTTCGAATAAGCGATGGCAACCCTGAATTTCGAATTTGATCAGGAATCAGTTGGTTAGGGCGCTTCTCAAAAATTTTCACTTTGATATTTTTTTGCATTTTTTGGGCAAGGGGTTAGCCTTTGAAAATTTTCAATTTTTGAGGCCCGAAAACTTTTTGAGTTAAGGACGCAGAAGTACAGTTCATGGCTTAAAAGTAATTTTTAACACAGTCCCCAAAGTTATTCTTCAAAAAACAAATTGAAAATCGCAATTTGTTGTGGTAAAATTCGAAAAATCGAAGAAAGTCCGAAAGTGCTGTAACTTTTCCCAATCTTCGAATTTCGAATAAGCGATGGCAACCCTGAATTTCGAATTTGATCAGGAATCAGTTGGTTAGGGCGCTTCTCAAAAATTTTCACTTTGATATTTTTTTGCATTTTTGGGCAAGGGGTTAGCCTTTGAAAATTTTCAATTTTCGAGGCCCGAAAACTTTTTGAGTTAAGGACGCAGAAGTACAGTTCATGGCTTAAAAGTACTTTTTAACACAGTCCACAAAGTTATTCTCCAAAAAACAAGTTGAAAATCGCAATTTGTAGTAATAATATTCGAAAAATCGAAGAATGTCCGAAAGTGCTGTAACTTTTTCCAATCTTCGAATTTCGAATAAGCGATGGCAACCCTGAATTTCAAATTTGATCAGGAATCAGTTGAAAATCGCAATTTGTTGTGGTAAAATTCGAAAAATCGAAGAATGTCCGAAAGTGCTGTAACTTTTTCCAATCTTCGAACTTCGAATAAGCGATGGCAACCCTGAATTTCGAATTTGATCAGGAATCAGTTGGTTAGGGCGCTTCTCAAAAATTTTCACTTTGATATTTTTTTGCATTTTTCAGGCAAGGGGTTAGCCTTTGAAAATTTTCAATTTTCGAGGCCCGAAAACTTTTTGAGTTAAGGACGCAGAAGTACAGTTCATGGCTTAAAAGTACTTTTTAACACAGTCCCCAAAGTTATTCTCCAAAAAACAAGTTGAAAATCGCAATTTGTTGTGGTAAAATTCGAAAAATCAAAGAAAGCCCGAAAGTGCTGTAACTTTTTCCAATCTTCGAATTTCGAATAAGTGATGGCAACCCTGAATTTCGAATTTGATCAGGAATCAGCTGAAAATCGCAATTTGTTGTGGTAAAATTCGAAAAATCGGAGAATGTCCGAAAGTGCAGTAACTTTTTCCAATCTTCGAATTTCGAATAAGCGATGGCAACCCTGAATTTCGAATTTGATCAGGAATCAGTTGAAAATCGCAATTTGTTGTGGTAAAATTCGAAAAATCGAAGAATGTCCGAAAGTGCTGTAACTTTTTCCAATCTTTGAATTTCGAATAAGCGATGGCAACCCTGAATTTCGAATTTGATCAGGAATCAGATGGTTAGGGCGCTTCTCAAAAACTTTCACTTTGATATTTTTTTGCATTTTTCAGGTAGGGGGTTAGCCTTTGAAAATTTTCAATTTTCGAGGCCCGAAAACTTTTTGAGTTAAGGACGCAGAAGTACAGTTCATGGCTTAAAAGTACTTTTTAACACAGTCCCCAAAGTTATTCTCCAAAAAACAAGTTGAAAATCGCAATTTGTTGTGGTAAAATTCGAAAAATCGAAGAATGTCCGAAAGTGCTGTAACTTTTTCCAATCTTCGAATTTCGAATAAGCGATGGCAACCCTGAATTTCGAATTTGACCAGGAATCAGTTGGTTAGGGCACTTCTCAAAAATTTTCACTTTGATATTTTTTTGCATTTTTCAGGCAAGGGGTTAGCCTTTGAAAATTTTCAATTTTCGAGGCCCGAAATCTTTTTGAGTTAAGGACGCAGAAGTACAGTTCATGGCTTAAAAGTACTTTTTAACACAGTCCCCAAAGTTATTCTCCAAAAAACAAGTTGAAAATCGCAATTTGTTGTGGTAAAATTCGAAAAATCGAAGAATGTCCGAAAGTGCTGTAACTTTTTCCAATCTTCGAATTTCGAATAAGCGATGGCAACCCTGAATTTCGAATTTGATCAGGAATCAGTTGGTTAGGGCGCTTCTCAAAAATTTTCACTTTGATATTTTTTTGCATTTTTCAGGCAAGGGGGTAGCCTTTGAAAATTTTCAATTTTCGAGGCCACAAAACTTTTTGAGTTAAGGACGCAGAAGTACAGTTCATGGCTGAAAAGTACTTTTTAACACAGTCCCCAAAGTTATTCTCCAAAAAACAAGTTGAAAATCGCAATTTGTTGTGGTAAAATTCGAAAAATCGAAGAAAGCCCGAAAGTGCTGTAACTTTTTCCAATCTTCGAATTTCGAATAAGCGATGGCAACCCTGAATTTCGAATTTGATCAGGAATCAGTTGGTTAGGGCGCTTCTCAAAAATTTTCACTTTGATATTTTTTTGCATTTTTCAGGCAAGGGGTTAGCCTTTGAAAATTTTCAATTTTCGAGGCCCGAAAACTTTTTGAGTTAAGGACGCAGAAGTACAGTTCATGGCTTAAAAGTACTTTTTAACACAGTCCCCAAAGTTATTCTCCAAAAAGCAAGTTGAAAATCGCAATTTGTTGTGGTAAAATTCGAAAAATCGAAGAAAGTCCGAAAGTGCTGTAACTTTTTCCAATCTTCGAATTTCGAATAAGCGATGGCAACCCTGAATTTCGAATTTGATCAGGAATCAGATGGTTAGGGCGCTTCTCAAAAACTTTCACTTTGATATTTTTTTGCATTTTTCAGGTAGGGGGTTAGCCTTTGAAAATTTTCAATTTTCGAGGCCCGAAAACTTTTTGAGTTAAGGACGCAGAAGTACAGTTCATGGCTTAAAAGTACTTTTTAACACAGTCCCCAAAGTTATTCTCCAAAAAACAAGTTGAAAATCGCAATTTGTTGTGGTAAAATTCGAAAAATCGAAGAATGTCCGAAAGTGCTGTAACTTTTTCCAATCTTCGAATTTCGAATAAGCGATGGCAACCCTGAATTTCGAATTTGACCAGGAATCAGTTGGTTAGGGCACTTCTCAAAAATTTTCACTTTGATATTTTTTTGCATTTTTCAGGCAAGGGGTTAGCCTTTGAAAATTTTCAATTTTCGAGGCCCGAAATCTTTTTGAGTTAAGGACGCAGAAGTACAGTTCATGGCTTAAAAGTACTTTTTAACACAGTCCCCAAAGTTATTCTCCAAAAAACAAGTTGAAAATCGCAATTTGTTGTGGTAAAATTCGAAAAATCGAAGAATGTCCGAAAGTGCTGTAACTTTTTCCAATCTTCGAATTTCGAATAAGCGATGGCAACCCTGAATTTCGAATTTGATCAGGAATCAGTTGGTTAGGGCGCTTCTCAAAAATTTTCACTTTGATATTTTTTTGCATTTTTCAGGCAAGGGGGTAGCCTTTGAAAATTTTCAATTTTCGAGGCCACAAAACTTTTTGAGTTAAGGACGCAGAAGTACAGTTCATGGCTGAAAAGTACTTTTTAACACAGTCCCCAAAGTTATTCTCCAAAAAACAAGTTGAAAATCGCAATTTGTTGTGGTTAAATTCGAAAAATCGAAGAAAGCCCGAAAGTGCTGTAACTTTTTCCAATCTTCGAATTTCGAATAAGCGATGGCAACCCTGAATTTCGAATTTGATCAGGAATCAGTTGGTTAGGGCGCTTCTCAAAAATTTTCACTTTGATATTTTTTTGCATTTTTCAGGCAAGGGGTTAGCCTTTGAAAATTTTCAATTTTCGAGGCCCGAAAACTTTTTGAGTTAAGGACGCAGAAGTACAGTTCATGGCTTAAAAGTACTTTTTAACACAGTCCCCAAAGTTATTCTCCAAAAAGCAAGTTGAAAATCGCAATTTGTTGTGGTAAAATTCGAAAAATCGAAGAAAGTCCGAAAGTGCTGTAACTTTTTCCAATCTTCGAATTTCGAATAAGCGATGGCAACCCTGAATTTCGAATTTGATCAGGAATCAGTTGAAAATCGCAATTTGTTGTGGTAAAATTCGAAAAATCGAAGAATATCCGAAAGTGCTGTAACTTTTTCCAATCTTCGAATTTCGAATAAGCGATGGCAACCCTGAATTTCGAATTTGACCAGGAATCAGTTGGTTAGGGCACTTCTCAAAAATTTTCACTTTGATATTTTTTTGCATTTTTCAGGCAAGGGGTTAGCCTTTGAAAATTTTCAATTTTTGAGGCCCGAAATCTTTTTGAGTTAAGGACGCAGAAGTACAGTTCATGGCTTAAAAGTACTTTTTAACACAGTCCCCAAAGTTATTCTCCAAAAAACAAGTTGAAAATCGCAATTTGTTGTGGTAAAATACGAAAAGTCGAAGAATGTCTGAAAGTGCTGTAACTTTTTCCAATCTTCGAATTTCGAATAAGCGATGGCAACCCTGAATTTCGAATTTGATCAGGAATCAGTTGAAAATCGCAATTTGTTGTGGTAAAATTCGAAAAATCGAAGAAAGTCCGAAAGTGCTGTAACTTTTTCCAATCTTCGAATTTCGAATAAGCGATGGCAACCCTGAATTTCGAATTTGATCAGGAATCAGTTGAAAATCGCAATTTGTTGTGGTAAAATTCGAAAAATCGAAGAATGTCCGAAAGTGCTGTAACTTTTTCCAATCTTTGAATTTCGAATAAGCGATGGCAACCCTGAATTTCGAATTTGATCAGGAATCAGATGGTTAGGGCGCTTCTCAAAAACTTTCACTTTGATATTTTTTTGCATTTTTCAGGTAGGGGGTTAGCCTTTGAAAATTTTCAATTTTCGAGGCCCGAAAACTTTTTGAGTTAAGGACGCAGAAGTACAGTTCATGGCTTAAAAGTACTTTTTAACACAGTCCCCAAAGTTATTCTCCAAAAAACAAGTTGAAAATCGCAGTTGGTTGTGGTAAAATTCGAAAAATCGAAGAATGTCCGAAAGTGCTGTAACTTTTTCCAATCTTCGAATTTCGAATAAGCGATGGCAACCCTGAATTTCGAATTTGACCAGGAATCAGTTGGTTAGGGCACTTCTCAAAAATTTTCACTTTGATATTTTTTTGCATTTTTCAGGCAAGGGGTTAGCCTTTGAAAATTTTCAATTTTCGAGGCCCGAAATCTTTTTGAGTTAAGGACGCAGAAGTACAGTTCATGGCTTAAAAGTACTTTTTAACACAGTCCCCAAAGTTATTCTCCAAAAAACAAGTTGAAAATCGCAATTTGTTGTGGTAAAATTCGAAAAATCGAAGAATGTCCGAAAGTGCTGTAACTTTTTCCAATCTTCGAATTTCGAATAAGCGATGGCAACCCTGAATTTCGAATTTGATCAGGAATCAGTTGAAGATCGCAATTTGTTGTGGTAAAATTCGAAAATCGAAGAATGTCCGAAAGTGCAGTAACTTTTTCCAATCTTCGAATTTCGAATAAGCGATGGCAACCCTGAATTTCGAATTTGATCAGGAATCAGTTGGTTAGAGCGCTTCTCAAAAATTTTCACTTTGATATTTTTTTGCATTTTTCAGGCAAGAGGTTAGCCTTTGAAAATTTTCAATTTTCGAGGCCCGAAAACTTTTTGAGTTAAGGACGCAGAAGTGCAGTCCATGGCTTAAAAGTACTTTTCAACACAGTCCCCAAAGTTATTCTCCAAAAAACAAGTAGAAAATCGCAATTTGTTGTGGTAAAATTCGAAAAACCGAAGAATGTCCGAAAGTGCTGTAACTTTTTCCAATCTTCGAATTTCGAATAAGCGATGGCAACCCTGAATTTCGAATTTGATCAGGAATCAGTTGGTTAGGGCGCTTCTCAAAAATTTTCACTTTGATATTTTTTTGCATTTTTCAGGCAAGGGGTTAGCCTTTGAAAATTTTCAATTTTCGAGGCCCGAAAACTTTTTGAGTTAAGGGCGCAGAAGTACAGTTCATGGCTTAAAAGTACTTTTAACGGCGTCCCCAAAGTTATTCTCCAAAAAACAAGTTGAAAATCGCAATTTGTTGTGGTAAAATTCGAAAAATCGAAGAATGTCCGAAAGTGCTGTAACTCTTTCCAATCTTCGAATTTCGAATAAGCGATGGCAACCCTGAATTTCGAATTTGATCAGGAATCAGTTAAAAATCGCAATTTGTTGTGGTAAAATTCGAAAAATCGAAGAATGTCCGAAAGTGCTGTAACTTTTTCCAATCTTCGAATTTCGAATAAGCGATGGCAACCCTGAATTTCGAATTTGATCAGGAATCAGTTGAAAATCGCAATTTGTTGTGGTAAAATTCGAAAAATCGAAGAATGTCCGAAAGTGCTGTAACTTTTTCCAATCTTCGAATTTCGAATAAGCGATGGCAACCCTGAATTTCGAATTTGATCAGGAATCAGTTGAAAATCGCAATTTGTTGTGGTAAAATTCGAAAATCGAAGAATGTCCGAAAGTGCTGTAACTTTTTCCAATCTTCGAACTTCGATTAAGCGATGTCAACCCTGAATTTCAAATTTGATCAGGAATCAGTTGGTTAGGCCGCTTCTCAAAAATGTTCACTTTGATATTTTTTTGCATTTTTCAGGCAAGGGGTTAGCCTTTGAAAATTTTCAATTTTCGAGGCCACAAAACTTTTTGAGTTAAGGACGCAGAAGCACAGTTCATGGCTTAAAAGTACTTTTTAACACAGTCCCCAAAGTTATTCTCCAAAAAAACAAGTTGAAAATCGCAATTTGTTGTGGTAAAATTCGAAAATCAAAGAATGTCCGAAAGTGCTGTAACTTTTTCCAATCTTCGAATTTCGAATAAGCGATGGCAACCCTGAATTTCGAATTTGATCAGGAATCAGTTGGTTAGAGCGCTTCTCAAAAATTTTCACTTTGATATTTTTTTGCATTTTTCAGGCAAGAGGTTAGCCTTTGAAAATTTTCAATTTTCGAGGCCCGAAAACTTTTTGAGTTAAGGACGCAGAAGTGCAGTCCATGGCTTAAAAGTACTTTTTAACACAGTCCCCAAAGTTATTCTCCAAAAAACAAGTAGAAAATCGCAATTTGTTGTGGTAAAATTCGAAAAACCGAAGAATGTCCGAAAGTGCTGTAACTTTTTCCAATCTTCGAATAAGCGATGGCAACCCTGAATTTCGAATTTGATCAGGAATCAGTTGAAAATCGCAATTTGTTGTGGTAAAATTCGAAAAATCGAAGAATGTCCGAAAGGGCTGTAACTTTTTCCAATCTTCGAATTTCGTATAAGCGATGGCAACCCTGAATTTCGAATTTGATCAGGAATCAGTTGGTTAGGGCGCTTCTCAAAAATTTTCACTTTGATATTTTCTTGCATTTTTCAGGCAAGGGGTTAGCCTTTGAAAATTTTCAATTTTCGAGGCCCGAAAACTTTTTGAGTTAAGGACGCAGAAGTACAGTTCATGGCTTAAAAGTACTTTTTAACACAGTCCCCAAAGTTATTCTCCAAAAAACAAGTTGAAAATCGCAATTTGTTGTGGTAAAATTCGAAAAATCGAAGAATGTCCGAAAGTGCTGTAACTTTTTCCAATCTTCGAATTTCGAATAAGCGATGGCAACCCCGAATTTCGAATTTGATCAGGAATCAGTTGGTTAGGGCGCTCTCTAAAAAATTTTCACTTTGATATTTTTTTGCATTTTTCAGGCAAGGGGTTAGCCTTTGAAAATTTTCAATTTTCGAGGCCCGAAAACTTTTTGAGTTAAGGACGCAGAAGTACAGTTCATGGCTTAAAAGTACTTTTTAACACAGTCCCCAAAGTTATTCTCTAAAAAACAAGTTGAAAATCGCAATTTGTTGTGGTAAAATTCGAAAATTCGAAAAATCGAAGTATGTCCGAAAGTACTGTAACATTTTCCAATTTGCAAGATATTCTCTTGCTTGAATCCTTTCCTGGCTTTAGAACAGGCATTTCTTTGCCGAATTTCGGGATCTATATAATTTCTCATGTTGGCATGATTTTGACTCCAATTGCGGTTGCGGTAGGTTGGTTGAAATCTCTGTTAACTTTCACATTATTTAAAGTCATTTTATTAGACATGCAATGACTTAACTGTTTCTATGCTCGCATGTGGGTGTGTGGTTGTGGGTGTGTGTGTGCGTGTAAATAGGATGCATGAATGCATAGGAATGGCGATGAATGTATCCTTCAGGAGTTCAAGTGTGCGTAACACAATGAGTGCGTGGTTATTTACTTTTCGAGACCTCAGCAGCTGACATTTACAATGTGTCAGAGTGAGTATGAGGTGCTAGCAGAGTTACTCTGTGTGTCAGCTGCAAACAGAAAAAGTTGAGCATTGGTTTGGTGAAGCAAATGTTTTATAAATATTTAATAAGGCTGCCGTTCAAAAACAAAAGTAACATGTCTTTGCAATGCCGAAAACACACGAAAGGAATGAGCAGTCTGTTGTAAAAAAAAATACGAGGTATGTTTTACAATCTACAACAACTTTGAACAAACTTTGGGAGGGGGTGAGAAGGCAGGCAGCATCAAAGTTTGCCTAAGACACATTTCAAGTTGTTCCCAGTCTCTTTTTTTTTTTTAAATCAAAATTTTTATAAATCAAAACTTTTCTTTCGTCATTTTTGGCATTTGTTTAATGAGAGCATATTGTTAACATATGTTGTGTGTATGTTTGTTTTCTCTTCAACTTTCAGGATGAGAATCGTTACCATGAGGACATTTTTGGCATTACTTTAAGGACCGCCGAAATACACACCAAATCAAGGGCCACAGCACGTATACGAATGGCATCACAACCTTAAATGCCAAGTATGTCAAGCAATATTTAGACTAGGGCAGGGGAAGGAGCAATTATTCCCAGTAAAGGACCAGCGGAGAAAATGCAAAGGACAAATTTTTTTTTTTTATTAAAAAGCAATTCTCATAAAAACATATGAAAAAATTAACACAGAAAAAAAATCAACTTATATATATGTGTAAAATCTTAAAAACAAAACAGTTGAATAATTTTGTTAGTTTTTTTTTCTTAAAATTTACTCCTCGAAAAAAAAGGTAAACGACAACTTCTATTTTTAATACTAATTGTATTGTTAATCGATCTAAACTCCATGAAAGAAAACAAAAAAGCAAAAATTTTTGAATTATATAACTTTTAGCCAACTGGCAACATCATATCACAACACAAATCAATTTCAATAACATTACCTTACCTTACCTAACTTAAACCAAAGAAGCCCATGCTTAACATAAGATAAGGTTTAGAAACCACTTTTTTGTTTAAAATAAAAAATAAATAATAATAATTATATCATGAATCTTGTTGTTGTGTAGGTTTTCGAAAATGTTTATTATGCTAATTAAAAAAATTATTGTAATTATTACTATTGTTATTATTATTGCCCACTACCATGATATTGAGGTAGTATACAAATTATCATTATTGAATATTTTCAAATTTTTATTATTTTTCCTCTTTTTTTTTTGGTTTTTCTTAAATCAATGTTATTTGCTAATTCGGCATACGTATTTACAATCATATCAGCAAAAAAAAAGCAAAAGCAACTCTTATCGATATCAGTATCTCTAGTATGAATTATGAGAAAGGAATTGTGAATCAAAAACACTTTAAAATAAATGGAAACCAAATTTAAATTAAATCGCAAACCATCTGACTTTTTTATTTAATATTATCATAAAAAAAAATTGAGATTGCAATGAAGGTAAGTAAAATAAATAAATCGAGTTCTTCAAAGCTTAGCTGCCCGCCCATAGGACTATGAGGCGGTCCGTGGTAAACAATGCAGCGTCATACAGTAGGATATGATAATGAAGTAAAAAGGCAGAAGGAGAAGCGCAGAAGAAAAAAGCTTTTGAAACGCTTTTCAAAGTTCGGCTAATGGGACAAATGTTCTGTCAAAACCAATTTAAGAAAGAAGACAATAGACCGATCTGAACCATATGTGACACGAGAGATCGGTCTATATGGCAGCTATATCCAAATCTGAACCGATCTGAGCTAAATTGAAGAGGGATGTCGAATGGCCTAACACAAGTCACTGTCCCAAATTTCGGAGAAATCGGACAATAAATGCGCCTTTTATGGCCCCACAACCCTAACTAGAGAGATCGGTCTATATGGCAGATATATATAAATCTGGACCGATCTGAGCTAAATTGAAGAGGGATGTTGAAGGGCCTAACACAACTCACTGTCCCAAATTTCGACGAAATCGGACAATAAATGCGCCTTTTATAGGACCAAAACCTTAAATCGAGAGATCGGTCTATATGGCAGCTATATCCAAATCTGGACCGATCTGAGCCAAAATGCAGAAGGATGTCAAAGGGCCTAACGCAACTCACTGCTTCAAATTTCAGCAAAATCGGATAATAAATGTGGCTTTTATGGACCTAAGACCCTAAATCGAGAGATCGGTCCATAAGGCAGCTATATCCAAATCTGGACCGATCTGGTCCAAATTGAAGAAGGATGTCAAAGGGCCTAACGCAACTCACTGTCCCAAATTTCGACGAAATCGGACAATAAATGCGCTTTTTATAGGACCAAAACCTTAAATCGAGAGATCGGTCCATAAGGCAGCTATATCCAAATCTGGACCGATATGGGCCAAGTTTCAGAAAAATGTCGAAAAGCTTAACACAACTCATTGCACCAAATTTCAGCGACATCGGACAATAAATGCACCTTTTAGGGGCTAAAAGTCTTAAATGGAGGGATCGGTCTATATGACAGCTATATCCAAATCTGGACTGATCTGGGCCAAATTGAAAAAGGATGTTGAAAAGCCTAACACAACTCACTGTCCCAAATTTCGAAGAAATCTGACAATAAATGCGCCTTTTATAGGACCAAAACCTTAAATCGAGAGATCGGTCCATATGACAGCTTTATCCAAATCTGAACCGATCTGAGCCAAATTGACGAAGAATGTTGAAGAGCCTAACACAACTCACTGTCCCAAATTTCAGCAAAATCGGATAATAAATGTGGCTTTTATGAGCCTAAGACCCTAAATCGGCGGATCGGTCTATATGACAGCTATACCCAATTCTCAAACGATCTGGGCCAAATTAAAGAGGGATGTCGAAGGGCCTTACACAACTCACTGTCCCAAATTCCGACGACTTCGGACAATAAATGCGTCTTTTATGGGCCCAAAACCTTAAATCAATAGATCGGTCCATAAGGCAGCTATATCCAAATCTGGACCAAGATGAGCCAAGTTTCAGAAAAATGTCAAAGAGCTTAACACAACTCACTGTACCAAATTTCAGCGACATCGGACAATAAATGCACCTTTTATGGGCTAAAAGTCTTAAATGAAGGGATCGGTCTATATGGCAGCTTTTTCCAAATCTCAACCGATCTGGGCCAAATTGAAGAAGAATGTCGAAGGGCCTAACACAGCTCACTGTCCCAAATTTCAGCAAAATCGGATAATAAATGTGGCTTTTATGGACCTAAGACCCTACATCGGCGGATCGGTCTATATGGCAGCTATATCCAAATCTGGACTGATCTGGGCCAAATTGCAGAAGTATGTCGAGGGGCTTAACTTAACTCACTGTTCCAAATATCAGCGACATCGGCTAATAAATGCGCCTTTTATGGGCCTAAGACCCTGAATCGGCAGATCGGTCTATATGGCAGCTATATCCAAAACTGAAACTATCTGGGCTAAATTGAAGAGGGATGTTGAAGGGCCTAACACAACTCACTGTCCCAAATTTCGACGAAATCGGACAATAAATGCGCCTTTTATAGGACCAAAACCTTAAATCGAGAGATCGGTCTATATGGCAGCTATATCCAAATCTCAACCGATCTGGGCCAAATTGAAGAAGAATGTCGAAGGGCCTTACACAGCTCACTGTCCCAAATTTCAGCAAAATCGGATAATAAATGTTGTTTTTATGGGCCTAAGACCCTAAATCGGCGGAATGGTCTATATGGCAGCTATATCCAAATCTGGACCGATCTGGGCCAAATTGTAGAAGTATGTCGAGGGGCTTAACTTAACTCACTGTCCCAAATTTCGACGAATTCGGACAATAAATGTGCCTTTTATAGGACCAAAACCTTAAATCGAAAGATCGATCTATATGGCGGCTATATCCAAATCTGGACCGATCTGGGCCAAATTGAATAAGGATGTCGAAGGGCCTAACACAACTCATTGTCCCAAGTTTCAGAAAAATCAGATAATAAATGTGGCTTTTATGGGCCTAAGACCCTAAATCGGCAGATCGGTCCATATGACAGCTATATCCAAAACTAGACCGATCTGCGCCAAATTGAAGAAGGATGTCGAAGAGCCTAACACAACTCACTGTCACAAATTTTAGCAAAATCGGATAATAAATGTGGCTTTTATGGGCCTAAGACTCTAAATCGGCGTATCGGTCTATATGAGGGCTTTTTCCCATTTTCAGCTGACAAAAACTGCAGTTTTAGCAAACATTTTTGCTGTTTTGAATAACAAATTTGGTTTGAATAACAAACGGGTTGTTGGACGTTTTTTTGGCTGGGGCTGAGGCTGGCCCCCAGCCACTTTGCCCTGAATATAGGTATTAAATTCGTTATTTACTCCCAAAAATCTTTCCTTTTAGACCCATATTGATATAATCGAAATATAAGTGCTTTGAGGTTTACCCACAAACACTTGGCTCCAAAACTGGATTTCTTTTCAAATCTCAAATCACTTTCAATTGAGTCCAATGTTGTCATGATGGCTCAAACAACCGATTTGAGGTGTTTCAAGAAGGTTAAGCGCAACCTAGATACTTTAACACAAGTTTAATGTCTTTTTCCTAATCTACTCCCAAACTACTTTCATTTGAGCCCCATATAGCCATGATCGGCTAATATGACCATTTGAGGGGTTCTTGAGGGAGGCGTCACCTCCTATTACATGGACTTCATCTTTTATTTGGGATCCATATTGACATGAACGTTAATATGAACATGGATATGAAGTGAGTTTGGGAGAGTTTTAAGGTTGGAACGGCCCGCAGGGTACTTAGACCCAAATTTTAATATCATATTCGTATTCTACTCTTCAATACCTTTCTTCGGATACCCATATTGTTCCGATCGGTCCTCTTTTGATTTCGGGTTGTGTTTTTGGGGTTAGGGTGAAGATGCGCTCCCCTTCCGATATCGAAAAATTATATAGCCTATGTTTCCTTCCAGACCAACCCTACATAATGTGGGAAAATTTCGAGCAAATCGGTTCTGCAGTTTTTGAGTCTATACCGAACAAACAATCAAACCGATCCCAAATAGTCGTGATTGGCTAATATGTCCATTTGGGACGATTTTGGGGGTGGGGTGACCTTCTATACTTTGACCTGATTTGTATGCCAGATTCGTAATCTACAACTGAATACTTTTCATGAAAATGATCACCCTGTTCCCGCGTCCTTTGGGCCGGAACGAGCTTGCTCACCTGCAGGAGCTTGACGAGGATCGGCACCTCCACATGAAAATGTGGCTACAACAACCTTTCATTTGAGCCCCATTTTGGTAGAAAAGTGCAATTTGACTGCTTGGAGTAGTATTGGGGTTAGGGCTTGGACCTGGGTACTTGGACCAATTTTAGTACCATATTCGTATTCTACTCGTCAATACCATTTATTTGATCTTTTCACTTTTGATTTTGTATGGTGTTTTTGGGGTAACGGGGGAGGGTCCGCTCTCTTCCGATATCAACAAATCATAAAGCCAATTCTTCCTTCTTGACCATCTACGTAATCTACTCCCAAATTCCTTTAATTTGAGTCCCATATCGTATAATCGTCCAATGAACCCATTTTAGGGGGATTTGGGGTTAGGGCGGCCCCACAGTTACTTGGACGCAATTTCTTATAACAAATTTGTACTCTACTCCTGAATTCCTTTCATTTGAGTCACGTTTTGTCCCGATCGATTCACTTTTAATTTTGGGTAGTACTTTTGGGGTAAGGGGGAGGGTCCGCTCCCCTTCCGATATCAAAAAATTATATAGCCTATGTTTCCTTACAGACCAACCTACACAATCTGTGAACATTTCAAAGTAATCGGTACAGACGTTTTTACGTCGATATGGACCAAACAAAAAAAAAAATACAAATTGACTTTTACATAAAGGGTGATTTTTTAAGAGCTATAGCAAAGTTTTTCAATGAAACACATTAAATTCAGAAAAATGCTTGAAATCTTTATTTGAATCGATAGTACGGTCCATATAATTTAATGTTTGAAGATTAATTCATGCAAATGTTGACCGTGACTGCGCCTCAAATGGTCCAATTTTGGCAAACTCTTTCCAACATTTCGGCCGGTATCTCACGAATAAGTGCTTCAATGTTGCCTTCCAATGCGTCAATTGAAGCGGGCTTATCTGTAGAAGATATGATCTTTAATATAGCCCCACAAAAAATAGTCTAAAAACGTTAAATCGCACGATCTAGGCGGTCAATTGACCGGTCCCGAATGTGAGATAAATTATTTAGCAAACTCGCCTCTCCATAAGTCCAATGTTACGCCTGCTTTGTGGCATATGGCACCGTTTTGTTGAAACAACATGTTATACAAGTCAAGCTCTTGCATTTGGGGCATACAAAAGTTGGATATCATCTCACGATAGCGCTCACCATTCACATTTACATTAAGATTTGCATCCTCTTTGAAGAAGTACGGTCCAATGATGCCACCAGCCCATAAACCGCACCAAACTGTGACTGTTTCTGGATGCATTGGTAACTCTTGAAATGCTTGTGGCTCATCTTCACTCCAAAATCGACAATTCTGCTTATTTAAGTACCCATTGAGCCAAAAATGAGCTTCGTCGATGGAATGAAAAAAGAGCGCTATGAACTTTCTTAACAGAGCAAAAATGCAAATTTTGCCCATGAACATTCCTCTAAGGAACAGGGGCAAACTTTTTATATATCAATTAGTGCAGTCCGATTCAAGTTTTAAGCTCAATGCTAAGAGGCCGAGTCCTTTTTATAGCCGAGTTCGAACGGCGTGTCGCAGTGCGACACCTCTTTGGAGAGAAGTTTTACATGGCATAGTACCGCAATAATGTTGTCAGCATTAGGAGGGGAAAGCCATCGCTGAAATTTTTTTCTGATGGTCTCGCCAGAATTCGAACCCAGTCGTTCAGCGTCATAGGCGGACATGCTAACCTCTGCGCTAACAGAGCACGCATTTTTAAAATAAAATTCATTAATTTGCAAGCGGTTTTCGTTTGTAAGACGATTCAGGGTTAAATTATAGACAAGAGTGAAGATGTTTGACAGTGAAACAAAACACGTGACGTGCGTGAGCTGTCTAAACTAGTGTTGCCAAAAAGACAACAGTAAAAAAATCATGCTTTATATATATTGGGTTGCCCAAAAAGTAATTGCGGATTTTTCATATACTGCTCTGTAATTGCATTCTTTCTTCCGTCAGTTATCAGCTGTTACTTTTAGCTTGCTTTAGAAAAAAAGTGTAAAAAAAGTATATTTAATTAAAGTTCATTCTAAGTCTTATTAAAAATGCATTTACTTTCTTTTAAAAAATCCGCAATTACTTTTTGGGCAACCATCCATTTATAAATTTTGTCCGATTTTCGTCTATGTGGGCGCAAAACTCACAGTTTCGAAAAAAACAAGTAAAAGGGTGTTAAGTTCGGGTGGGCCTAAACTTGGGAACCCGCCACCATTGATAAATGGGAACTATATCTGGTTATTGACCGCTTTGGACCGTACTTGGCACAGTTGTTGAGAGTCATAGCAGAACACTATATGGAAACTTTTAGCCAAATCGGATAAAAATCTCGGCTTGTATGGACTCAAAGTCAATTCGGGAGATAGGTTTTTATGGGAGCTATATCATGTTGTTGACCGATTTTGACCGTACTTAACACAGTTGTTGGAAGTCATAACAGAACACTATGTGCAAAACTTCAGCCAAATCGGATAAAAAATGCGGCTTGTAAGGGCTGAAGAAGTCAAATCGGGAGATTGGTTTATATGGAAGTTATATCATGTTCTTGACCGATTTGGACCGTACTTAACGCAGTTGTTGAGAGTCACAACAGAACACATTTCAGCCAATTCGGATAAAAATTGCGGATTCCAGGGGCTCAAGAAATCCAATCGGGAGATCGGTTTATGTGGGAGCTATATCCAAAGCTGAACCGATATGGACCGCTTTCAATCCCCAACAACCTACATCAATATAAAGTATCTGTGCAAAATTTCATGTGGCTAGCCCTACGTGTTCGACCGCTTTTGTGATTTCGACAGACGGACGGACATGGCTGGATCGACTCAGGATGTCGAGACGATCATAAATATATATATTTTATGAAGTCCTAGATCAATATTTCGAGGTGTTACAAACAGAATGACTGGATTAGTATACCCCCATCCTATGGTGGTGTGTATAAAAAGGAATGTCACCATCCTATGGTGGTGGGTGTAAAAATTGTGCCAGTTCAGCCAATAATGGAAGCCTCTTGGGCACGTAAAAACCTAATCAGAAAATCGGTTTATATTGGAGCTATATCACCTTATACACCGCTTTTGGCCATATTTGCCACGCTTGTTGAAAGCCAAACCACTACCTACAAAATTTTAGCCAAATCGGATAACAATTGCGGCTTCCAGAGCTCAAGAAGTCAAATCTGGCGCTCGCGTTATAGTAAAATACATCCAAATCTGAACCGATATTGCCCATTTACAATCCCCAACAACCTACATCAAGTGGCTAGCGTTCGACCGCTATCGTGATTTCGACAGACAGGTAGACGGACGGACATTCCTAGATCGACTAAGTATGTCACTACGATCCAAAATATATATAATTTATAGAGTCGAGGTGTTACAAACGGAATGACGAGATAAGTATACCCCATCCTATGGTGGTGTGTATAAAAAGGAATGTTTGTTAAATGAAAAAATCTCAGTTATGTACGTATAAAGAATTTATGGCTTCTCAAAATCTATCGATTTGTGTTCTTTCAAGAATTGGTGTCCATTAAAATTATTAACTTATGTTTTTATGTTAGTAAATCTTTTTTTAATTAGTGACCAAATATTCTTATCAAATTTACAATGAGCGATATGCATAAATTTGAATTAACTAAAGCTTGGTCTTCTCTTTCATAAAATAGGGGAAGCTCTTGCTAAACACTGATGGTCGGCTATCATCTTCAGAAGACCGATAAAGACATTGACTTTTATATGGCAAATATTTAAAATAATCGCATGGCTCGAAGCCGCTTCATGAATATTTGTCAAATTTATTTTGTCAAATGTATACCATTTTGTTTTTATAGTAGCTAGCTAAAATCACAGTTATAATACCCACCACCATAGGATATATATTAATCTAGTCATCCCGTTTGTAACACCTCGAAATATTTGTCTAGGACCCCATAGAGTATAAACATATATTCCCGATCGTCTCGAAATTCTGAGTCATTCTAGCGTTGTCCGTCCGTCCCTCAGTCCGTCGTAGTCACGATAGCGGTGGAACGCGGGCGGACTCTCCCCCTTAGCCTAAAATTGAAAAACTAATGAAAATATGCCTATGAACATTCGACATCCTATGGGAAGAAGTTTTAACATGGCGTAGTACCTCATAAATGTACGCCAACGCTAGTAGGGGATAACCATCGATGAAAATTTTTTTTTGATGTTCCCGCCAGGATACGAACCCAGGCGTTCAGCGTCATAGGCGGACATGCTGACCTCAGCGCTACGGTGGCCTCCACCTTAACCTAGTTTTCAAAAAGCATCAGATCTAGGAGATGGGTATAGCGATTTAAGCGAAATTTTGTTTGCAGTCTTAAAGTAAGCTAAAAAGAAAAATTTGGTGTCCAAATTTGGGGTGGGATGGCTTAGGGGACCACCTCACCATCACAGCCAGCCAAATTGATATATAAACCAATCATGACAATATGGGGCTCAAATGAAAAGTATTTGAGAGTAGAAAACCAATCTGATGTCCAATTGTGGGACCAAGTGATTGGGGCGCAGCTTTAGCCTCAAAAACACCCCCTAAAACGGACATATTTATCAACCAAGGCAATATGGGGCTCAAATAAAAGGTCTATCGGAGTAGAGCACGAATCTGATATCCAAATGTGGGACCAAGTGTTTGCCGGTTACATCCCCCAAAAAGACCACCAAGTAGGACGTATTTGGCAAAAAGAGGCTCAAATAAAAGGTATTTAAGGGTAGAGCACGAAAAGCACCCAAACCTAAACCCCCAAACCTGGACATATTTGCCGACTATGGCAATGCGGGGCTCAAATGAAAAATATTTGAGGGTTGAGCACGAACAAAAAATCAACATTCGGGACCAAGTGTCTGCGGGCCGGCCCACCACCCATAACACCCCCCAATAGGGCGTAGTTGATATTTGAGAAGATATTTGAGGCTCAGAGGTTAGCATGTTCGAATCCTGGCGAGACCATCAGAAAATATTTTTAGCGGTGGTTTTCCCCTCCTAATGCTGGCAACATTTGTGAGGTACTATGCCATGTAAAAATTTCTCTCCAAAGAGGTGTCGCTCTGCGGCACGACGTTCGGATTCGGCTATAAAAAAGAGGCCTGTTCCTTAGTGGAATGTTCATGGGCAAAATTTGTTTGTTTTTATTTGAAGGAGGAGCACGAAGCTGAAATTTTTCCAGAGCCTACCCCCATAACACACCTCAAGTTACACATATTTGCTACAACGAGAGGTGTGTGAGAGTAAAAAACGAATCGCATTCCAAATTTAGGGCCATGTGTTTGGGGGACGACGTTCTAAACTGGATATATTTGCCGACAATAAAAGGCCCAGGGACTGAGATCCAGGCGATCATGGTGTGGTGCGTCCCCATCTCACGCACCACACCATGATTACTTACAAAATCAAAAGTGAACCAATCGAGACAATATTGGTATTAAATGAAAGACACTGAAGAGTAGAATACGAATATGGTATTAAAAATTGAGTCCAATTATCCAGGAAGACACCCTAATCTCAAAAATCCTCCAAGCTGATAAATTGAAGGTTCAAATCAATATGAGGATCAAATGAAAGGTATTCGGGGTAGATTACGAATCTGGTATACAAAATCAGGTCGAAGTATAGGGTGTCACCACACCCCTCAAAAAACAACCCAAATGGGCATATTAGCCAATCATGACTATATGGGACTCGGCTTGTTTGTTTGCTCCGTAGTATCAAAAACCGCTGAAACGATTTTCTTAAAAAGTTCACAGATTGTGTAGGTTGGTCTGAATGGAAGCATAAGCTATATAATTTTTCGATATTGAAAGGAGGGCGCACCCTCCCCCTTTTGCCAATAACACCGGTTTATATGGGAGCTATATCAGGTTAATGGCTGATTTGGACCATACTTGGTACATTTATTGGAAGTCATACCAGAACACCGCTTGAGCTGAATAGTATAAAAATTTAGGCTTCCAAGGGGCTCCAGAAAATTGAGGCTTCCAAGGGTACTTCACAAAAGTTGCCAGCATTAGGAGGGGAATAATACACCCCAAACCGGACATATTTGTTGCTTCAACATGGGAGACCAAAGAAAGGTATAAGGAAGTAGAACAAAAAGTTGCCCTTGGACATTTCATTAAAGCAACAGGGTCAAAATTCTCACATATCAATGAGTCCTGTCCGATTCAAGTTTAAGCTCAATGATAAAGGACCTTCTTTTTTAAAGGCAAGTGCATACGGCGTCCCGCAGTGCGACACCTCTAAGTTTTTACATGACTTTCATACATGGCAAACTACCTCACAAATGTCGGCAACATTAAGAAAGGATAACTCGCACTTAAAAATAACCAATGTTCTCGCCAGGATTTGTACCCATGCGTTTCGCATGATTGGCGGACGTGCTTACCTATGCGCTTCAATGACACGAATTCGATATCCACATTCGGGGCGAAATGTCCCCATCTTAAAACTCTATCAAAACAGAACTTTTGTATATATCGACCATTGCCATATAAGGCTTAAATAAAAGGTATATGAGATTTAAAGAAAGCGTTGCAGAGCGGACCCGGTCCGGTTAGTTTCCTATAAAATGAAATTTTTACAAAATTTCCTACAGAAATCAAAATTTGAAAAAAAACGGTAAAATACATTTAATTTTTTTTCTTATTAAAATAAAACACTTAACAAAATTAACCCACCAGCAAAAATTAATCGCCACAAACTTTGGTATAAATACAGCCATTTATACAATCCCTATGTATCTTTCAGAGCTCACAGCCATTATAGGACAAACAAATATATTGAATATGATTCCAATGAAAAGAATCATACATACAATTTCACTCGAAAAGGTTAATGACAACTAATAAATGCATCTGAAGAAAAAAAAAACACAACGCCAAAAGTCCATGTATCGATATCACTGTACACATGTCTATGGTAAAGATGCAAAAAATAAATAAATAAAATGAATCAAGTTAACAATAATTGTAACACGAAACTCCATGGCGGCATATCACCGGCTGGCAATAATTTTGTTTTCCATACTCGTATTAATCCCCACCATTGCCGTTACCAGCAATGGTGTCGATTCGTTGTCGATTTGTTATGTTTCCCCATCGAGTTGATATGATTTTGGCCATAATTCGAAAGTTCTACGTACTGCAATGTGATGATGCCAGCATAAAAGTAAAACATGAAACGCGTTAAAAAAACGCAGCTTACTAAAGTCCACGCATAATAACCATAAGCCAAATGGGAATGCAATATGCTGCCGGTATTGCTATATTTGAACAGTGTCTACAAAGGAATATTTGCGTGAAGAAAGATTTTATGTGTATACTAAATGTTAAGGTATTGATGTGATAGCTGAACTTATGGGAACCCACTACTATCAAATTGAAATTTCGCCTAACAAACTATGTACCATTGTGATACCAAGGGGACGCAGAGACAGACATTTACATTCATGCCAAGATCTCGCAGTGGCGGCATAGGCACTTTCCAAGGATCGCTATTGGATAGTTATATTATTGGAACAAATAGTATTAATTTTTGAGACAGTTTATTGGATTAATCAGTTGTACTCCCTTGTGCCTGAAGATCACCGATCTCCGCTCTAGTCACAATAATTCTTTAATCGTCAAGAGAGTCAATATTCAAATTTGTATACCCACCACCATAGGTTGGAGGTTCACTTATCTAGTCATTCCGTTTGTAACACCTCGAAATATTGATCTAGGACCTCATAAAGTATATATATTCTTGATCGTCTCGACATCCTGAGTCGTTCAAGCTATGTCCGTCCAACCGTCTGTTGAAATCACGATAGCGTTCGAACGCGTAAAACCAGCCGTTTGAAATATTGCACAGATACTTAATATTAATAAAGATCGTTGGGGGATTGCAAATGGGCTATATCGGTTCAGATTTAGATATAGCTCTCATATAAAACGATCTCCCGATTTGACGTCTTAAGCCCCTGGAAGCCCAAATTTTTCTCCGATTTAGCTGAAATCATGCATGTAGTGTTCTGTTAAGACTTCCAACAACTATGCCAAGTACGGTCCGAATCGGTCTATAACCTCATATAGCTCCCATATAAACCGATTTCCCGATTTGACGTCTTGAGCCCTTACAAGCCACTAATTATGTCCGATTTGGCTGAAAATTTGCATGTGGTGTTCCGTTGTGACTTCCAACAAAGGTGTCAAGTACGGCCCGAATCAGTCTATAACCTGATATAGCTCCCATATAAGCCCCTGCAAAACGCAATTTTCGTCCCATTTGGTTGAAATTTTGCACATGGTGTTCTGTTACGACTTCCAACAACTCTGCTAAGTACGGTCTGCCTTGGTTTTTGACGTGATATGGCTCCCATAAAAAGCGATATCCCGATTTGACTTTTTGAGCCCTTACAAGCCGTAATTTTTGTTCGGTTTGGCTGACATTTTGCATGCGGTGTTCCGTTATAACTTCCTACAATTGTGCCAAGTACTGTTTGAATCGATCTTTAACCTAATATAGCTGCCATATAAACCGATCTCCCGATTTGACTTCTTGAGACCCTGGAAGTCGCACTATTTGTCCGGTTTGGCTGAAATTTTGCATATGGTGTTCCGTTGTGACTTCCAAGTCAAGAACGATCCAAATCAATCTATAACCTGATATAGCTCTCATGTTAACCGATCTTTCGATCATCATTTTTCGGTACCTAGAGATTTAATTTTTGCTGGTTTACAGAAGTTTGGTATGCAGAATAAAATTATGCCCTTCAATTAATTTTTTTTCGTATTTCGATCTCTATTGTTCGGTACCTAGAGACTTAATTTTTGCTGCTTTACAGAAGTTTGGTATGTAGAATAAAATTATGCCCTTCAATTAATTTTATTTCGTATAAATTTTTAGCGGAATCCATGATGGTGGGTTCCCAAAATTCGACCCGGCCGAATTTGGCACACTTTTACTTGTTTAACTTAAAATGCTTGCAACTCCTCCAATATGTGTTACTCCAGTATTGCGACAGAGACCACCACTTCAAGTCAGTTCAGTGGATTATCGACATTTATCTTCCATGGAGTAACAGTTATTCTTGAATCGAAAGAATGAAATTGAAAATTGTTAACTTAAAATGCTTGTAACTCCTCCGTTTTTGGCTAATTCAGAAACGGGATAGTTCGTGATCTCTCCAAATTTTCTTCAACAACCATTTGCTCTCCATATGAATGAGACACATATCTGCGAAAGATAAAAATCAAAAAGTTTTTTTTTTTTTTTTTAAACACAGTACAAATACGACATGCTGACTTTTACCCAACAATTTCCCATTTCTTGTAAAAACAACAACAATTTGGCATAAATTGTTTCTGCGGATGTTTTTTTGCCTTTCGATATGCGTTTTTGTTTGATACAGAAGTTAATTTAAAGAGATTTGTGAAAGGTGTGCACCACGAGTTTAATATAGGTCGTGTGCGATATCAACAAAATAAACAATTTTATTTATTTTGATTAATTAACACAAGTTTACAACAACGACATTTTAGGAACTTTGTAAATAGTTAACGATTTTCTTTTATCATTTAGCTCGGATTGTATTTCAAATGCGTCACAAAAACTGTATCATACAACAGCAAGAAAAAGAAATGGCAAGATCTGTAAGTTACTATAAACAACAAATCCGGACCATGTAGGCTCTGAAATGGTCAAGGAACAGCTTGGCGCAAAATGTCTAAGGGGATTAATTAATGAAAAAACAATGAAGAACGTAGCAAGTATAAAATAGCTCACCTTATCTACAATTATATGCACACTTGATTAATTTCAAGGGGTGGCTAGCAGAAACTTCCAAAATAGAAAAAAATCCAGTACTGATGGCATACCAGTGGAACCTCTAATGAAAATGGTACACATACAGCCAGCCATATTCAACAGATACTTCATTGAAACAATCACAAATAATGGGAGGGAAATCCAAGTTCTCCATTATCTTACAAACACTTAGAGATGATTGACAAAGCCTATTAAACCTCTCTGGCGAATTGCTTTAATCGTTTAGACGATATTGTTATTGCTTCAGATGGATGGACGATCATGACTAGGTCGACCTAAAATATCATGACGATCAAGAACATATATACTTTATAGGGTCCCAGATCAATATTTTGGGATGGTAAAAACAAATTGACTTCATAAGTATATGTACCCCATCCTATGGTGCAGGTTTTTTTAATGGGCGATAACGCTCTATTAATGGTGGTTCTATACGAGAACCGCTACCCTAGCACCGTTCTCGCATTACTTCGGGTGGCGTTCTTGAACTGCTTCACTCAGTATTCATTTTCATGTCTACTCCCCCGTCATCCTTACAATATATATAATGATTAGGGGTTCAATCTCGCTGGTAAGCCGGTTTTCCTGCCATTGAATCGTTGATGAAGGCTGCATACCTGGTCCACTTCTCATGTGAATACATCATCTCAGCCATCACGTCTTGTATATCCATGTCAGTTTGGATAAATACGCCGTGGTGTTACCCAATGCATTCCGAATGTTTGCATTTAAGTGTTTTCAGTGTTCCACTGTCTATATATTTTAAAAAAAGTGCACGTACAATTTCTTTTATGTGGAATTTTCGGGTCAAATAAAAATGCACTTCCAGGTTAGCCAAAATTACGCCTCCTTGGTATAAGTATGACGTCTGTCTTCACTGCAGCCAGTATCAACCTTTTCTATGTAAGCCAAGTCAAAATTCTTGACAGGAAGTCATTAGCCACTATTTCTACTAGTGCAGCTGTAGGTTGATCGACAACAAGAGCCACTTCATCCGTGTATCCCAATAGTTTCGTGCCTTTTGGGAGGCCCACACTTTGAAGACCGTCCTACATTATATTCCATAGGAATGACCTTAAGATCGATCCTTGGGGGGCTTTTGATGTGATTTTGAAATCTTCTTTTCGGATTCATTATCAACAACTAATATTATATTTTCCAGGTAGCTGTCTATCATTTTAACCAGGTATTCTGGAGGACACCGTAGCGCAGAGGTCCGCCTATGACGCTGAACGCTTGGGTTCCAATCCTGGAGAGACCATCATATAAAATTTTTCAGCAGTGGTTTTCCCCTCCTTATGCTGACGACATTTGTGAGGCACCAAGCCATGTAAAAACTTCTCTCACAAGAAGTGTCGAACTGCGGCAAGCCCTTCGGCCTCGGCTATAAAAGGAGGCCATTTTTAATTGAGCTTGAATCGGACAGCACTCATTGATTTGTGAGAAGTTTACACCTGTTCCTTAATGGAATGTTCATGGACAAATTTTCATTTTACAATCTGGTAGGTTACGATCTCCTATTGCCCGCCTTATTATTTTCCAATAAGCTGAGTTAGAAAAAGTTATCATCGCACAGAAATAATTCTGTGCTAATGATCTCTTCGCTGTTTCGACTACCTTTTGTAAGGCATCAATGGTAGATTTTCCTTCAATAAAGCCAAATTGTTGGTTTGAAAACCTTCTATATTCTCTGAGCTCCGCCTCGTGCCTAAGCAGCATTAGCTTTTCTAGGAAGTTGTCGCAAGTGCCCAGCGTACAAAGTATTCTATAAGACGAAGGATTGTCTAAAGGTTAATTATTTTTTAAAGAAGTCTCTATTTCTTCCATACCTTGGGGAAAAAAAAATCCCTCCTGTGGCATGTGTTAAAGACATGTTCAAGTATTTCCTGCCCTACCTTGCCAACGAGTGAGATTATCTCATTTCGGATTCCCTCTGGCCGCTAACATATCTTATTTCGTGAGGAGGAAAAGATCTACTCTTTGTTATGCTGTAAAAGGTAGGCTTTCTCTGGCCGCTGCTTTATCTGGGAATAGAGAATTTATGATTTTATCATCCCATCGTTGTTTGGTTATCGCACTGATGTTGGTGCGCTGCTCTTAAGCGAGAATCGCATAGTCATTAACATTAACCACAGTCTCTGGTGGCACTCAAACATTCAGGGAGACTTGAAAGGCACGCCACTAACAGAACATATAGGTATTTCCCGTTCTACGGCATAATAGACAAAGCCCCTAAAAACATTATGGGAATCTGGTCAAGTTCTACTGACATTAATTTAGTCAGGGACTACATTCCCATTACCATAGAGCATCAAGGAACGAATGACTTCATAATCCCTGAACGCCGAAAGTTCGTCGAAGATAATTAGTCGGACTGGTCGGGCTTCAGGGACCATACACAGAATGAATTTCAAAGAAAAACGCATCTTTTCCTGTTCGCATTGCATAATCGTCATGGTATGCGGCGCCCGTTACTCCAAATCTGTCTAATACCTGTCACAAGACCAAATTTTTCGCCCGAAACAGCGAGATTAGAAGGGATACATGATGACAAGTTTGAAGGAGCTTGAGTTTTTAGGTATCAACACTACCGTAAGGAAGTTAATTAATAAAGGTGGTTGCGTATGCAGATGACGTGGTTGTTGAGGTTAAGTAAAAGTTTCCAGGCATTCTTAGAGATATACTTCAGGAAATCCTACGTACGACGGCAAAGTGGGCTACTGAATATGATCTAAGTAAAAATCCATGTAAGACGGAAGCTGTTCTTTTCAGCAAGAGATACAAGGTACCTACGATTTCTTTTTCCTTAGTGACCAGTCCGGAACTGTTTGGGGTTCAACTGGTATTAGTCTTTTAAGGCTATGACGTCTGACCTGAAACTTTAATCTGGTACCACGGGTGCCATGAGCCCGCGGAACTTCAGTTGCAGCCTGACAATGGTGAGGCCCCAGTCGGAAATAACGTGGTGGCTGTGATTTGGACCCAAATCGCGGGTAGAGCATAATCTCGGCTTGGAGATGTATTCTCAACCGGGTGCCTAGACCCATAGATCGGAAGGAGTTTTTGGTAGTGCTCCGCTCCTAACCCATGAGGTGAATGTGTAGGTTATTACATGTGGGGGCGGGGGTGTGACACATTGTATTCACCCTTGGGCCTCGCAGGTTTGAGCCATGATGGCAGGCATGGACATTCGTGGTGGCACCTGATTTATTGGGAGGAGAGCATGTTCCATATACTGAAAGCACAAAATACCTGAGCAATTTTTGCCTTATACATCAGCAAGAGAGCCATAGGCAAAAGTTGGGCTTTTTAAGCTGCGTGTCATGTACCGGGTGTATGCTGCAGTTTTTAGACCTATAGTGCTATATGGTGTTGTAGTCTAGTGGACCGCGCTTCAAATGTCCACCTACTGTTCAGTACTCAGGCGGATGCAAAGGACGGCTTGTTTTGTACGTCACAGCCTCACTGAAGACATCATCATCTGGTGCATTGAATTTAATGCTACACCTGGACATTCTGGCTAGACAACTTGCGATAAAAACTGATGTGAGGCCAAATGAGCTTTGCCTTTGGTCATGCGACGGCTATAGACACTGTGTCATACAATGCCCGTTATTCTAGCCAGTGCGAATTTTACATTGTTTGAGCCGGTTTTTTGATAAAAAGTACTGCACCACCATTCCTTATAGAACCGATTGGAACTTCAATATCCTTGGCACAAGAAGTTACAAAGACTTCTATACGGATGGTTCCAAACTAGACGACCAGGAGGGTTTTGGGATGTTTTCTGAAGAACTTGAACTGTAGTGAGTATCAAGCGGAAATCCTTGCAATTAAAGAAGTGGTGGAATGGCTAAGATAGAATGTCATAACCGCTCTCGACTGAGATGGCTGAACAGTTCAAAATTCATCTCTGCTGGGTGCCCGCCCAGGAAATTGCAAAGCAGACGAGCTGGCGAGATTTGGAATTACCTTACACATTCCTGGGGAACTGGAGTCTGTGGATATGCCTCAAGCGTCATGTACGCTAAGTTAGTTTAGGCTGAAGGACACGCCACTTGCGACTTGGGTTACTAGCCGCTTCACTCGCGGACCTCAGGTCCATTGATAAACATACATCACAGAGCGATTCAAGACAGCAAATAAGAACGGAGAAACGAAACTAATGCATAAGGCAAGAAGAAAAAATCATAGTCTAGAGTATGATTCCGTCAGACAATTCAGGCCTCTACAGAACTCAAGAATAACAAGAGGGCTAAGGTTCTGTAGGCAATCCAAGCTCAGAGAGAGGTGTTCACTCTTTATCCTGTGTCTTTTCCTTGCAATTGCGGAGCAGTGATACAACAGGTTCCCGAACGTATCATACTCCTCCTTGTCATGGCACATCCTGAAGAAGCCCCAGGACAAGCGACGTCTTTTTTCGCGAACAGGACGGACACAGGACGTTTGACACCCTATATTAATTATAAAAGGCGTCCATCCTATCAAGAAGCTCGCACAAAGTAGGTCTCACTGATTCCATCTGCGATACATTCTTGGTCAGCTTGTCGGCGGCTTCGCTTCCCGCCACAACTTGATGACCTTGGACCCTGCAGAGACTGACAGCTTTTCCCATGGTTCGAACCATTTTCGACCTCAAGCGGCCCGACGCCAAAGCGCCTCCTGACTGTCCACGTATATCGTGACGGTCTGATCGGATCGCCGCACCCGCATCAACATTGTCTCCAGTGCCTTTAGGATCGCGACGATCTCCGCCTGAAAGACGCTACATCCATCTAGGAGTCTACAAGATTCCCAAATTCCAAGGAATTCAGTGAAGCCTACTGATCCAGTGTCCTCATCCAATTTAGCATACAAAGGGTCTTGTAAAGGGCGGGGTACAGTGGGTCCTGTAAAGGGCGGTGTACCCCCAACCCAGAAATCTCTTTTCGGAATAAAAGACTTACAACCCATCAACAAGGAAGTACCCCTCTGGTATATAATCACTCGAGCCGCATATAGCATGGCACCCCTCGGCAACACCATCCCCACGCAGAACAGAAAATGGCCTCAGTTAGAGGAGCGCCATATACCTGACTCAACAGACTGATGACGATTTTCAGAGTTTTTTTGCCATTCTCACCATATGTGAGAATTGGCCGAACAACCGCCGTAAACATCCAATGTACCGTCCCGGGCCTTATACCCCTAATCCTTCCTATCGAGTTGCAATAGAAGCAGAGCGCATTCAGTCTCCTTTTGAGCCTTTCTTCAACGTTTCTTCCCAAACTTAGTTTATGGTCAGAATCACCCTCAAGTACTTGGCCTCCGAAGACAGTGGTAGTTCCAACACATCCAGGACAGGTTCTTTAAAAATACGCAGCATCCTCCTCCTGGTGAAAAGGTCGAATTCGGTTTTTCTGGGATTTATGCCAAGCCCGTTAGCCCTTGCCCTTCCGAATAGCTTTCTCAAAGCTGCCTGAACGAGATCCATAATAGCAGACGACATCGACAACGACCTTTACTCTCTCCATTTCGAAAGATCTCAGTATACCATAGATCACCAAAAGCCACAATAGAGGAGACATAATTCCTCCTTGCAAGATTCCTTTGGTCTTAAACTCGAGCCCTCTGCCATGATGCGTTGATAATCTGGCCTTTCAGCATTATATCAATCCACCCAAAAGAAGGTGGACCTTCATGTTCACCAGAACGCCATGTATGAACTCCAACTTCGCATTATTAAAATCCACTTCTAGCATTCTCCAAGAAGGCCACCAAAGTGAAGTCGCGATTAGCTTAGGGCTAAGTTTCCAGGATCAGGCACGATGGGCAACAAATAGCAGATGGTCACAAAGTGAGTAAACACTTCAACATTATGTGGAACAATCTGGACTTGAAGAGGTCTTCCGCTTTACTATCGCTGGCTAGAACAGACATCTCAGTCATTGTGTCCGTCATGACAGCTCATTGTCTGATCGGATAACATGATGGCCGATTGAAGTTGCTTGTAACGATTTCTGCAGATGCTGTGAGGACGTCGAGGAAGGGGACACAATAGAACATCTGCAATTTTCTTGAGTGGCAACACTGGTCAGGAGTTCATCCTCACAAGATTCGTTCAATCTTGTCACGATGAATTTCCTTACGCATCCAGAGGCAGTTGAGAAGGCATTGAAACCACCCTTTGGTAGGATTTTCCTAAATTTGGGTTGAAAATAATTTTCTTAAGTGGCAACACTGGTCAGGAGTTCATTCTCATAACATTCATTCTATCTTGTCACGATGAATTTCCTTACGCATCCAGAGGCCGTTGAGACGGCATTGAAACCATTCTTTGGTAGGATTTTTCTTAAATTTGGGTAGGAAATAATTTTTTTGAGTGGCAACACTGGTCAGGAGTTCATTCTCACAAGATTCGTTCAATCTTATCACGACGAGTTTCCTTACGCATCCAGAGGCTGTTGAGAAGGCATTGAAACCATTCTTTGGTAGGATTTTTCTTAAATTTGGGTAGGAAATGATTTTTTTGAGTGGCAACACTGGTCAGGAGTTCATTCTCACAAGATTCGTTCAATCTTGTCACGGTGAGTTTCCTTACGCATCCAGGGGCTGTTGAGAAGCCATTGAAACAACTCTTCCTCATGTGGACGATTCTCGTTGCTGCTGTCGAAGTACCTGCTGAGCCCAATCCAATAGGGTGACCCCACCATAAATTGCTTGTCGGACCCCTTCTCGATGCCTACCTCTCCTGGTTTGATCGTGTCAGGTGGATAGTCGGATAGTCATAGGGTATAAAAAACTTAAATGTGAAAGTATCTCGGATTGGTCTTTAAAAATTTTAAAATGCTAGAGGATTGGTTAGAGATGTCATATTGCGAAGATGTTTTAGCCCATTACACATCACACACTGACCTTAAAATATTTTGTCATTTTATTTTTTTTTACACTTCATTTGGCATAAATATTTAAAATTTTATTGATATCGCTATAAAAATTGCATAGGTAAAAACTTGTATTGTAAAAGGTAAATCATAGTCTAACGTGCCTTAGACTTTATGGCTTTAGCTGCAATCAATGCAACGGCAATAAAGGCCATAAATGTTGCTGCTGGTGTTTGAAGTTGATGACGATGGTGATGGTGATGGTTGGTGTGAGGGTATTGGCAATGGTGAGTAGTGAGTCATAGCTTTGTGAAAAATGCGCCAAATATCAGTACGAGTACGAATGTTTTATCACAATAATGAATGTACGCTGAATGCAAGCAGTTCGTTTTCGATTGGAGGTTTGGGGCAACCAAAAGGAGCCTAAACAAGGTTTTCATGGGGATTCAGATTTTTAAGCCTAGAGAGATTTCAGAAGTTGAAAAGTTTTGGATTTAGATAAAGTATGAGGCAGCTCACGGGGCTTAGAAACATAGAATGGTCAAGGGAATGAATTGAAGGTAGCTATAGGGGATAGGTAACGATATCTGAGACGGGGATTGAGGTCAGACGGGAGTAATCCCAGCAAAAATCTCACATGGTATCTGTTGCCACACCACTAACTCAAAGCTAGGGGAGAGAACAGGTACAGTAGTGTACATCGTAGATTCACAATGTTTTTGGCCTTAAGACACAGTGGGGTAAGTAGGAAAAAAAGGACCATCTGGCAGCAAGAGCCGATGGTTTACCGAGAATAAACTTAGAGAAGGTTAAGCCTTAATTGGCAACGCGATCTTAGTTAAGAATATGTACGAGAGGAGCACACGTGACACAATAAAAACGAAAACGTTTCTAAAGATGTAGAACTTTGAAAAACCCGGTTATCCGGTTATTAATCCTTTGGTGGCTTATGACTTTAATGGCTTACTTTCCGAGCATCGGCTCTAAGTGAAAGTTTCACCAGAAAACCAAAAGAGGTGGGGCACAACAAAAACGAAAACCATTTTAAAAATGAAGAACTTTGGAAAACCCGGTTATCCGGTTATCATTCCTTTGGTGGCTTATGGTCTTAATGGCTTACTTTTCCAGCATCGGCTTTAAGTGAAAGCTTCATCAGAAAACAAAAAGAGGTGGGGCACAACAAAAACGAAAACTTTTTTAACTATGAAGAACTTTGGAAAACCCGCTTATCCGGTTATCATTCCTTTGGTGGCTTATGACTTAATGGCTTACTTCCCCAGCATCGGCTCTAAGTGAAAGTTTCACCAGAAAACAAAAAGGGGTGGGGCATAACAAACACAAAAACGTTTTTAAAGAGGAAGAACTTTGTAAAACCCGGTTATCCGGTTATCATTCCTTTGGTGGCTTATGGCTTTAATGGCTTCCTTTCCCAGCATTGGCTCTAAGTGAAAGTTTCGACAGAAAATAAAAAAAGGTGGGGCACAACAAAAACGAAAACGTTTTTAAATATATAGAACCTTGGAAAACCCGGTTATCCGGTTATCATTCCTTTGGTGGCTTATCATTCCTTTGGTGGCTTACTTTCGCAGCATCGGCTCTAAGTGAAAGTTTCACCAGAAAACAAAAAGAGGTGGGGCACAACAAAAACGAAAGCGTTTTTAAAGATGAAGAACTTTGGAAAACCCGGTTATCCGGTTATCACTCCTTTGGTGGCTTATGACTTTAATGGCTTACTTTCCCAACTTCGGCTCTAAGTGAAAGTCTCAACAGAAAACCAAAAGAGGCGGGGCATAATAAAAACGAAAACGTTTGTAAAGATGAAGAACTTTGGAAAACCCGGTTATCCGGTTATTATTCCTTTGGTGGCTTATGTCTTTAATGGCTTACTTTTCCAGCTTCGGCTCTAAGTGAAGGTTTCCCCAGAAAACAAAAAGAGGTGGGGCACAATAAAAACGAAAACGTCTTTAAAGATGAAGAACTTTGAAAAACCCGGTTATCTGATTATCATTCCTTTGGTGGCTTATGACTTTAATAGCTTACTTTCGCAGCATCAGCTCTAAGTGAAAGTTTCACCAGAAAACAAAAAGAGGTGGGGCACAATAAAAACGAAAACTTCTTTAACTATGAAGAACTTTGAAAAACCCGGTTATCCGGTTATCATTCCTTTTGAGGCTTATGACTTTAATGGCTTACTTTCCCAGCTTCGGCTCTAAGTGAAAGTTTCACCAGAAAACAAAAAGAAAACGAAAACGTTTTTAAAGATGAAGAACTTTGGAAAACCCGGTTATCCGGTTATCATTCCTTTGGTGGCTTGTGGCTTTAATGGCTTACATTCCCAGCTTCGGCTCTAAGTGAAAGTTTCACCAGAAAACAAAAAGAGGTGAAAACATTTCGTTGCAACCTGCACAAAGGTCGTTCATATGTTCCATAACAAAGTTATTTGGCTCCATTCACATACATATCGAAGAGAATGCCGATTCGAATGTTAAGCCAAAGTTGATTGTTTCGAATTAAAGTTGGTTCGTATGTATGTATGTCCATTTATTTTATGGTATTTTTGTTATTTTATTACAACAATCTCGGCTTGCTTTGGCTTGTTCAAAGCCCCTCAAATCTTGAGATTAAAACGATTTTGTCGCACTTCAGCGTCAATCTGTGACTTACCCCCAATCGCTGCTATGTGCACTCTATTGTGTTGCATTTTTATGGCATTTGCAGCAACAACAATAACTACAAAAACAAAAACGCTTAACATTGAATGCAGCGCTATGGATAATCGAGTTTTTTTTTAAGCTTTATTGGTTGAATTTTTTTCCCCAACCGGCTGGTTTGGAGTGTGTTTGGCACGAGTCACCCGCCTAGTTCAGTTACGAGAAAAACACACCGACATTTATGGGCAAAAAATCACACCAAACTGCAATAACCAAAGTTTCGATTACAATGCCCAAGATTGCAAAAAGAAAAATAGTTGCAGAAATAGAATTTCAGACATTCCAATGACTGGCTAAGATTTTTGCACTGCAAAGACTTGTCATGAATGCCTTAATGGCGATGGTGATGATGATGTGGTGTAATGTCGTTTATTGAGTAAATTATTCATGTCTTTTGTTCTTGTGGCGGAAAGTTGTTGCAGACTTTAATTGCAGACAACTGAATCAAGTACTTTTCAAGATATTTAGAGGTTTTTACGTCAATGGTCAAAGGACAGCTCATCTGGCAGACTTTAAAGTATGGCAACGCGCCTTGAATCCTTAATTTTGCAAATATCTATAATTTAACCTAAATAGGACATATACGACTGATCTCTGGAACATGACATTAAAAAAGAGTTGAAATTTTAATGAGAAACCAGTAAGGAAGGGCAAAAGTCGGGCGGTGCCGACTGTATAATACCCTACCTACCTATAAGTACAATGTGGGAGCTGTATCCAATTCTGAACCAATTCTGATGGACTTCGGCGATCAAATATGCTCAAACTGTTATAACTACGGTTGACAAATGACAACATTGTTGAAAATTTCCCAAAATCTGATAAACATATATAAAGAAGCTATATCTAAATCTGACCCGATTTCAAGCAAACTTCTCAGATATTGTGGTAGACGTCAAGGAAAGCGTGGTGCGAAAATTTTGGCAAGATTAGTCAAATAAAGCGCTTGCAGCGGCTCTTGAGGTGAAAATCTCGCGATATACATATACGACAGCTATATCTAAATCTAAGCCGATTTCTATGAAAATCACAGGTAATGTCAAGAGTTATAAGAAAATCGTTCCTGCCGAATTTCGAGAGAATCGGTTAAGAAAAGACCATTTTATTGCAATATTACTGCAAATCGGACGAACATTTGTATGGGAGCTATATCTAAATCTGAACCGATTTCGAGCAAACTTCTCAGATACTGTCACAGTCGCCGAAGAAAGCACTGTACGAAGTTTTGGGAAGATTAGTCAATAAATGCGCTTGCAGTGACTCTAGGAGTAAAAATCGGTCGCTATATATATATGAGAGCTATATGTAAATCTGATCCGATTTCCATGAAATTGACCAGTAATGTCGAGAGTCAAGAGAAAATCCTTCCTAACAAATTTCAAGAGAATCGGTTAACAAATGACCATTTTATTACATTATTACTGCAAATCGGACGAATATATATATGGGAGCTATATCCAAATCTGAACCGATTCCTTTGAAATTGATTTGTAATGTCAGGAGTCATAAGAAAATCCTTGCTGACAAATTTCAAGAGAATCGGTTGACAAATGACCATTTTATTGCAGTATTACTGCAAATCGGACGAATATATATATGGGAGCTATATCCAAATCTGAACCGATTTCTGTGAAATTCACCAGTAATGTCGGGAGTCATAAGAAAATCCTTCATGCCGAATTTCGAGAGAATAAGTTAAGAAAGGACCATTTTATTGCAATATTACTGCAAATCGGACGAACATATATATGGGAGCTATATCTAAATCTGAACCGATTTTGAGCAAACTTCTCAGATACTGTCACAGTCGCCGAAGAAAGCGTTGTACGAAGTTTTGGGAAGATTAGTCAATAAATGCGCTTGCAGTGGCTCTAGGAGTAAAAATCGGTCGCTATATATATGAGAGCTACATGTAAATCTGATCCGATTTCTATGAAACTCAACGGTAGTATTGAGAGTCAAGAGAAACTCCTTCCTAACAAATTTCAAGAGAATCGGTTAAGAAAAGACCATTTTATTGCATTATTACTGCAAATCGGACGAATATATATATGGGAGCTATATCCAAATCTGAACCGATTCCTTTGAAATTCACCGGTAATGTCAGGAGCCATAAATAAATCCTTGCTGCCAAATTTCGTGAGAATCTGTTAACAAATGACCATTTTATTTCAATATTTCTCAAAATCGGACGAACATATATATATGAGCCATATCTAAATCTGAACCGATTTTGAGCAAACTTCTCAGATACTGTCACAGTCGCCGAAGAAAGCGTTGTACGAAGTTTTGGGAAGATTAGTCAATAAATGCGCTTGCAGTGGCTCTAGGAGTAAAAATCGGTCGCTATATATATATGAGAGCTACATGTAAATCTGATCCGATTTCTATGAAACTCAACGGTAATGTTGAGGGTCAAGAGAAAATCCTTCCTAACAAATTTCAAAAGAATTGGTTGACAAATGGCCATTTAATTGCATTATTACTGCAAATCAGACGAATATATATATGGGAGCTATATCCAAATCTGAACCGATTTCTTTGAAATTCACCAGTAATGTCGGGAGTCATAAGAAAATCTTTCCTGCAAAATTTCAAGAGAATCGATTAATAAATGACCATTTTACTGCAAATCGGACGAACATTTGTATGAGAGCTATATCCAAATCTGAACCGATTTCTATAAAATTCACCAGTAATATCGGGAGTCATAAGAAAATCCTTCCTGCCAAATTTCGGGAAAATCGGTTAACAAATGACCATTTTATTGCAGTATTACTGCAAATCGGACGAACATATATATGAGAGCTATATCCAAATCTGAAACGATTTTTTCCAATTTCATTAGGCTTCGTCTCTAGGCCGAAAAACATGCCCATACCAAATTTGAAGATGATCGGATGAAAACTGCGACCTGTACTTTGTACACAAATTAATATGGACAGACGGACAGGCGGACGGACAGACAGACAGACGGACTGACAGACAGACGAATGGACAGACAGACGGACCGACAGATAGACAGACGGACGGACGGACAGACAGACGGACGGACGGACAGACAGACGGACGGACAGACCGATAGACATGGTTAAATCGAATCGGAAATTGATTCTGAGTCGATCGGTATATTTATCAATGGGTCTATATCTCTTCCTTCTGGGTGTTACAAACAAATGCACAAAGTGGCCAGGAAGAACAACAGAGGTGAGCCGATCTAGGCAGTCATATCAGATATCAGCATTACATCCGGTAGGATTCCTCCAAATCATCGGCCTCAAGTGGAGAAAACGCTTAACGAGCGGATTATACTAAATGTGTTAAACTCGGAAGTGAGTCCACCCATACAAATTATGAGCTGAGAATATAGATGGGGAGATACCTTGGGGCTGCACTTTGTGTCAGGAGAGAGTTGTGATACCGTCAAAAAGCTCGTTGGAAGTATCCAGACTTCCTGGGAGGGCGCAATGCTCAGCTTTGAGAGAAAGATGGACATCCACCAGCTAACAAAGGCGACGGTTTAGTCAAGGGGTAGGACAGCAAATTCGCAATATAGAGCATGGTGAAAGTTTCGCTGGGGTATACTAACTTCGTCATTCCGTATGCAACACATCGAAATACTGATTAAGACCCCATAAAAAATACATATTCTTGGTGGTTATGACGTTTTAAGTCGATCTAGCCATGTCCATGTCCATGAGACTCTCCACTCGATACCGCTAATTGTCCACAACAACTGCAGTTGCAGCTAATTCATATGGAACATTCCACTATCCGCAACGCGTGGACGCTCCCAGCTGAGCTCACACTTCGCCTTCCGTGCTTTAAAATCTACTCTGTTCATTCGAACACACTTGGAAATGACCAGCAACTGCTAACAGAGTGTCACATCCATAATCCTTTTGTCTTCAGTTACCCGAAGACTTGGTCTATGGTTGAATGAGTATGAATGACAAAGGCTGATGTCATCCACATATGAGTAGATTGGATTGAAATTCCGGCCCAATAGATCGTCCACGAAAATAAGAAAAAGAGACGGAGAAAGGACAGAGCCTTGTGGTACACCTGCGGTCAGTCTATATTCATCGGATGAGAATACATATGTCAGAATGGAATATGTGGTGTGTCTGATTGTATACTAGGGGAATATTTCCTTGTTAATGACTTTTTCTCGAGAAAGAAACTCCCGGGGGTAACCCGCCCTTCCCGAGACATCCTGTAAACGCCGATGGGCGCATCGGAGCGAAGGAAATTTTATGGGATTCTGAGTAAGTGCAGTGTATTACAATCGAAGGTCTTCGCGGTATTGAGGGCATTCGAGAAGATTTGTAGGTGTGGCGATCCAATTAAGTGGGCGCAAAAGATGTGGATATTCATGCGGCTTTGAAGGCATTGCCATCGGGTCATGTGAGGTCGAAACTTTTTCGAACCGTAGAAAGCTCTACAGGGCTGTGCTGGGTCCTGGGCCATTAAGGTGTGGCGGCGAACGAAGCGGCAGACGAGCTGAACAGGAATAAACCGCCGATTACCGCAGATCGTGCAACGGAATTCGTGAGTCCTCCTTAGTGTGTCCTCCTCTTGGTAGGGTAGACAGTGACAAGGTGTCTTCTGGACACCTTTAATAAGGGTTTCCCATAAGAAGTTGACAACTTTGAATTAAATTTGTGAACGCACTCTTACATCGAACTATCATTGTCAATTTATTCAGTAAACTCAACATTTTTATCATGGTGAAGTACACCAAGGTGTAACGTCTGCAAATCATAAAAATTTACTACCGAATTTTCGAGTCCCATTGAGCCAATTTTTTTTTTTTTTGGCTTAATGGGTTTGTCAATAAGCAAAATATGAGGTCAGGTGAAAAGACACATGTGCTTCACGAATCAACACTTCATCGACAAAAAATAACTCTTTGGTGCGGTTTGCATGCCGGCGGCATCATTAGGCCATACTTCTTCCTAAACTATGCCAATTGTCACGATACCGTGAGTGGACAAGCAAATGAGGAGCAAAGCCCCCTCTTGACAGACAAAAAATTACACTATACAAGACTCTGTTATATGGCTCCGAAGCATGGGTACTTGCGAAAGCAGATGAGGTAGTACTTGGAGTGTTTGAGAGAAAAACTACTAACTACAAATACCACATAATTTTCCATGAACATTCCATTAAGGAACAGGGAATATTTCTCTCATATCAATGAGTGCAGTCCGATTAAAGTTTAAGCTCAATGATAAGAGGCCTTTTTTATACCGAATACGAACGGAGTGCAGCATAGCGACACCACTTGGTAGAGGTGTTTTAACATGGCGGTATACCTTACAAATGTAGCCAGCATTAGTAAGGGGATAACCACAGCCGACAAATGTTTTTGATGTTTGGCGTCATAGGGAGACATGCTAACCTCTGTAGAAAGTCCTAAAGCAGCTCACTGTTTCAAATTTCAGCACAATCGGAGAATAAATGCACATTTTATGGTCTTTAGACCCTAAAGCTGAAGATTGGTCTCTATGGCAGCTATATGTAAATATAGCCGGGTCCGGACCATTTTCGGGACAGATGTTGGGAGTCTTAATACAACTCACTGTTCCAAATATCAGTGAAGCCGGATACTAAACGTGCCTGATATAGGCCTAAGACTTAAAATCGGCAGATCGGCCTATATGACAGCTATATCTAAATATGTTCCGATCTGGACCATCTTTGGTTCGGATATCGGCGGGCCTAATAAAACTCACTGTCCAGAGTTTCAGCAAAATCGGGTATTAAATGCGCCTGATATAGGTTAAAGACCCTAAATCGGTCCATATGGCAGTTATACATAAATATGGTCCTATATACACCATATTCGGGTAGGATGTTGGGGCCCTCTGTGTAACTTACTGTTTCCAATTTCAGCAAAATCGGAGAATAAATGGACCTTTTATGGCCTTTAGACCCTTCAGCTGAAAATTGGTCTCTATGGCAGCTATATCTAAATATAGCCCGATTTGGACCATATTCGGGGCAGATGTTTGGAGTCTTGGTACGACTCACTGTTTTAAATTTCAGTGAAGCCGGGTACTAAATGCTCCTGTTATAGGCCTAAGATCCAAAATCGGCTGATCGGCCTATATAACAGCTATATCCAAATTTGTTCCGATCTGGACCATCCTTGGTTCGGATATTGGCGTTCCTAATAAAATGTCAACTAAGTCGGGTAATAAATGCACATGTTGTACGCCATAAGACCCAAAATCGGCAGATTGTTCTATATGTTCCGATCTGGACCATTTTTTGGCTCGGATATCGAAGGGCCTAATGAAACTCACTGTTCCAAATTTCAGCGAAATCCGGTAATAAATGAGACTGTTATAGGCTTAAAACCCTAAATCGGCATATCGGTCTATATGGCAGCTATATGTAAATATGGTCCGATATTCACCATATTCGAGTCGGATATCGAGGCTCCTAGTAGAAATCACTGTTTCATATTTCAGCAAAATCGGAAAAAATGGGCCTTTTATAGTCGTCAGACCCTAAAGCTGAAGATCGGTCTCTATGGCAGCTATATCTAAATATATCTGGACCATATTCGGGACAGATGTTTGGAGTCTGGATACAACTAAGTGCTCCAAAGCCTAAGACTTAAAATCGGCAGATCGGTTTATATGTTCCGATCTGGACCACTTTTAGTTCGGATATCGAAGGGCCTAATGAAACTCACTGTTCTAAATTTCAGCGAAATCCGGTAATAAATAAGCCTGTAATAGGCTTAAGACCCTAAATCGGCATATGGGTCTCTATGGCAGCTATATCTAAATATAGCCCGATCTGGACCATATTCGGGACAGATTTTTGGAGTCTTGATACAACTCACTGTACCAAATTTCAGTGAAGCCGGGTAGTAAATACGCCTGTTATAGGCCTAAGACCCAAAATCGGCAGATCGGTCTATATGGCAGCTATATCCAAATTTGTTCCGATCTGGACCATCCTTGGTTCGGATATCGACGGGCCTAATAAAACGCTCACTGTTCTCAGTTTCAGCAAAATCATGCAATAAGTGCGCCTGCTATAAGCTTAAGTCCCTAAATCGGCATATCGGGCAGCTATATCCAAATATGGTCCGTAGAAAGACCGTAGAAAGAAATACGAGTCTATGCAAAATTTCAACTCAATATCTCAATTTTTAAAAACCGTAGCGTGATTACAACTGGCGGACACACGGACGGACGGACAGACACACGGACATCATTAAATCGTCTTAGAATTTTACAACGATCCGAAATATATATACCTTGTAGGGACTGAATATATGAATATACCTCCTCCCTATCCTATTATGGTGGGTACAAAAAAAAGAAAAAGTGAAGGTTGGGACCCTAGTCCAGTTGTGGAGGAAACTGAACACTATTGCAAATTAGTCCATGAACATTCCTTTAAGGAGCAAGGACAAACTAATGAGTGTTACCCGATTCATGTTTAAGCTCATTGATAAGGTACCTCCATTTGATAGCCGAGTCCGAACGGCGTGCCATAGTGTGACATCACTTTGGGGATTAATTATACCCTCCACCATAAGATGGGGGTATACTAATATCGTCATTCTGTTTGTAACTACTCGAAATATTCGTCTGAGACCCCATAAAGTATATATATTCTTGATCGTCGCGACATTTTATGTCGATCTAGCCATGTCCGTCCGTCCGTCCGTCGAAAGCACGCTAACTTCCGAAGGAGTAAAGCTAGCCGCTTGAAATTTTGCACAAATACTTCTTATTAGTGTAGGTCGGTTGGTATTGTAAATGGGCCATATCGGTCCATGTTTTGATATAGCTGCCATATAAACCGATATTGGGTCTTGACTTCTTGAGCCGCTAGAGGGCGCAATTCTTATCCGATTGGAATGAAATTTTGCACGACGTGTTTTGTTATGATATCCAACAACTTTGCCAAGTATGGTTCAAATCGGTCCATAACCTGATATAGCTGCCATATAAACCGATCTTGGGTCTTGACTTCTTGAGCCTCTGGAGTGCGCAATTCTTATCCGATTTGCCTGAAATTATGTACTACGGATCCTCTCATGGCCATCAACATAGGCGCTTATTATGATCTGAATCGGTCTATAGCCCGATACAGCTCCCATATAAATCGATCTCTCTATTTTTCTTATTGAGCCCCCAAAGGGCGCAATTCTTATTCGAATTTTCTGACATTTTACACAGGTCTCCAACATGTAATAATATAATAGTAGCAGAGCAAATCTTTTCTTATATCCTTTTTTGCCTAAGAAGGGATGCCGGGAGAAGAACTCGGCAAATGCGATCCATGGTGGAGGGTATGTAAGATTCGGCCCGGCCGAACTTAGCACGCTTTTACTTGTTTTTCCATTAGGAGGGGATAACCACAGGAAATTTCTTATGAAGTTCTCGCCAGGATTCGAACCTAGACGTCATAGGCGGACATGCTAACCTCTACGCTACGGTGATCTCCAAAATATACTCATCATTATTTATTGCCGCTTTTTAGCTGCCTACAACATTATCAGCTTCCCACAATGTTTGCTGGGTCAATGCATAAAGACAATTCTTGTTAAGCTTTATGCGATTTATAAGAATGTCGCATTCCAGGCTTTATACCTATTCGGATTTACTAACATAAAACATTACCAAAAAACATAACAATTCTTGATTCTGCCGTTCTCTAGACCAAAATAAATACCCACATGACCATTGAGGCAATCCCCCTCTGGTGAGGCTGTTGACCATTTATTGGTGTGTGTTCTCACACTGCTTAATCCCATTTAATGGCCTATTATCATTTGTTATTGGATTTTATCATCACATGCGACTCATAATTATGGCATTTGTGGTGTGGTGGCCCCACGCACCTCGAAATCTTTTTCATATGAATAGCCACTTTTTTTTTCGCCTTAACACATTGCGTTGCGCTGTTTGATGCGCATTTATTGAAAGCAAGCTTCTTTTTTTACTAGCGGTTGTTGTTGTTGTTTCTATTAAGACCTGCTGTTATTATGACTAAATAGCGAAACGCCGAAACACCGTCTTCATGGTGTCAATTTATGCTGACTCTCCGAAAAAAAATTTGAATGCAAAATTTATTACTTATTTTGTTGAAAATAAAAACGCAAAGGCAAAATCAGTGTGTATGTGTGTGAGAGAGAGGGAGAGAGAGAGTGTGTGTGAAAGAAAGGAAATAAATAAAAAATAATATTTTTCTCTGATTTGTTTATATGCCTGCTCATTTGGTTGGTTGCCTGCCATATCCATGATTGTTTCTTAAGGTAGAAGGTGTTGAGTTGAAAGTTTGTTTGGGTTTCATTTTATGTTGCTGGGTTACCTTCAACGGTATCATGCTCTTTAAGAGAGGGAGAGAGTACGATAACTGTATTCGCCGCAACCTGTATGGTATGACAACAGCGGTATGAAGTGATCGAAGTAGCGACTAACAGTGGATTTGAAGTGATTGCTCCAAAGTCAACTTGCTTCACAAGCAAAGCAGATGGGTCTGGATTTACATTCGAGGAATCACAAATCTTAAATAGGTTAGGTTAGGTTATAGTGGCAGTCTTTTACAGACACACTTAGACAATTTTAAGTCTAGGTGGTTATCCAACCCACGACGCACTGGTATACCGAGCACACTGTCTATTCGACTGACGGGGCGCCTAAATCTTCACAGGTAAAAACGTACTAAGTTCGGCTTGGCCGAATCTTAAGATCCCACCACCATGGATTCGGCTAAAAATGTCCACAAATGAACCAGAGATCTGCAGTGGTGTATTGCATTTGCGGTGCACCGCATTAATACTTGTGTTTTTGAATCAATGCAACCATTCAACTTTAATCAACGCAACACTGCAAACATTTTCGATCGTCAAAAAATCTTCCGCGAATCTTCTAGCAAAAGGTTACGATCGCGGAAGAAATCATCTAAGAGTCGCAGATGATTCCGCGTGGTAGGGAGTTGTGTCCTCAAGACGAATCTTCTGGAAGAGTGTCGCGGGAATCTTCCATATAAGTTGCTAAAGAGTAAGTCGGAAGAGTCTCGGAAGCTCTTAGAATCGCGCAAGAATAGTGTGGACGAGTAACAAATTAGTGTTTTGGAAGATTTATCAAATAATCGTCTAGAAGAGTTGGGCTTTACTCGCCTGGACGAGTACAAAATAAGTGTTTTGGTATGTTTATTAAATAATATTGTTATTTATTTACTGTTATTAAAGAGTTGCGCGTTATTGGCTTAGGATATCTAAAAATGCATATCAAGATAATTTTTGATCGCCTAACAATCTTCCGCGAATCTTCTAGATGAAGGTTATGGCGGTGAGAAGTTCTGCGATCAAGATAAATCTTCTGGAAGAGTGTTCCGCGAATCCTCCAAATGATTTGCTAAAGAGTAAGTCAGAGAGTCTTGGAAGAACTTGGCATCGCGCAAGAACTTTTCTAGAAGAATTGCGCATTACACCTATTTTGTTTTAAAGTTTTTTGTAGTTGTTACGTTTTTGATGGACAACAGATCTTGACATGCATTTTTAGACTTGACATGCAATATTTAATAAATATTCCAAAAAAACTTATTTTTTACTCGTCCTGGATAAGAGCTGTTTTTCATCTAAAACGTAACACCTACAAAAAAAAAAAAAAAAAAAAAAACAAGTAAAAGCGAGCTAAGTTCGGCCGGGCCGAATCTTATATACCCTCCACCATGGATCGCATTTGTCGAGTTCTTTTCCCGACATCTCTTCTTAGGCAAAAAAGGATATAAGAAAAGAGTTGCTCTGCTATTAAAACGATATCAAGATATGGTCCGGTTCGGACCACAATTAAATTATATGTTGGAGACCTGTGTAAAATTTTAGCCAATTCGTATAAAATTGCGCCCATTGGGGCTCACGAAGTAAAATGGAGAGAACGATTTATATGGGATCTGTATCGGGCTATAGAACGATTCAGACCATAATAAACACTTTTGTTGATGGTCATGAGAGGATCCATCGTACAAAATTTCAGGCACATCGGATAATTATTGCGACCTCTAGGGGTCAAGAAGTCAAGATCCCAGATCGGTTTATATGGCAGCTATATCAGGTTATGAACCGATGTGAACCTTATTTGACACAGTTGTTGAAAGTAAAAATAAAATACGTCATGCAAAATTTCAGCCAAATCGGATAGGAATTGCGCCCTCTAGAAGCTCAAGAAGTCAAATCCCCAGATCTGTTTATATGACAGCTATATCAGGTTTTTGACCGATTTCAACCATACTTGGCACAGTTGTTGGATATCATAACGAAATACTTCGTGCAAAAATTCATTCAAATCGGATAAGAATTGTGCCCTCTAGAGGCTCAAGAAGTCCAGACCCAAGGTCGGTTTATATGGCAGCTATATCAGGTTATGGACCGATTTGAACCATACTTGGCACAGTTGTTGGATATAATAACAAAACACGTCGTGCAAAATTTCATTCAAATCGGATAAGAATTATTGCGCACTCTAGAGGCTCAAGAAGTCAAGACCCAAGATCGGTTTATATGGCAGCTGTATCAGGTTATGGACCGATTTGAACCATACTTGGCACAGTTGTTGGATATTATAACAAAACACGTCGTGCAAAGTTTCATTGTGATCGGATAAGAATTGCGCACGCTAGAGGCTCAAGAAGTCAAGACCCAAGATCGGTTTATATAGCAGCTATATCAGGTTATGGACCGATTTGAACTATACTTGGCACAGTTGTTGGATATCATAGCAAAACACGTCGTGCAAAATTTCATTCCAATCGGATAGGAATTGCGTCTTCTAAAAGCTCAAGAAGTCAAGACCCAAGATCGGTTTATATAGCAGCTATATCAGGTTATGGACCGATTTGAACCATACCTCGCATAGTAGTTGGAAGTGATATTAAAACACTATGTGCAAACTTTCAGTCAAATTGGATGAGAATTGTGCCCTCTAGAGGCTCAAGAAGTCAAGACCCAAGTCAAATCGGATAAGACTTCCGCATTCTAAAAGCTCAAGAAGTCAAGACCCAAGATCGGTTTAAAAATGCAGATATACCTGGTTATGAACCGATTTGTACCATACTCAGTTCAGTTGTTGGAAGTGATATCAAAACACAATGTGCAAAATTTCAGTCAAATCGGACGAGAAGTGCGCCGTCTAGAGGCTCAAGAAGTCAAGACCCAAGATCTGTTTATATGACAGCTCTATCAAAACATGGAACGATTTGGCCCATTTATAATCCCAACCGACCTACACCAATAATAAGTATTTGTGCAAAATTCCAACGGCTAGCTCTACTCTTTCAAAAGTTAGCGTGTTTTCGACAGACAGACGGACATGGCTAGTTCGACTTAAAATGTCACGACGATCAAGAATAAGTATACTTTATGGGGTCTTAGACGCATATTTCGATGTGTTACAAACAGAATGACGAAATTAGTATACCCCTCCTATGATGGAGTGTATAAAAAGTAACCTCGAAAAAGAAAATCTTAAGTTAGGAATTCGGTGATACTTACAAAGTCCTTAAAATCCAAAATTTTTTTTCTATACTACTCCCCTAAGTTGCTTTATGTCTGGTATCGTGTCCCCGCCCAAGTACCAGTGTCTGTTAGCCGCGAAAGCTAACAATGTCTCATCATCTTCCCCACATACCCTACACATGCTATCACTTGCCGCATCGATTTTGCATAAGTGAGCTCGTAGTCCTATGTGTGCCGTTATGACGCTATTAATCCGTAATCCTATGTGTCCCGTTATGACACCAAAAGCAATACCGACCTCCTTCTTACTTTCTTTCAGTAATAGACTCGTCCCCCCATATCTGGATCACCCAATAGGATATTCGCCATCCTTCCAACTGTTTCGCTGTTCCACAGTCGTCCATGCCCTTAAATCGACGCACTCGACCCGAACGGCTACGGGCTTACAAAGATTATCGACGGTAGTGTATGGCATTCACTGCCAATTCGTCTGCCCTTTCATTCCCCCTTACTCCGTTATGGCTCGGCACCCAAACAATGCGAAATGTGCCGTGCTCAGAGAAGTCATTAATCTCCGTCTTACGCTGCAAGACAGTTTGTGACCTTACCCTCCTGGTTGTAATTGCCCATATGGCCTTTTTACTTTCCGTAATGATGTTCACACTCAATATCTTCGCGTTAGTATCACACCACCTCACGCATTCCGTTATCGCCCGGATCTCCGCCTGCAGGACCGTATTATGGTCAGACAGTTTAAAACAGATCTCAGATCCTGGCAGCAGTACCTCGCACTCGACCTCAAGTGTCGTCTCGGGAAACCTCTTCCCTTCCTTCCAGGTTACCTATCGTCGCCTCGATTATACCGCCATGATATGAGCTGCTCCCATCCTCAATCCATGCTCCCATCGCCTTAAGTCTCATAGCCGCTGTGGCTGCCTCACTCTTCATCTATATTTCATTGGCCCGATATCTAGAATAGTCTCCGGTGCCCTAGTGGGCGTGGCACTTATCGCTCCGCCGATGCCAAGACAACATGTTCTCTGAATTTGTTGAATAGTCCTCACGTTGCACTTTTCTCCATAGTAGTCCACCAAACTACTGAGGCGTAAGTAAATATTGGTCTAATCACGCTTCTGAAGATCCAATAGATTATCCTCGGATTCAGGCCCTATTTTGAGGCTACGGTCCGTCTACATAGTGCCCAACATCTTTGAGTCTTCTCAGAACGCTCCTGAATGCAACACTTCCGCGAAAAGTTAACTTCGGCGATTTATCAACAAATCTTGTGGACGATTATAGCGCAACATCCGCACACGCAATGGATTGCCCAATGATACTCCACAAGAGTATTTCGCGACTCATGCGGACGACTATAACTCAATGCGTTGTAAGAGAATTGTGGCGAAGAGTTGCTAAAACATACCCACACGCTATGGATTGCCCAATGATATCGTAGAGGAGTGTTTCGTGACGCATACGGAAGAATAATTGAGTAAAACTTTTCGAGAAGATTGTTGCGAGGACCGCTCTTCCAAAATTATAAAAAATTTTTGTAGCGAAACGGCATGTGCAAAAGCCCAAATGATTTTGCTGTGGTGATGGTGTGTATGCATCGCTTTGAGGCAAACGAGCGATGCCCGAGTTTAAATTGGCACTGCAAGTGCTTATGCTCGGGTGCAGTGTTTCCATTATCGTCTTACATGCAATCATAACAACGCTAAGGACAAAGACTATGTAAAAGGCGGTGGTTTGAGTATACCGCAAATCAGAAATATACCACCGCTTTCAGTTCTTTGAAATCATCTTAGTTGGGCATATGGGCATATGTGTACTTTGTATAGAAAATTTATGCCAAATCCGCCAAAAAATTAAGCTTCTAAAGACCGTATAATGCTTATAGAAAGATCGGCTTATAAGGGAGCTGTATAAGTTAATAAACCCATTTGGACCATACTTGCGATGGATGTAGGAAGTCACAACAAAACAATATATGCAAAATTCAAACCAAATCGGATAACATTTGGGACTTCCAAGGGCTGAAGTTGTTAAATCGGGAGAACTGTATCAGGTTGTAGACCGATACTTTTCACGATATTTGGAAGTCATAACACAATACTGCGTGGACAATTTCAGCTCAATAGGATAACAATTGCTGGTTCCAGGGGCTCAAGGTGTCAAATCGGGATACAGGTTTACATGGGAGCTGTATTAGGTTATAGACCGATTTGAATCATACTTTGCTTGATTGCTAGAAGTTAAAGAAAACACACTTGCGGTCACCAGGAGAGCATCCCTTGCCCAAAATAGCTAAGGATAACAATAATAACATGGGTGCAAGAACCTTTGCTTTAGTTGTCCACAGGGAGAAGAACAGGGCTGCATGCAATTGGAGTTGTATAGTCAATGGGCTGTCGTCTGTGTACTCCGAAGTCCTTGCGGAATTACCTGGGCCTCCTTCAGATTGTAACGATGCACAGTGGGCCAAATGGCAAAAAAATTGGAAATAAGTCTACAACTTTTTATCTGTTGATTTTAGCCATACAAAATGTTCTAGACATTTGTAGAGGAGGACATAGGCTTTCAGAAAAGTGCTGTTGTTGGTCCATATCTTTAATACAGGGTGAGCTACAGGGTGTCAAAGTTGACCACTTTTGACTTCTCCAAGCTTCTGGGGGCCATAACTTTTGATCTACTCAACCGATTTACATGATTTAGGACTCTAGAGAAAGAGCTTGACAAGATCTAAAAAACTTATGCATAAAGTACCATGCCATCGTGTACTGTTAAGGAGTTATGAATTGTTTAATTTTAAAATATGAAAATTTGGCCTTGGTTTTTTTCAGTGTTTTTTTAATAACTCCGTCAATTTTAAAGCTATAAACTTCATACTTCACACAAATTATGCCAGCATATGTGTGCATAAAATACAAAAGGAATCACGTGAATATCTTTGGCGGTTTAAAAATGGCATCGTTTTCAATATGAAAAATATTTTTTTTGTCAAAAAATTGCAAAATTTTTCAAAAAAGATACTCCCATTTCCTTTAAGTTTTCGCAAACTTTGGCCGTCAAAGCATTATCATTTCTTTCCATTTTCACAAAGTCGAGGTATTAAGAAAAGTTTTAAGTGCTAATTTGGCTAATTTCGATATCAAACAACACCGTTATCTTAAGACCAAAATGGCCAATTTTTTTACTAAACTTCAAAAGTTTCTCACTGGAAAAAAAGTTCCACGGGGATTTTTTCGCTTTTTTTGAACTTAAATGAAAGCTTAAAATGTTCCCAACATTTTAAGGTATGTCTCGCCATATCCTAGCCATAAATGAGATCGTAGCGATCAAAATACTGAAAAAAGTCAATTTTCAAGTAGTGCTATATTCATTGCTAAAAAACAAGTATTACGTCACATTTTATTGCAAAGATGTTAAATAAACTTTTATTTGGTAACACTTCTTCTACAAAACACAAAAAGAATCATGGAAATATCTCTATTCTATTCCATTTTATGGAACCGGCAATAAAAAAGTCAATTTTTCAAAAAAGTCGAATTTCCCAAATTTTGTTTTTGTTGTCCTAATTGCACATGACACACTATAGCCATATTTACGCAACATACCTTATCGTAAAGGAAATTTTCATACCTTTCCAACGATGTATAAAACATTTCTCAACTCGGATTCTATCTACTCTAAAATTCATTTACACTTCATTAAACTCTATATAAAAATGTCTATTTGTGAAATGGAACCTTATATGGGGCCTACACTAAAACATTGATAGATTTGCCCAGGGTTTACAATACAAATGTGTTAGAATAAAAAAAGGTCTCCTGCCAAAGTTTAAAAAAATTGGAATAAAAATATGTGTTTTAGAGCGAAAACACTTCGCATCGGCGTGCGTTTATATGTATATTAGCTACTCCCAAAATAAAAAAGCATTTTAGTTTTGTATTATTTGATTTTATTCTCTACCAAATAATCTAAGGTATCAAAATTTAAAAGCTCTTTAATTTGAATGGCATCGGGATCGTCCTTATCTATATCGTCACATATTTTTGGTAGCCATTTAGTTCTGATGCTGTATAGTACCGGATCAGACGATAACAATAAATATTGAAGTAAATCATAATTTTGGTTAAATTTGGTGCTCTTTCGGGTATTGAAAAGCCGGAACTGTTTAACATCTCTATTACGGGATTCCTGAGCTTCTTCTGTAAGTTCTCCTAACGGAAGTATGTTGTATTCCACAATTTCCTTGCCATGATGTAAGACTTTATGTACTGTCGGTGTTAAAGCTTTCCACGAATATAAATCAGATAAAATGTTTTTTGTGTCATTACTATAAGCTTCAAATTTGGTTGAATTTATCATCTTTTTGCTATTGGTTACAGCCAAAATCACTTTGAATCGTCTTAGCAAGTGTTCATCAAGACCGGTTATTTTAGATGTCGATACGGGGTCCTCAAAAAACCGCCTTGCCGAGTTGCCATCATTTGTGCTTCCGTATCCGTAAAGAGGTTTATCTATTATAAGTCCCTTTTGTTTAAACTCCAACTGGATTCGATTCTTCTCTTCCTGCCTCATTTTGTGAAGATCTTGGTTGTTTCTAGCAGAGACATCGCGGTTTCCAGGGCTAGTCCGATATTTAAGGTCATACGATAAATGCAAACAATACTCCATGAATCGAATTCTACAGTGCAGGGGCGAAATACCGAAATTGAGCGCATTTTCGTTTACTAAATTTTCATCAGACTTGTCCTCGAATTGCCCATTCTTCTTGCCACAAATATTGCATCTCCAATTGGACATAACGCCAGTTAATGCGTTTGCCACCTTTCCATCGATCATAGTGAGTTGTAGTTGAAACGAAACTTTTATATTTCTTCCCAATTGGTTTATAACATTCATGGGTAATGCAGCAATTTCTTCCTTTATTTCGTTCACCAAAGATCGTGTTGTGTTCCGGTCTTCCTTTGTATACTCAAACCGAATTGGGCGACATAAATATTTTGACCCAGGTGTTCTATTTATCCATATATCTTGAAATGCATTTTCTTTCGATGATGAAGATTGGTCCTTGTACAATCTCATTCTCAATGGTACTAATGATGCCATGAAAATTGATGCGAAGTTGGTATCTATTTCTGTTTGTTGCTTATATTCGGAAAATCCAGATGATCCATCACAACCCCATTTGCTGATCAAAACCACTTCGGAATTATTACATGTGTTCAACTGTTCTTCAGTAAAATTAGAAATAATTCTAACAGCTGTATTTTCAACAAGATCAGCAAGTTTCACTCTTGCTTTTAATTCGTCCACGTATATATTTGATGGCACCATTTTCGTCCTGGTGTTGTACAATTTATGTTTTGAGGGTAAACAACCCCATCCTTTTTCACGAAGAGCCTTCCTCATTGTTGAGTATTTGTTTCTTGAGAGGCCTAGGTTCAAAATCAGGGCCAGTGCATCTTCCTCCGTGAATTCTGTAGTCGATTTTGGAGTTGGAATACTTTCTACCATTCTCTTTACCCTTTTCGGAGATGCTAATGGTAAAACATCGACAATTCGTCCAACATTTTTTGGTTGTGTTTTTAACAATGCTGTTTTGAACGTATCTTTTATTAAATTTGGCGGATGTGCCGCCAATAGTTCCTCTTGTTTTTTCTTTTTGGTTTTCTCCGTAACTTCGTCGTATGCTTTGCTAGGCCGGCCGGGAATCAGCGGTTTAATTTCAATAAGTAGATCCGATTTCAGCCACTTCTCATACATTTTGAAAAACTTGATTTTTGCGAATGAACATTCTGGCAACCTTCTCTCAAATGATTTGTAGAATTTTTCAAGTTTGTCTAAAGCGTCTTTATTTAGCCTTATTCCATATATGTGGTCCAAAGTGTAAACAAGTTCCTTAAATGACTCCGTGTATGATTTGGAATCATTTTTGATGTCCCATACAATTTTCGAAAGAGTGGAATACTTCAGTATGACTTCCATAACTTATAAATGTCCTTTACGCCTCTACAAAATATAATGAAGAAAATTTGGATTTTGTTCAAATATTTATGCAATATATTCACAATTAATGACCCATTTCAGGTATCAGACGCAATCGTAAAAAGGGGTCCAAAGTGCCTCTTTTTACTTACTCTTCTATAATTATTTACCTGGACTCGAATTTGGTTAAAAAAAATGACAATGAATTTTTTATGGGTAGGTTTTTTCACATTCATTGATACGGTGGATTTCCTGGGAATTCGACATAGCGAAACAGGTAACATTTGTCTGCATCAAATCTTAACACAAATATATATATATATGCAGGTATATTTCTAGGTTACTTTTTATTCAAAAATCATCAGCTTACATTAAAAATAGATGTAGGTACTATACAAACGCACGCCGATGCGAAGTGTTTTCGCTCTAAAACACATATTTTTATTCCAATTTTTTTAAACTTTGGCAGGAGACCTTTTTTTATTCTAACACATTTGTATTGTAAACCCTGGGCAAATCTATCAATGTTTTAGTGTAGGCCCCATATAAGGTTCCATTTCACAAATAGACATTTTTATATAGAGTTTAATGAAGTGTAAATGAATTTTAGAGTAGATAGAATCCGAGTTGAGAAATGTTTTATACATCGTTGGAAAGGTATGAAAATTTCCTTTACGATAAGGTATGTTGCGTAAATATGGCTATAGTGTGTCATGTGCAATTAGGACAACAAAAACAAAATTTGGGAAATTCGACTTTTTTGAAAAATTGACTTTTTTATTGCCGGTTCCATAAAATGGAATAGAATAGAGATATTTCCATGATTCTTTTTGTGTTTTGTAGAAGAAGTGTTACCAAATAAAAGTTTATTTAACATCTTTGCAATAAAATGTGACGTAATACTTGTTTTTTAGCAATGAATATAGCACTACTTGAAAATTGACTTTTTTCAGTATTTTGATCGCTACGATCTCATTTATGGCTAGGATATGGCGAGACATACCTTAAAATGTTGGGAACATTTTAAGCTTTCATTTAAGTTCAAAAAAAGCGAAAAAATCCCCGTGGAACTTTTTTTCCAGTGAGAAACTTTTGAAGTTTAGTAAAAAAATTGGCCATTTTGGTCTTAAGATAACGGTGTTGTTTGATATCGAAATTAGCCAAATTAGCACTTAAAACTTTTCTTAATACCTCGACTTTGTGAAAATGGAAAGAAATGATAATGCTTTGACGGCCAAAGTTTGCGAAAACTTAAAGGAAATGGGAGTATCTTTTTTGAAAAATTTTGCAATTTTTTGACAAAAAAAATATTTTTCATATTGAAAACGATGCCATTTTTAAACCGCCAAAGATATTCACGTGATTCCTTTTGTATTTTATGCACACATATGCTGGCATAATTTGTGTGAAGTATGAAGTTTATAGCTTTAAAATTGACGGAGTTATTAAAAAAACACTGAAAAAAACCAAGGCCAAATTTTCATATTTTAAAATTAAACAATTCATAACTCCTTAACAGTACACGATGGCATGGTACTTTATGCATAAGTTTTTTAGATCTTGTCAAGCTCTTTCTCTAGAGTCCTAAATCATGTAAATCGGTTGAGTAGATCAAAAGTTATGGCCCCCAGAAGCTTGGAGAAGTCAAAAGTGGTCAACTTTGACACCCTGTAGCTCACCCTGTATTAAAGATATGGACCAACAACAGCACTTTTCTGAAAGCCTATGTCCTCCTCTACAAATGTCTAGAACATTTTGTATGGCTAAAATCAACAGATAAAAAGTTGTAGACTTATTTCCAATTTTTTTGCCATTTGGCCCACTGTGCGATGTAGATTGGTATCGGCGCCGATACAAATGAATTGCTTTCGGGGATCAACGCTCAATTGAAATGTATCGATTTGCCCTAAAATATATTGGTGAGATCTGGCGTAGGACTGGATTTAGTCAGTGAGGAAGATATTTCTTCTCGACTAATGGCACACGCTTGGATACCAAAGATTCCCTCAGATCCTGAATTCATACTTGAGAGACTAAGGGAATTTATCCCAATATTTCAACCACCGACTGGAAGATCGGTAGATTGGATGAGGCTGACGGCAATCGGAGACATGCAGTATTCGTACTAAACTCCGGCAGTGCCGCAAACCTCAACAGATCTGAAGAACTTGTGTCTTTCGGATTAAACAAGTTAAGACTTAAGGTGTATAGCAGCGTTGGGGTTGGGGAAGACCACATGGGGGAGACCACTCATTAGAGGAACTATCAACCACATCTTTAAAGTCTGGCGGATTGCAGGAGACTGAAAATCCCCCTGCCACGATCAAAACGGTAGGGGCAAGCGTCGTAACGGGACCCGACAAGTCCAAGGATCAACCGGTTGGATTGAGCTCAAGGTGTATGCCAGCGGAAAATCGCGGAACTGAAAAAGTACTTCGGCAGCAGCAGCTATTGAAGCATCTAAGAAGGAATCGTCCACACCGCAAGTGTCCAGCGTCCTGAGAAAGAGTGGTTCCAATGATTTCTCAACTGCCCCTGGATGTGCAAGAAAACTCATCATGGCAAGCTCGAAAGAATTTTGTGAGAATGAACTCCCGGCGGACTCAGAAGACAAAGCTAACGCAACAGTAATGGGAATTTCGAATACTGACTATGATCCCCATGGCTCCTTCAGATAAATCTCTTAACCAGGAGCCATGGGTGTATGGGGGAATGGTATTTCTGGATTTAAACTACTCATGGATACAGAAAATGGCAGACACAGAGCCTGTATTCTTGCAAAAGTCAGTCTTTATGTTTCTCTACTCCCGTTGCTAAGCACCGAAGATTCAGTAGCAGCCAAACATGAAAATAAAAAGTATATCCCCATCCTATGATGGTGGGTATAAAAATATGGGATTTGACATGGTTCTCACCCAGGAGCCATGGGTGTGTGGAGGAATGGTATTCCTGGATTTAAACTACTCAAGGGTACAGGAAATAGCAGACATAGAGCCTGTATTCTTACAAAAGGTAGTCTTTATGTTTCTCTACTCTCGTCGCTAAGCACCGAAGATTCAGTAGCAGCCAAACATGAAAATAAAAAGTATATCCCCATCCTATGATGGTGGGTATAACAACAGATCCTCTTGTACTTGTGGCGATAAGTAAGCGTTTTTGTAGGTTAGAGTCATCCTGAGAACAGATTTAGGCAACGCCCAACCGATTAGGACGTATTGACCAATATTTGGCAGAGTTTTGAATAATAGGTGGATTTTTGAAGTGCCGTCCACTACACCACAACACCATATACCATTTAGGGTATGACAATTTCAGTATATAGTACGGGACGCGGTTTAAACTCCCCAACTCTATCTCTCTCTTGCAGGTGTATCAGACAAAAGTTACCGTTCTCGGTCTTTCCAAAATGTTGGACTTAAATTTCAATATTGTCTCAAGCAAACCATTCAGGTATTTTGAGTTTCAGTAATTGGAACGTTTTATCCTCCCAAGAAAACAGGTGTCACATGACATTGCGACACTAACCTGCGAGGCCCAAGGCTCATGGCGAGTCAATGCTGGCTAAATGTCGGTTAAGAGCGACTTTTTTTCCCTAGGAGTCCGACCGGAGAATTTAATCTGGTACCACGGGTATCAGAAGCCCTTGCATTTATCAGTTCCAGCCTGACAAGGGTGGAGCCCCAGTGGAGAGTAACGTTGTATATGTGGCAAAGCGCAAGCTCGTCGTGGCGTTGCGTTTGCAACCAGGTACCGTGACCCACAGCTCGGAAAGTGTTTTAGATAGTACCCCGCTCCTAACCAAAGAAGGATCAAATTGGTACTCCTGTACTGGTAACTGTGCATGGCGTCGTTGGTAGACGCATAGTACTCACCCTTGAGCCTTGGGGCTCGCGGGTTTGATCTGTAATGACTGCGTTAAACGCGACATTCCTTGGGAGGTTGGGTGGTTTGCTGGAGACAAAATTGAACTTAAAATCCAATATTTTGGAAAAAGCAAGAAAGGCAACTCTTACTCTATACATCTGCAAGAGAGAGAGAGAGAGAGAGAGAGAGAGAGTTGGGGGGCTTTAACCGAGTGCCATGTTTTACACTGAATGTCTGACCTTAATGTTATACGGTGTTGAGGATTGGTGAACGGCACCTCAAAAGTCCACCTACGCTTCAATATTCAGCTAAATCCAAATCGATTCAAATCTATGATTAAGCTTCCATATAAATCGATCTTGGATCTTAATTTCTTGAGCCGCTAGAGGGCACAATTCTCATCCAATTTGGCTAAAATTTTGCAAGTGTTTTGTTTTCACTTCCACCAACTGTGCCAAGTATGATCCAAATCGGTTCAAAATCTGATGTAGCTTCCATATAGACCGATCTCAGATCTTGATTTCTGGACCCGCTAGAGGCCTCAATTATAATCCGATTTGGTTGAAAATTTGCATGAAGTGTATTGTTTCACTTCCAACAAGTGTGCCATGTATGATCCAAATCGGTTCATAATCGGATGTAGCTTCATTACAAACCGATCTTGGATCTTGATTTCTGGAGCCGCTAGAGGCCTCAATTATAATCTGATTTGGCTGAAAGTTTGCGCAACGACTTCTTTTATGGCCCTTACATGTTTACGTGTTCAATATGGTTCGAATCGGTTCATAACCGGATATATCTCCCATATAAACTAAATTCTACTAAATTTCCCATGAACATTCCATTAAGGAACAGGAGATACTTCTCTCATATCAATGAGTGCAGTCCGATTAATATATATTTTTTTTTATTGGCGAGTCCGACATAGAGACATCAGTTGGTTGAGAAGTTTTAACATGGCAGGATACCTCACAAAGGGGAAAACCACCGCTGAAAAATTGTCTATTATTTACACCGGGATGTGAATCCAGGCTTTTGGCATCATAGCTGGACATGCTAAACTCTACACCACGGTGGCCTCGGATATAAACCTATAAACAGATCTCCCGATTTTATTTCTTGTTATCCGATTTGGCTGAAATTTGTAAACAATGACTTCGACTTTGGTCTCCAACAGCCAAACCAAGTATGGCCCAAGTCGGCTTATAACTTGGTATAGCTCAAAAAGGACACCGTAGCGCAGAGATTAGCCACCGTAGCGCAGAGGTTAGCCTATGACGCTGAACACCTGGGTTCAAATCCTGGCGAGAACATCAAAAAACTTTTGTCAGCGGTGGTTATCACCTCCTAATGCTGGCGACATTTGTGAGGTAGTTTGCCATGTAAAAACTTCTTCCCAAAGAGGTGTCACTCTGCGGCACATTGTTCGGACTCGGCTATAAAAAAGAGGCCCCATATCATTGAGCTTAAAAACTTGAATCGGACTGCACTCATTGATATGTGAGAAGTTTGCCCTTATTCGTTAATGCAAAGTTCAGGGGCAAATTTGCATTTGCATGGCTGCTATAGCAATTCTTAGCAATTATCCTTTATTTGCCTATTAAGAGATATCGGGCAAAGAACTCGACAAATGCGATCCATGGTGGAAGGTATGTAAGATATGCCACGGCCGAACTTAGAGGCTTTTACTTATTTTATGCTGAAATCGGCCGCTGCTAACTACCATGTTTTTTGCCGCGTCGAAGTTTATTGGCCTCAATCTATTACCGGATATAATCTCTGGTAGGCAAAATTTTCGGATCTTCGCATTAAAATCTCCCAGAAAGAAAATTTGCCCTTTATGCGGATTGCGGCTAGCCTCTCATCCACCGGAGTAAGCCTGAAGACAAGTAATTCAATTTCCTACTAACCACAAATCCAAATTTATACCTCGTTTACACTTTAGTAAAGTACATGACCCTTTGGTGTTGTTGTGACGTCTCTTTCGATCCATCGCACGTTCTGTAAGGCGGTAATATCTGAAGGCACTTTTGCAATACATCCGCCAGTGCGTATGCTGCACCTTCTCTATAAAGAATCCGGACATTCCAGGTGCAGATCCGAAGATAATGATTTTTTTTTTTCGTTTGCGTGGGTTGTCAACATTTGGGGATTCCGTTTTTATACCCATCACCGAAGGAAGGGGGTGTATTCATTTAGTTAAGTTAAGGTCGAAGATGGGCTATATCAGACTATATCTTGATATAGCCCCCATACAGACCGATTTCTCGATTTAAGGTCTAATGTCCATTAGAGTTATGCTCTTCGATATTTGTAACGAGTATGGTCAAGATCGAACTGTATTTGGATAAAGCTGCCATATATACCGATTTCCCGATTTAAGGTCTAAGACCAATACCAGGAGCATTCATTACCCTACTGCACTGATATTTGCCAGATATACCGATCTGCCGATTTAAGGTTTCGACTTATAAAAGGCGCATTAATAACTCGATTTCGCTGAAATTTGGCACAATGTGTTGCGTTAGGCTCCTTGATATTCGTGCCGAGTATTGTCAAGATCGGACTGTATTTGGATTTAGCTGCCATATCGACCGATCTCCCAATGTAAGGTCTTGGGGCCACAACTGGCACATTTATTATCCCATTATGCCAAAATTTAACGAAGTGACCTATATAAACCTTTTGAATATCCGCGCCCAATATGATTCTGAACGGTCTATATTTGGAAATAGCTGCCATAAGGACCAATATTCTGTTTTATTATCTTCAACAGTGAATTGTTTTTATTAGACCACTCGACTCCAGTGCCGGGTTTGGTCCAAGTCTGACCATATTTTTCACCGAATAATGGCGATAAGAGGTTAACACAAAACCCGAGGTAGTGGGTATCCCAAGCTCGGCCCGCTGAACTTAATGCCTTTTTACTTATTCTTCTTACGGAAGAGACGTTTTTCCCTCTCTTCTTTTCTCCCGATATCTCTCCATCATCTGACGCATTACTACTGATTGCAGGGTTGCTCTGTATGTCGCATTCTTGGCTTCAGTAGCATTTCGGCACTCTTGGTTATACCATGGGTCTCTTGTGGGAGGCTTTCGGTACTGAAGTACGGATTTCGCGGCATTTTCCATAGAGTGGGCAAAAGTTTACAACTGCGTCGTCATATCATCGAGACAAGGAGTGCTTTCCTCAAGCAGTCAGTAGCAGTATAAACCGATTTCGGATCTTGAATTTTTAAGCCGCTAGAGGACGCAATTGTTATCCGAATTGGCTGAAATTTTGCATGAAGTGTTCTGTTGTAACTTCCAACGGCTGTGTCAATATGGTCGAAATTGGTTTATAACCTGATATAGTTCCCATATAAACCGATCTTGGATATTGATCTCTTGAGCCGCAAGAGGGCGCTATTTTTATCGGAATTGGCTGAAATTTTGCATAAAGTGTTTTTTTTTAACTTCCAACAACTGTGCTAAATATGATCCAAATCGGTTCAAAACTTTATATAAATACCATATAAACCGATCTCTGATCATGACTTATTGAGCCGCTAGAGGGCGCATTTATAAACTAATTTTGCTGAAATTTTGCAAAAAATATGTTTTTTTGGCTTCCAACATCTGTGCCAAATATGGTCTAAATCGGTTCATAACCTGATATATATATGGTTAGCATGTCCGCCTACGACGCTAAAAGCCTGGGTTCGAATACTGTCAAAAACATTAGAAAAATTTTCAGCGGTTTTTATCCCCTTCTAATGCTGCCAACATTTGTGAGGTACTTTGCCATGTAAAAACTTCTCCCCCAAAGAGGGAGCGGCACGCCGTTCGGACTCGGCTATAAAAAGGAGGTCCCTTATCATTGAGCTAAAAAATTTAATCTCATTGATTTGTGAGAAGTTTGCCCCAGTTCCTTATTGGAATGTTCATGAGCAAATTTGCAACCTTATATATCTCCCACATATCCGATCTCCGATCTTAATTTTTTCAAACACTAGAGGGCGAAATTATAATCCGATTTAGCTTTTTTTGTTTTTGTTTTCAACTTCCAAGAAATGTGCAATGTATGGTCCAAATCCCCCAACCAAGTATGGCCCCAATCGGTTCATAACTTGTTATAGCTCCAATAGCAATTCTTAGCAATTATCCTTTGTTTGCTATAAAGAGACATTGGGCAAAGAACTGACAAATGCGATCCATGGTGGAGGATATACAAGATTCGGCCCGGCTGAAATTAGCACGCTTTTACTTATTTTATGCTGAAATCTGGTGCTAACTACCGATTGTTGGACCAAAGATATTTTCCTTCCTTATCTTCGCAATAAAATTTCCCAGAACGATTTTAATATCATGGGAGGGCCAGCGGTCGTATACTCTCTCGAGGCGCTTGTAGAAAATATCTTCAGTCTGCTCGTCCTCGCCTTCCGTTGGGGTATGGGCCAGCCAGCCCCCCCTAACCTGGAAAAAAACGCTGACGTTGGCCATTGGTTATTTGAAGGCGCCAATAGCTCGCCTTGTCATTTCGTGTGTCATTGCCACTCAGTATTAAAGTAAGTGTCAGTGTCACCTGACCCCTCTCTGAGACTCACCTCTCGAAATCGCTGACTGCCCGCGGCCCCATTTCCAGCTACTCCGCATAAGTAAGAAGCTTTCCACTATCCGCAACCTGTGGATGCTTCCTTTAGCTTTCAGCTAAGTTCCCGTGAAAGCAATGAACACCACACAAGTCTGATCTCAAAGTTCCAACCTGGTTGGTGCTCACAATTATTCTGCGTCGTTGGTGAAGCAAAAAAGTTATTCACTACAAATTTCCATGATTTTCCCCATCTGCTCCAATGAAATTCCTTTGGCAACTTTGTAAGCGCCAACTTTCATGTATGATCGTTTTTCATAAGTATCACACATCGAACATTGAACCTTTTGTTCAGTTGCAAACACAACCTCAACGCAACTTTTAAATTCGCTTTTCAAATCACTGGCTGGCGATAATGATGATACAGACGACTGACACTAGACAAAATTAGCAAGTTGCCGGTTGACTGGCTGCTGCTGGTGTCTACTCGTCGTACTGTTGCTAACATTGATACATGAACTTGATATTGGCATGAAGATAATGATAGAGCGCGAGGCATGCACGATACAAACGCGGTAGAGGAACAACCATGCAAGTAAATATTGCACAATAAGCGAGAGGTAGCATTTGTAGTAAAGAATAGATGACTTGCTTTCAAGTAAAATTTGTTTATATTAGTAAGCAGTAAATGGTGAAAAAAATGTGTTTGGATCAAATGCGTTTGTAAATAAAAAAACATTGAAGAAAGATATTCCCCAAGGTATATGAAGAGAACTAAAGTTTATTTATGGCCACAGGCAGGCTTTAAACCCAGCTTGCTATAGCCCAGATGGACTATTTCTCAGTTCTAGACCATATCATTTATCATATAGACCACTCATGTCGACTTTTCTTATGCACACTACCTTGGGATTCTAGGTATACAAAAATTGAAAAATTTGCCCATGAACATTCCGCTAAGGAACAGGGGCAAACTTCTCACATATCATTAAATGCAGCCCGATTCAAGTTTGAGCTCAATGATAAAAGGCCTCCTTTTTAAAAACGAATTCGAACGGCGTGCCGCAGAGCGACACCTCTTTGAAGAGAAGTTTTTACATGGCATAGTACCTCACAAATGTTGTCAGCATTGGGAGGGGAAAACCACCACTGAAAACTTTTTGAGATGGTCTCCCCAGGATTCGAACCCAGGCGTTTAGCGTCATTGGCAAACATGCTAACCTATGCGTTACGGTGGCCTCCAAGGTATACTAGTATCGTAAATACCTTTTAGCTCTCATAAAAAGTTGTCCTTCGATTTGACTTCTCGACCCCCTAGAAGCCTTAGTTTTCGCACCAATGAGCTGGAATAAATGAAGAAGTTGATTTTTGCTTTCCTGACAAAGTGGAAATATCCAAAGCTTCCCTATACATGCTAATGCAAATCTTGCCATCAGGATGTCTTCTTTTTATGTACAACCTATGATTTGCTTAACAGGCCTTTCTATAAAGTTCATCACCTATTTCAGCATTAGGCCAGATCCTTTACCCTTAAGTCTACGGGAATCTTGCGTATAGATGACCGCATATATCAGTCAATGCCTAATGAGCTTTAGGCCTGTTTTGGCATAAGAGGTTGGCTTCTTAGCTTTCTCGGGGATTATTTTTCTCGTCCGTGTTCGAGCCTCGTTTTGACTTGGTCAACCTTCTCAGAATTCTCATTGTAACTGCAAAGGGTGCGGCTACTTTGAATTTCCTAATTACTGGGTAGTGAGGAGAAGAAAAACCCAACAACAACAAAATCAAAGATAACGGAAAACGCAACCAATGAAGAGAAAGCTCCAATTACTGAGGATACCTCAGATGCACAATGGAATAGAATCAAAAACATGTAAAAGCGTGCTAAATTCAGCCGGGCCGAATCTTTTTAGCGGAATCCAATACCATGGATTCTACTAGAAATGTAGGACAGCCATTCGCCGTGTCCGTGGTCTCCGAGCCGTGGAACAGCCATCACAATTTACCGCGGACAAAGTTACGAATGTCATCCGTGGCGCCAAATCATCTAAGGCCTTGGGCCCCTCATTTACCCAAAATGGAGGAGAGCCTTTCGCCGTGTCCGTGGTCTCCGAGCCGTTGAACAGCCATCACAATTTACCGTAGACGAAGTTACGAATGTCATCCGTGGCGCCAAATCATCTAAGGCGTTGGGCCCCTCATTTACCCCGCATCTTCAGTATCTCTACACTGATGCTGAAGAATCTTGATCTACCTGGAGTTGAATACCTTTCTACTGTCCTCAACCTGTCTTTGAACACTCTTGCAGTTCCTGATCTCTGAAAAATGGGCAAAGTGACCCCCTACTGAAGCCTGGAAAGGGCCCGAGTTTGGGGGAGTCATACAGACCGATCTCCTTTCTCTCACCAGTAGCAAAGACGCTTAAGGTATTACTCCTCCTGAGCCTCGTATGAGAATTTCCATTCGCCGAGCATCAACATGGATTCCGAAGACTGCATAGCACAACAACAGCTTTGCATGCCATCAACGCACACATTTACCGTGGCTTCAATCAGCCCAGGTCATGTGATAGGACGGTCCTCGTGGTGGCACTGGACCTATCGATGGCATTTGACACGTTCATATCAAACTATTTGAGGACATCGCCAATACGTCCCTCCAGCCAGGCCTAAAACCCTAGGTCACGAATTATCTGTGCGGTCGCCACTCATTTGTGGAATACAGGGATAAGAAATCGTAGCACCGTAGAGTGAAACAGGGAGTTCCCATAGGCAGGTTGATATCTACGGTACTGTTTAACCTCTACCTATCCTCCATTACAACCCCTCCAGGATGCATAGAGGTCGCCTCATATGCGGACGATTGTACGATCATGGCATCAGTCCTCCCCCACCTATTGATGACATCTGCGATAAGTTAAACATCAACCTCGAAGAACTTCCCTCTTATTTCGCTGCAAGAAATTTGAAGATATCTGCAACCAAATCACTTGCCACATTGTTCACTACATACACGCATGAGGTGCGTAGGGAGCTGCAAATGATGGTCAACGGAGTGACAATTCCAACCATCAAGTGTCCCAAAATACTTGATGTCACATTTAACAACTCTTACACATTCTTCCCCAGATGTCACAGCAATTTGCGATTGCATGTCGAAGGCCTTCGATAGGTTCAGTGCCACGAGGACCATCCTACCACATGGCCTGGACTGATTGAAGCCACGGCAAATGTGTGCGGTGATAGCATGTAAAGTAGTTGTTGTGCTATGCAGTCTTCAAAATCCATGTTGATGCTCGGCGAATGGTAATTCTCCTATGAGGCTCGGGAGGAGTAATGCCTTACATCTTTGCTACTGGTGAGAGAAGGGAGATCGGTCTGTACGACACCCCCAAACTCGGGTCAAAGACATGTTGAGGACAGTACTGAACTCCAGGTAAATCCAGATTCTTCAGCATCAGTGTAGAGTTTTCTTCGGACACCAACGTCTTAGATGATTTGGCGCCACGGATGATATTCGTAACTTCACGCCCACGGTAAATTGTGATGGCTGTCAATCGGCTCGGAGACCACGGATACGGCAAATGGCTCTCCATGGTGGTGGGTTCCCAATATTCGGCCCGACCGAACTTAGCACGCTTTAACTTGTTTTTTATTCTATTCCACTGTGGGTCTATGGTATCCTCAGCACTTCGAGCTTTCTCTTCATTAGATGTGTTTTCCGTTATCTTTGATTTTGTTGTTGTTGGGTCAAAAGTAGAAACAAGGTCCTCTAGTCACTTGCCGGCAGCATTTGGGATGCAGGCAAAGAAACCCTGTTGACAATGTACAAAGCAATTGGCCAGTCTTCGGTAAGTTATGCAGCGCCATTGTGATCTCGTCAGTTCTGGGAGACGCAGTGGAATAATATGCAGATCTGTCAAAATGCCGCCCTCCGAACTGCAATGGGCTGTCTCCTCAGTTCTCATGTGGACCATCGCCATCAGGAGACAAAGATCCTATCTAGGCGAAGACATAACTATTTGGTGTCTAAACAATATCTTTTGAGCTGTTATCGCCAGGACCATCCAAATCATCATATTCTGGATAGATATCCACCGCCCAGAAGCCTTAAGGTAGATATACATGATCTGGAGCGTGAGGTTCAGCGCTACAAGAGAGAACCTCTACATCAAGCGCCATATCAAGCGGGTCTAGACATCATTCATGCAGACACGGTAGCAGATGTGGTAAAAAGCTACCGGGTGAATGAAGTCCTTGGAGAACGACCGCCTCCCATTGCACCTGAAGAAATTGATCTCCCCCGACAAACCAGAGTAGTTCTGGCTCAATTACATTGCGGCAGATGCAGCCGCCTTAACTCCTACAAAGCAACGATTGATGCCGACGTGCAAGATGTTTGTCCCGATTGTGACCAGGGACCACACGAAACACGTCACCAGTTAAACTGCCCAGCCAGACACACTCGACTCAGATCGAGATCCCTCTGGACGCACCTCATCTTAGCGCAGAATTCCTGGATCTTGGCACTCAACAGAATCAAGCAGACGAAAGATAGAACACAACAAACTGCTACTTGCTGTTGTAGTGACCCGACGTCACTGCTACTTGGACCTCATTCTGACTAGGAGGTAAACATTCTATACCATCATCAGGGATTGGTTCTGCGGTATCCTCTTCGCCACCAACGTCGGACACTAGCAGTTGGTCAAAAAGAAGTTTTCCATGTCCTCAGCATGTTATCTGTGTCAGTTACCAGATTTCCTTCTTTGTCTCTGCAGGAGGATGTGCCCGCACCAAAGCCATGGGTTTGATGTTTAATTCTGCTTCCAGAAACCGAACAAGGATGATCGAGAGACCAGTTTACATGGGCGCTATATCAGGTTATAGACTGATTTGGACCGTATTTTTCACAGTTTTTGGAAGTCGTAACAGAACACCGCATGCAAAATTACAGCCAAATCGGGCAAAAATTGCTGCTTGTAAGGACTCAGGAAGATAAATCGGGAGATCGATTTATATGGGAGTTATATTACAGTACTTGGTACAGTTGTTAGAAGTTTTAACAGAACACTACATGCAAAATTTAAGTCAAATCGGGAATGGGTATATATGGGAGCTACATCAGGTTATAGACCGATTCAGACCGTACTTGGAACAGTTGTTGAAAGTCATAACAGAACACCTAGTGCAACATTTCAGCCAATTCGGAGAAAAATTGCGGCTTGTAAGGGCTCAAGAAGTTAAATCGGGAGATCAGTTTATATGGGAGCTATAACAGGTTATAGACCGATTCAGACCGTACTTGGCACAGTAGTTGAAAGTCATGACAGAACACCACATCTTAAATTTCAGCCAAATCGGACAAAAATTGCGGCTTCCAGTGGCTCAAGAAGTCAAATCGGGAATGGGTTTATATGGGAGCTATATCTAAATCTGAACCGATATGGCCCATTTGCAATCCCCAACGACCTACATCAATATTAGGTTAGGTTAGGTTGAAAAGAGGGGTGATATTATGTCTCCACCTAAATACCGCTATCTGTAGGACGCGAAAGCCGGTCAATGTCAAAGGAAATGCTGCAACGTCTCATCATCTTCACCGCATGCCCTACACATGCTATCACTTGCCGCCCCGATTTTACATAAGTGAGCCCGTAGACCTATGTGTCCCGTTGTGATACCGAGAACTATACTGACCTCCTTCTTGCTTCCTTTCAGTAATAGCCTCGTCTTTTTACGATCTGGATCACCCCTTACGATTTTCGCCGTCCTACCGACCGTTTCGCTGCTCCACAATGTTGCATGCCCACTCCCTTAACTCGGACTGTGTTGACCCGAAAGGCTTCGGGTTAACCAAGTTTATTGACGGCAGTCCTCTGTTCTTCACCGCCAAATAGTCTGCCCATTCATTTCCCCTTATTCCGTTATGGCCCGGCACCCAAACGATGCGGTTTTTGCCATCCTCAGAGAAGGCGTTAATCTCCTTCTTACACTACAAAACTGTTCGTGATCTTACCATCCTGGTTGTTATTGCCCTTGTGGCAATTTTACTGCCGGTAAAGATGTTCTTACTCGACGTCCTCGCCTTAGCACCACACCAATTCACGCATTCCATGATCGCCCGGATCTCCGCCTGCAGGACCCTATTATGGTCAGGCAGTCTAAAACAGATCTCAATCCTTGGGTTCTCTATGTAGACCCCCAGGCCCTCTCTGTCCTCTAGCTTTGATCCACCCATGTAACATGATGCTCCAGATGGCAATACTAGGGTTTCGTTAGTCCAAGACTGTGCCGATGGCAGCAGTGCCTCGAACTCGACTTCAAGGTTCATCTCAGGTATCCGATCGCAAAAAACCTCTTCCCTTCCTTCCAGGTTTTCTATCGTCGCCTCGATTATACCGCGATGGTATGAGCTGCTCCCATCCTCAATCCATTCTCCCATCGCCTCAAGTCTCATAGCCGCAGTGGCTGCCTCACACTTAATTTGTATGTCAATGGGTCGGATATCTAGAATAGTCTCCAGTGCCCAAGTGGGCGTGGTCCTCATCATTGGTCTAATCACGCTCCTGTAGAGCCAGTGGACTATCCCAGGATTCAGGCCCCATTTCGAGCCTACGGCCCGTCTACATACAACATCTGTGAGCCTTCTCAGTACGCTCCTGAATGTGACACTTCCAATTCAGTTTCCTGTCCAAGATCACACCTAAGTACTTGACCTGGTCAGATATCGAAATCGTCTTATTGAGGAAACGTGGTGCGTTAAATTGGGCATGACTACATCGACTCTTTATGGGGTCTGAGACGAATTTTTCGAGGTGTTACAAACGGAATGACGAAATTAGTATACCCTCATCCTATGGTGGAGGGTATAACAAATACCTACTGGTTTAATCTGACTGAAGTTCTAAAAATTTCTTCAACTAAGATTTCGATGCGATCACTGCTGACATCTGCACACATACATCATCATTGGTGCAAGTGAATGCGCTGTCTATTCTTAGCCTGTTTGAACTTCCAACATGTGGTTGTTTGTTTTTGTTTTTGTTTTTGCACACTGATGATGATTAACCACCTTTCTGCTTAAAAGCCTTTGATTTAAACCAGCTGTGCAGTTTGTTTGGTTGCATGGGGCCTTTTCTTATGGCTGTGGAACACGCTAACACGGCTCGACTCAACTCAGCTCAACTCTCGTTAAAGTTTGACTAACTAACCATACATTCATTCAACCGCGCTATACACATTCCCTACTATTTGTCCCTCGGTCTGTCTGTCTGCCTGCCTGTTTGGCTGTATTGCCTGTTGGTTTGAGGTTTTTGTCTACGTTTTGTTTTTTTATTTTTGTGCGGTGTAAAATACCTCACCAGCCCCATATTCGCCGTAAACGATGTTGGGCTCTTGCTAGCTAGCTGGCTGGCTGGCTGGCTGACTCTGAATGTTTGGCTGGTTGGTTGGCTCGCTAGCTGGGCTTTCTGTTTGTTCGCCGTGGTTCAAGTGAGCGTTTTAGTGCATTGCTTAGTTAAATTAGTTTAGTTAGTGACGAGATTTCAAGCGTTCAACTTGTGTTTGGGTTTTTGCCTCTCTATCTCTTTTTTGTACGGTCGGTCTTTGTTTTTTTTTTTGGGTAGTTGCTCTCAAGCCCGCTCCCTCCCCCCGGTGATTCGAAAAAAACGCAAAAGATTTTTTTTTTCAATTTTAGTTGGAAATATAGAAACGGTAGCTCACCAACATTTTAGTGAAATAATAAAAACAAGAAATAACGAATCTAAAGTGCCTTTTTTATAAAGAAGTTTTGCTGATTGTATTTTTTTTTTGCGGGTGACTAAAACGTTAGTGAACCATACTTAGCTATGATAGACAAATCTTTCATATTCAATGACCACTAAAAGCCTTGGCATTTTTAATTTGGAAGGAAAAGTTTGGTGAAAATCCTTTGTGAAAGGAAGCTTTAAAAGAAATGTAAAGGAAGTTTAATGAAAAATTTGTAAAAAAACGTCTTTCCATCTTGAAAAATTAAAATTTTTGTATCAAAGTACCCTTTTCGACATAACTAAATAAAAAAAAAAATTGTGTTTCCGCTAAAAAAAATTAGTTTGGATTTTTGTTTTTAAAAGAAACGTGACAATTGTTTTTTGATAAAAATATAAAAATTTTAATTTAAAAAAAAATAATTTTTTATAAATATACAAAATTTCAAGAAAAAAAAAATTAAAAATTACATTTGGCTTAGTTTGAAGACATAATTTTTTTATATAAATTATAAACTTAAATTGACTTACCAACTTAAATCGAGACTGCAAAGAAAAAAAATAAAAAAATTAAATTTTCAAATATTACTAAATATTGAAAAAAAAAATTAAAAAATAGAAACAAATATATTTTCTATATTGAAATTATAAACTTAAAAGAAAACATATATATACAAATATATATATAAAAAAATAAAAAAAAGTATTTTTCAAAATAAAAAAAAAAATGAAAATACATTAATTTCAATGTAAATTCCTTTGTTAATTAAACCATAAAATATATGAAAAAAAAAATTAAACAAGTAAAAGTGTGCTAAATTCGGCCGGGCCGAATTTTATATACCCTCCGCCATGGATCGCATTCGTTAAAATGTTTGAATGATTTTTCAATATGATATATGAGCTACATCAAGTTATTGACCGATATGGACCGTAAAAATATCACCTCCAAAACTTCAGGCAAATCGGATAAAAATTGCGCCCTCCAGTGGCGCAGAGCGCCCTCTAGAAGATCAAGAAATCTAATCGGCAGATCGGTTTATATGGCAGCTACATCGGGTAATGTACCGATTTAAACCACACTAGGCACATTTGTTGGAAGTGATACCAAAACACCAGTTGCAAAATGTCATCCAAATCGGATAGGAAATGCACCCTCTAGATGCGCTAAGAGCTAAATCGGTTTGTATGGCAGCTATATCAGGTTATGGACTGATTTCGATCATACTTGAAACAGTTGTTGAAAGTATTTTCACAATGATATGTGCAAAATTTCAGCCAAATCTGATAATCATTGCGCCCTCTAGAAGCTCAAGAAATCTAATCGGGAGATCGGTTTTTACGGCACCTAAAGGGTGATTTTTTTGAGGTTAGGATTTTCATGCATTAGTATTTGATAGATCACGTGGGATTTCAGACATGGTGTCAAAGAGAAAGATGCTCAGTATGCTTTGACATTTCATCATGAATAGACTTACTAACGAGCAACGCTTGCAAATCATTGAATTTTATTACCAAAATCAGTGTTCGGTTCGAAATGTGTTCAAATTTTGACAAATTTTGTTCAGCGATAAGGCTCATTTTTGGTTGAATGGCTACGTAAATAAGCAAAATTGCCGCATTTGGAGTGAAGAGCAACCAGAAGCCGTTCAAGAACTGCCCATGCATCCCGAAAAATGCACTGTTTGGTGTGGTTTGTACGCTGGTGGAATCATTGGACCGTATTTTTTCAAAGATGCTGTTGGACGCAACGTTACGGTGAATGAACACATTTCGAACCGAACACTGATTTTGGTAATAAAATTCAATGATTTGCAAGCGTTGCTCGTTAGTAAGTCTATTCATGATGAAATGTCAAAGCATACTGAGCATCTTTCTCTTTGACACCATGTCTGAAATCCCACGTGATCTGTCAAATACTAATGCATGAAAATCCTAACCTCAAAAAAATCACCCTTTATATCGCGTTATTTTCCTATTTGAACCATACTTAGCACAGTTGTTGGAAGTGATACCAAAACACCAAGTGAAAAATTTCAGCCAAATCGGTTTATAATTGCGCCCTCTAGAGGCCGAAGATGTTAAAAGCCCAAATCGGATTATATGGCAGCTATATCGCGTTATTTTCCTATATGAACCAATCTAAGCACAGTTGTTGGAAGTGCCACCAAAACGCCAGCTTTTTCGGGTTATGCCTCGATTTGAACCATACTTAGCACAGTTATTAGAAGTCACACCAAAATACCAAGTGCAAAATTTCATCCAAATCGGATAGGAAATGCGCCCTATAGAGGCCTAAGAAGTCAAGAGCTAAAATCGGTTTGTATGGCAGCTATATCAGGTTATGGACGGATTTCGATCATACTTGACACAGTTGTTGAAAGTATTTTCTCAATTATATTTGCAAAATTTCAGCCAAATGGGAAAAGAAATGCGCCCTCTAGAGGCTCAAGAAGTCAAGATCCCAGATCGGTTTATATGGCAGCTATATTAGGTTATGGACTGATTTAGACCATACTTAATACAGTTGTTGAAAGTTTTCCACAACGATATGACCAAAATTTAAGCCAAATCGGATAACCATTGCGCCCTCTAGAGGCTCTAGAAATCTCATCGGGAGATCGGTTTTTACGGCAGCTATATCGCGTAATTTTCCTATTTGAACCATACTTAGCACAGTTGTTGGAAGTGATATCAAAACACCAAGTGAAAATTTTAGCCAAATCGTTTTATAATTGCGCCCTCTAGAGGCCGAAGATGTTAAAAGCTCAAATCGGATTATATGGCAGCTATATTAGGTTATGGACTGGTTTCGACCATACTTGGAAGTATTTCCACAACGATATGTGCAAAATTTAAGACAAATCGGATAAGAATTGCGCCCTCTAGAAGATCAAGAAATCTAATCGGAAGATCGGTTTATAAGGCAGCTATATCGGGTAATGTATCGATATGAACCAAACTAAGTACAGTTGTTGGAAGTGCCACCAAAACACCAGATGGAAAATTTCAGCCAAATCGTATAAGAAATGCGCCCTCTAGAGGCTCAAAAAGTCAAAATCGCAGATCAGTTTACATAGCAGCTATATCAGGTTATGGACTGGTTTCGACCATACTTGACACAGTTGTTGAAAATATTTCCACAAGGATATGAGCAAAATTTAGGCCAAATCGGATAAGAAGTGCGCCCTCTAGTTGCTCATATAGTCTAATCGGGAGATCGGTTTATATGCACAGTTGTTGGAAGTGATACCAAAACACCAGGTGCAAAATTTCATCCAAATCGGATAAGAAATGCGTCCTCTAGAGGCTCAGAAAGCCAAAATCGCAGATCGGTTTACATAGCAGCTATATTAGGTTATGGACTGAATTAGACCATACTTAACACAGTTGTTGAAAGTATTTCCTCAACGATATTTGCAAAAAAAAAACTAAAAAAAAATTTTAAAATGTGTAACGTAATCAAAAGAAGTAAAAGGCAAACATAAAAAATAGCATAATACATTTTTTTTTTCAGCAAATTTTTGTACTTAAAGCAGCAGATTTTATTTGCTGATTTGGCTGACCGAAATGTTTGCTAATACAGCAGTAATGTCTGCTTTCCCATTTTCCACAGAAAAAAAAAATTTGTTTTAGCAAACAATTTTGCTGTTTTGAATTACAAATTTGGTTGAGTGTACCATATGTATCTCCCCAGTACATTTTGTTAATCCTTTTCTCAAACCCCATATAGCCGTGATTGATAAATATTCGATAATCATATTTGTACTCTACTCTCGAATACCTTTCATTGGGCTCCCATATTATCCCGATCAAACCACTTTTATTTTGGGCGGTACTTTTGGGGCAGTTTTGGGCTTGGGACGGCTCCCTAGATACTTTGATTCGATTTTTGACATCATATTCGCATTCTAGGTTAGGTTAGGTTGGGCTTAAGTGCCAGTCTTCCATCATAGTTACTTAGATGTTTTCGTACATTGTGATATCACAGGAACAGCAGGAAGGTGCCATCTAATTCCTAGCATTGAACCATCCTAATAGCTTTAAAAACCCCAACAACTTGCGACAGACAAGTTCTCAATGAACTGAGAACCAACTGTAGAACTCCATCTGACTGCCAGTGCGGAACATACTCACAGAGATGTTCTATAGTCTCTTCTACTTTAATGTCCTCACAGTTACTGGCAACTTGCAGTCTATCAGCATGTTTTCCGATTAGACAGCGACTGAGACATCTGTTCTAGCCAATGATAGCAAAGCGGTAGACCTCTTCAAGTCTAGATTAGGCCACATAGTTTTGAAATGCCCACAGTCTCCTCTTTGTGGCCATCTATCTTTCGTTGTCCTTTGGGCGTGGAACTGCAAACTTAGCTTACATATCGCTAGAGGCATACCCACAGATTCCAGTATCCCTGGAATGTGTAGGCTAGTTCCTAGTCTCGCACGCTCGACCGCTTTACAATTCCTTGGGAATTTCTCTGTGGCCCGGCACCCAGAACAGGTGAATTTTGAACTGTTCAGCCATCTCGTTGAGAGATCTGCGACTGTCGAGGGCGGTTTTTGTGTTCAGAAATACATTATCCAGGTATTTAATGGCTGCCTGGCTGTCAGAGAAGATATTATTGCCAATCGTTGTTATGACATTATATCTAAGCCATTCCACAACTTCCTTAATTGCAAGGATCTTCGTTTGATATACATTGCAGTGGTCGGTTAACCTTTTCGGTAAGTCCACCTGGTCGTTTAGTTTGGAACTATACGTATAAAAGTCTATGTAACTTCTATTACCAGGGATATCGTAGTTCCAATCGATTCTATCAGGAATAGTGGTACAGTAGTTTTTATTAAAAGCGGCTCAGTTAGGGTATGTCCACACTGCCTGGAACATCGTGTATTGCATCAAGTATAACACAGTAGCCGTAACCGCCACATGACCATTAAGAAAGCTCTCTTAACCTCACGCCAGTGGTGGCTGCAATTTGGGTAGCCACAATGTCCTGAGGCATAAGATGAAGTATTAAATCAGTGCATCAGATGGTGTCGTCCTCAGTGCGGCTGTGATGCCCAAACAAGCCATCCTTTGAATCCGGCTGAGTATTGAACAGTAGGTGGACTTTTGAAGCGCCGTCCACAAGACCACAACACCATAGCGCATTATAGGCCTGAATACTGCAGTGTATCCCCAATGCGTGACACGCGATCTAAACCCCCAAGTTTTGTCAATGGCTCTATTGCAGGTGTATACTGCTACTACTGTCTTGCACGGATTTACCCCTAGACCACATTTGGTAACCCAGGTGTTGCACGTAGAGTTTCCTGCAGGGAAACTTTCCCCTAACCGCAATTGCCACATTATCAGTGTACGATACCGTATACTGGTATCGTTCAGGTTCATACGGCGCCTTTATTCTCCATTAACGCAAATTGGTCCATATATTTTACGAAGAATCTTTCTCTCAAATACTCCAAGTACTGCCTCATCTGCTTTCGCAAGTACCCATGCTTCAGAACCATATAACAGCACGGGTAGTATCAGGGTCTTGTATAGTGTAATCTTCGTCTGTCGAAAGGTGGCCTTGTTTCTAAACTGCTTACTTAGTCCAAAGTAGCATCTGTTTGCCAGTATTATTCTTCGCTTTATCTCAAAACTGGTGTCATTCGTTTCGGTTACGGCGGTACCGAGGTAGATAAAGTTGGTGACTATCTCAAAATTTTGGTTCCCAACTTTTTCCATTTGCTTTATTTGCTCAGTTGTACAAGGCGTTTTGGGAGTTGAAACCATCCATTTCGTCTTATCTTCATTTACTGTCAGACCCATTTTCATTGACTCTCTTTCGATTCTTTCAAAGGCCGCAGTTACTACTTTCGGTGACCGACCTATGATATCGATGTCGTCGGCATAGGCGATTAGCATTTGTTGTAGATAGTATGACATATCTTCTCCAGCAGGACATTAAAGAGATCACACGATAGGCTGTCTCCTTGTCTGAAACCTCCTATGGTATTAAATGGTTCGGAGAGACTCTTTCCTATTCTTACAGAGGAACGCGTATCAGCAAGTGTCATCCTGCCGAGTCTTATTAATTTTGCAGGGATACCAAACTCAGACATGGCTTGAAATACCTTTGAACGTAAAGGGATATCGAAAGCGGCTTTGTAGTCAAAAAAGAGATGGTAGGTGTTGATTTGTCCTTCTCGGGTGTTTTCCAGCATTTGGCGCAGTGTGAATATCTGGTCCAGGGTGGATTTACCAGGTCTAAAGCCGCATTGATAGAGCCCAATTATCTCATTGACTTTAGGTTTTAATCTTTCACACAGTACGCTCGAGAGTATCTTGTATGCGATGGGGAGGAGACTTACTCCTCTGTAGTTGGCACCTTCCGTCTTGTCTCCTTTCTTGTGTACGGCACATAGGGCATGCGTTCTTCTAGCCAGATCGCGCAAATAAGCTGGTGCATACGCCTTATCAGCGTGTCGCCTTCGGTCCTAAATAGTTCGGTGGGTTACCCTTCGGCTCCTGCTGCCTTATTGTTCTTCAGTCGGGTCACTGCTACTTGGACCTCATTCTGACTAGGAGGTAAACATTCTATACCATCATCATAGATTGGATCTGCGGTATCCTATTGTGTCAGTTACCAGATTGCCTTCTTTGTCTCTGCAGGAGGATGTGCCTGCACCAAAGCCATCGGTTTGATGTTTAATTCTTTGGTAGAATTTGCGGACTTCATTCAGAATCCTGTACATCTCGATTCGCTCACACTCACGTCTTTCCATTTCCTCTTTATTTCTGCGTAATAGACGTTTCTCCTCTCTCCTTTTCTCACAATACCTCTCCTTCATCTGGTGCGTTGCAGGTTGCGTACTGATTGCAGGGTTGCTATATAAGCAGCATTCTTGGCTTCAGTAGCATCTCGACACTCTTGGTCGTACCATGGGTATCTTGGGAGAGGCTTCCGGTGCCTAAGTACGGATTTCGCGGCATTTTCCATGGAGTGGGCAATAGTTTGCCACTACGACATCATCGAAACAAGCAGTTGGGTCAGTCGAGTGGTGTATGCCGCTGCCATCTGTTGTGTTTGCAGCTTTCCAATTTCCAGCTTCCGTGCAGTGTCCGTTAGTACTTTCCTCATCATGTTCAAACGGTTGCGACCCTTTCCTGCAACATTGTTATAATCTGATATACTTCCCATATAAATCGATCTCGGATCTTGAATTATTGAATCTATAGGGGGCGCTATTATCATCTGAATTTGTTGAAATTTTGCATGAAGTGTTTTGGTTTGACCATCAACAACGGCGCCAAATATGGTCTAAATCGACTTATAACCTGTAATAGCTACCATAAAAACTGATCTCGGATTTGACTTCTTGAGCCTCTAGAGGGCGCAATTAATATCCGATTCGACTGAAAATTTCCATGTGTTTTATTTTGATAATCAACCACTGCGCCAAGTATGGTTTAAATCGGATAATAATTAAATATAGCTGTCATATAAACAGATTTTGGATCTTGACATCCTGAGCCTCTAGAGGGCGCACTTATTATCCGATTTGGTTGAAATTTTGCATGAAATGCTTTGCCACAGCCTTCAGTAACTTTGCTAAGTATGGTTCTAATCGGTTCATAACCGGATATAGTTGCCATATAAACCGATCTTGGATATTGACTCCTTGAGCCTCTAGAGGGCGCAATTGTCATCCGATTTTGCTGAAAATTAGCATGAAGTGTTTTGGCACAGCATTCAACTACTTTGCTAAGAATGATCTAAATCGGTTTACAACCTGATATAACTCCCATATAAACCAATCTAGCTGTCTATGACGCTGAACTTTTGAGTTCGAATCCTGGCGAGACCATCAGAATAAATTTTCAGCGGTGGTTTTCCCCACCTAATGCTGGCAACATTTGTGAGGTACTATGCCATGTAAAACTTCTCTCCAAAGAGGTGTCGCACTGCGGAACGCCGTTCGGACTCGGCTGTAAACTCGAAGTCCCTTATCATTGAGCTTAAAACTTAAATGGGACTGCACTCATTGAGTGAAGTTTGGCCCTGTTCCTTAGCGGAATATTCGTAGGCAAAAATATGAACCCGAGGTCCCTTATCATTGAGCTTAAAACTTAAATCGGATTGCACTCATTGATGTGTGTGAAGTTTGGCCCTGTTCCTTAGCGGAATGTTCATGGGCAGAATTTTGATCTTGACTTCGTGGACCTCTAGAGGGCGCAATTCATATTCGATTTGGCTGAAATTTACCACAAAGACTTTTACTGTGGTCCGCAATATTCAAACCGAGTATGATTCGAATCGGTCCCTAATCTGATAAAGGTCCATTAGTACAGCATTTCCTATCCATTATCCTTTGTTTGCTTGTAAAGAGAGATATCAGCCAAAGAAGCATTAAAAAATGCGTTCTATGGTGGAGGGTATATAAGATTCATTCCGGCACGATTTAACTTGCATTTTGAAACAAGTGTACTAAATAAGTTTTTTTTTTTGATTACAGATAACCTTGAACATTATGTATAGGGTTGCCCAAAAAGTAATTGCGGATTTTTTAAAAGAAAGTAAATTCATTTTTAATAAAACTTAGAATGAACTTTAATCAAATATACTTTTTTTACACTTTTTTTCTAAAGCAAGCTAAAAGTAACAGCTGATAACTGACAGAAGAAAGGATGCAATTACAGAGTCACAAGCCGTTGAAAAAATTTGTCAACGCCGACTATATGAAAAATCCGCAATTACTTTATGGGCAACCCAATATTAAACGTGAAAAAAAGAACAACTAAAATTATACTAAAAAATTATTTTTTTCTATAACCGTAGAAGAAATAGCACAAAACCTTAAAAAAAACAACATACACTAAATGCCGTAAAAAAAAAATATCAAGCGAAAGTTATTTGCAATTGCATGGTTACCAAGTGAAACCAATACCGAAAAACATGAATAAATAAAACATCGATGCTTTAAAAAAAAAATAAACGCAGCTCATTCCTTCACTTAAATAAACAAAACAAAATTATTCAACAAAAATTACCTGAGAAGAAATATAAAAATTTGAAAAAAAAAAATCACAACTTAAAGCAGAGTCCCAGATATCAGCCAATTTATAAAAAAGGAAAATTGTTAACACTTAAATACAGTACTCATCACCATTGTCAAATGATTGATTAGCAACTTCAAATTAAATGAAAATTCAAAATCTCACTCCTTTTTGACAAATCTATCAAAACTAATTATCGCAATTGAAAGTTTAACAGTCTGTCTTGTTGCCGTTGCCATTGCCATCAAAATTGAAATCGCTGAATAAATACTACCAACAAAGCCAGAAAAAAGTAAAACGTTTTAAGCATACCTCCGCCGCAATTGTCTTTAGTTTTGGCACACTACGGCGAGGGAAAAAGTGAATTGAAATTAACATAAAAGTTGTTTAAAAACCCCGCGTGAGTGAGTGAGTGAGTGACAACGTTTAACAGTCTGCCACTTTTCGTGTGCATAGCATAAGCCGCCAAGTGCCGTGTCGCGTCGCGTCGAATCGTTATGTGGTCGGTCTTTGTTCGCTGCTGCTAAAATATTTCGTCTACTTTTGTTGCTGACAACGATCATTGTCGCGCCGTCATCGCGTCGCAGTGACAGCCGATATTGCCTTCATTTTTGTGTTGACAGATTTATTTTTTTTTTGTCGTATTTTATTTTTATTTTCTGTTTTATTTATTCCTCGACAAAGTTAAACAAAAAAAAAACACACACACACACACACAAAAGCAAAAAAATTACAAAGCAAAAACAAAAACGTCTTATTGAGAAAGTGTTAAATTACAGCCGGCTTTTGCGGTATTTAGAGGAAAACCGTATTTTTGTTGTAGATATCGGTTATTTTTGTTGTTGTTTTTGTTTTTGTTTTGTCATAAACGCGACAAACATCATTGCAGTTGATATCTTCGTCATCGTAACACTCATCGTTTGCTGCCATAAACAAAAGCAACAATAACAACAACAACAACAACAACAACATTGTCAGCATAACCTCATATCATTTCATTGATATTTGTGTTTTGTTTTTGTTGTCATATTAGAAAAAAAGGTAATTATCATAATTTGTTGTTTTTTTATTCCATTGACTAGGAACATTTGAATTGCGGATAAGGACAATAATGCATTTAAATTGTAAGCCCCAAAAGGTTTTTGCAAAAAAAAACAAATACAAAACTTTTGCCTTCCAAACTGGCAATGAAGGCATTGCCATGACCTATGCCATCAAATTCCAGAACAACTTATAAGGTACCTCTTTTTGTAGCAATTTGTACTTTTTTGTTAACACAACGTAATCATTGCGAGAAGACACAGGATAATGGGTGATTACATCCTTCCCTATCTGGATTCCCTATTGGCACTTGGTCTTGTCACTCTGGGGAAACCTTAATTGGCTAATTCGACCATTCTCTCACCGATGAAAATTTCTTGGTGTTCGGTTGGATCCCTACTTTTTTTTGTCTTATGAGTCTCTATCTGTGCTTCTCCAACTTCTTTCTCTCTTCCACCTTCTCCCAGGACAAACACAATGGATATAATGTCTTTGAGCAAAGTCAAGATCAGATACGTAAATTGCAATTTTGGAATTGTTATTCCTGCATCAGTCAACATTTAGGGGCTGAAGTGCAATTTACGGGAAAAATTGCGTAAAAATCAAATTTTTTGCATACCTCCCTAAAATTAGCCCAGGAACATGAATATAAGGTTCGGTTTTGGGGCTCGGCCCCCAAACGGGTCTTTTCTCCCATAAAGCAAAGTGATGCCGAATATAGGCATATGAAAACAAACAAACAAATTTTGCCCATGAACATTCCACTAAGGAACAGGGGCAAACTTCTCACATATCAATGAGTGCAGTCGGATTTAAGTTTAGGCTCAATGATAAGGGGCCTCCTTTTAATAGCCGAGTCCGAACGGTGTGCCGCAGTGCGACACCTCTTTGGAGAGAAGTTTTACATGGCATAGTATCTCACAAATGTTGCCGGCATTAGGAGGGGAAAACCACCGCTGAAAATTTTTTCTGGTGGTCTCGCCTGGATTCGAACCCAGGCGTTCGGCGTCATAGGCGGACATGCTAACCTCTGAGCTACGGTGGCTCCGCAGGCATATGATACTCAAATAAAATGCCATTTTTGCAGAATACGAGAATGTAAATTTTTTTGGAAAATGCGCCATAGGCAAAATTAAAAAAAAAAACCATGGATCGCATTTGTCGAGTTCTTTTCCCGGCATCTCTTCTTAGGCAAAAAAGGATATACGAAAAGATTTGCTCTGCTATTAGAGCCACATCAAGATATGGTCCGGTTTGGACCACAATTAAATTACATAACGGAGACCTGTGTAAAATGTCAGCCAATTCAAATAAGAATTGCGCCCTTTGGGGGCTCAAGAAGTAAAATAGAGAGATCGATCTATGTGGGAGCTGTATCAGGCTATAGACTGATTCAGAGTATAATAAACACGTATGTTAATGGTCATGAGAGGATCCGTCGTACAATATTTCAGGCAAATCGGATAATAATTGCGACCTCTAGAGGCTCAAGAAGTCAAGATCCCAGATCGGTTTATATCGCAGCTATATCGGGTTATGAACTGATTTGAACCTTATTTGACACAGTTGTTGAAAGTCATAATGAAATACGTCATGCAAACTTGCAGCCAAATCGGATAAGAATTGCGCCCTCTAGAAGCTCAAGAAGTAAAGACCCTAGATCAGTTTATATGGCAGCTATATCAGGTTATGAACCGATTTGAACCATACTTGACACTGTTTTTGGATACCATAACAAAACATGTCGTGCAAAATTTCATTCCAATCGGAAAAGAATTGCGCACTGTAGAGGCTCAAGAAGTCAAGATCCCAGATCGGTTTATATGGCAGCTATAACACGTTATTGACCGATTTGAACCATACTTAGCACACTTGTTGGATATCATAGCGAAGCACGTTGTGCAAAATTTTATTCCAATTTGATAAGAACTGCCCCCTATAGAGGCTCAAGAAGTCAAGACCCAAGATCGGTTTATATGGTAGCTATATCAAAACATGGACCGATATGGCCCATTTACAATCCCAACCGACCTATTACTATAGGAAGTATTTGTGCAAAAATTCAAGCGGCTGGCTTTACTCCTTCGAAAGTTAGCGTGCTTTCGACAGATGGATGGACGGACGGACGGACATGGCTAGATCGACATAAAATGTCGCGACGATCAAGAATATATATACTTTACGGGGTCTCAGACGAATATTTCGAGAATAAAACAGAATGACAAAATTAGTATACCCCCTATCCTATGGTGGAAGGTATAAAAAACACTCGAATTTTATACCCTCCACCATAGGATGGGGGTATAGTTATTTCGTCATTCTGTTTGTAACACCAAGAAATATGCGTCTGAGACCCCATAGAGTGTATATATCAAGAATGTGTAATTTTAAGTCGATCTAACCATGTCCGTCCGTCCATCCGTCTGTCTGTCCATCCGTAAAGCTAGCCAGTCGAAATTTTGCACAATTAGTTTTTTTTTTTAGTGTAGGTCGGTTGGTATTGTAAATGGCCCATATCGGTTTAGATTTAGATATAGCTCCCATATAAACCGATCTCCCGACATGATTTCTTTAGTCCTAACAACCCGCAATTTTTGGCTGCATACCTGCGAATAATTGGAGTGGGGTAGTCAATGGACTGTCAACATTGTACTCCAATGTTCCTGCGGAATTTCCTGGGTCCCCTCCAATTTGTGACTATGCAGGTTGCTATTAGGGCCGATACAGACTAATTGCCTTCGGGGATCAACGCTCAATTGAAATGTATCATTGCCCCCTAAAAGAGATTGGTGAGATCTGGTCAGGCGCAGCACTAGATTTAGTCAAGATGGAAAATATTCCTTCTCGACCAATGGCGCATGCTTGGATAGCAAGGATTCCCTCAGATCCTGAATCCATACTAAGGGAATGTAATCCTAATCCTTTAACCACCGACTGGAAGATTTGTAGATTGGATGAGGCTGATGGTGAACGGAGACATGCAGTATTCGTACTAAACTAAGGCTGTCCTCAATGCTATCCTTTGTCGGACCGATTTTATTAACTTCGGGTTAATCAAGTTTATTGACGGCCTAAGGCCAAAAATGCTCTGCTCTTTCATTCCCTCTTACTCCGCTATGGCCCGGCACCCAAACAATGGGGCGGGCTATGGAAAACATTTAAGGATTTTGTAAGTAGCGCAGAGTTCCTGACATAGATTTCCTTTTTGAGGTTACTTTTTAGTATTTAGAGCGCACAACAAGTCGATTACTGGCTTAGGTGTATGTCCATAGTGGCACACAAACTCGCTAATACCTCAGCTGTTACCATTTCAAATTTCAGAGAGATATCTCTACCCGTTCTCGCCCACAGAAGTGGCGATAAAATACCCACTGTGGCGTGCCTTGTGCCACTATCTCCCTTATATTCATATCAAGTGTCTAAGGACCCGGTCCACCCGGTACTGGTCTAAGGCTTAGATCAGTGTGTCAGTCCGCACATTATTAAAAGCCTCCTCGATGTCAATGTTGTGCACAACCTCGTGCAGGGCAGTCTCCATCGACCTTCACATGACATAGACATGCTGTTTTTATTTGAGCAGTTGAGCCGGACGTCCTACTCTTTATCATTGAGTTTAAGAACGTAGGGCTTATTGGTCTGTAGGCGTTTGGTTTTGCATAACAAGCCTTGCCTGGCTTGGGTATAAATACCACCCTTGCCTCCTGCCAGGTTTTCGGAATATATGCAAGTGCTAGGCACGCTTTGAAAATTGTGACCAAATGGGGCGATAGACAGCCTTCTTCTGTATTAACGTCGGAAATATTCCATCAGGTCCGGGTGACTATCCTAGTCTTCCGAATCTTTATAAAGTCGGTAATGGTTCCATCGTCGGGTTCCTGTTCGTTAGGCTGTATTGAATGTCCATTCCGCGTATTGCCTGATGTCTCAATACAAGGATCTCTGCCTACCTTAGTCTTCCAAATCTTAAGTAAATGGGCTTCTTGGGAGTAGGTGAGGGTACTGATGATCTTGCCGCTGCGCTGCCTAATATTTCAATATTAGGATCTTTACATATTCTAGTCTTCCGAATCTTGAAGACGGTGATGGGTCCGTCATCGTCCCTGTTTGTTAGGCTGTGTTGGGTCTCTCGCCACTGCACTGTCGGACATTTTAGTATTAGGATCTTTGCTTATTCTAGTCTTTCCAATGTTGAGAGAGGCGGTGATTGTCTCGTCATCAGCCCCCTGTTCGTTGGGCGGTATTGAGTCACCTGCCACTGCACGACCTGATGTCTGAATATGAGGATTTCTGCCTATCCTAGTCTTCCCAATCTTGAAAAAGACAGATTTGCCCCCATAGTGCGCCATGCCTTTAGTCTTAGCCCAACTCGTCAGGGAGATTTGATCAATGCCAACCACAAGGGTAGTTTCTTCCCCCCTTCTCCCCCCTGTGGAAGACCTGCCACTTCTCTGCGACCAAACCTTGGTTTTGCTTGGCCAAGAATCCCAACATACGTTCCGTCTCAAATTTACAGCTTCATTCTTTGATAAAGACTGTCGCCTTTGTGAGCTGGGGGGTATCCATTTTTCTCACTAGGTCGAGCTTTGCGCCCTCCCAAGTACCGTGGATACCTCTGACGAGCTGTTTGACGGTATCAATACATTCCGCCGACGCAAAACACAGCGTAAATATGTTCCCTCTAAACTCTCATCTCATCATTTGTATGGATCCTACCTGATGCCCAGCCAATATTGGTGACTGCATAAATCAGCTCATCTCTATTGTGCTTCCTTGCCACTCTGGCGTAAGAGGGCGGCTGCTTGCCATTCTCAGCCACCATCTTCCCCTTACGTAATGGCTGTGACCTCCTTTTGGAAGTCATAGTCCTCCATGAAGACCCGTGCGTGCTTCCTTTGTTCCTGTTCCAACTTTGTCTACCTCCGCAGGACACTGTCTGGAGTCTCCATTGAGGGATGGTTGGCTTGGTGTTCCCAGAGTACTTAATAGCAGGGAGATCTTTTTCTTCTTCAGCATTTTAGTAGTGTTATGCTCTTCGGCATATCTGATTCTCTTTCTAGTAGATATGCTTGGAATGTCATTTCTATCCCCTCCAGCATCCTGCACTTTCGCCCGATTGCGCTGCCGGTACATGCTCCTCTCTCTCCTTCGTCGTGCCACGGATCTCTTTCTCGGTCTGCTTCTGAGTTTAGCAAAGTCATCGCTCACTTCTGCCATCATCCCGATGCCCTCATCTCTCAATACGGCTGCGATGACTATTTCGTTGACACCATCGCTGTCTGAATCCGAAACACCACATTTGCTTAAAGGCTGGGGACGAACTGTGCATCCCTCTGGGTTATCCGTTTCTTCCTCATTAATTAGTCTGACGACTAGTTGTGCGCTTGAAGCATTTCTCTCAACTATAGGTGGCAAGGCACCCACACCTATAAGAGGGGAGGAGAACACGCCATGGTCTGACGCCACCACCGACGCTGTTGGGTTTTTGGAGTCCATTTCTATCCTACTTTAAAAAAGGCTTTAAAATTGTTCGTAATAGGTGGTACCTATTCCTAGATACGGCTATGTCTTCTTTGAGGAGCGAAATAAAAACACCTGTGTTGCACTCAATGGTAACAGGGTTTTGTTTAATTTTTATCAGGTGCCATTTATTTGTGTGCCAAATATCTTTTACTAATAACGTTGTCCCCAACTAAGTTCCGGTGTTTGTAAGCCAGGCAATGCTCCAACGTCTCATCATCTTCACCATATGCCCTCAACATGCTATCACTTGCCGCACCTATTTTCCATAAAGGTACGGGTAATCCTATGCGTCCCGTTAGGATACCGGAAGCTATACTGACCTCCTTCTTACATCTTTTCAGTAACAGCTTCGTCTTCTTCAAATGTGGTTCTACCCCTGGGATTCTTATCGTCGTATCGACTGTTTCGCTGTTCCGAAAAGTCGCATGCGAGTTCGTTATCAACGCCCTTAAATCGGACTGAGTCAACCCAAAGCTTCAAGTTAACCAAGTTTATTGATGGCAGTCTTCTGGCCTTCACTGCTACCCGAGGGAGGGTATATAAGATTCGACATGGCCGGACTTATGGCGCTTTTATTTGTTATTACTATCGAATTTTTAGCAAAGTTTTATTTCTGTACATTTTGTCAAAATCACATTTCTATAGAAGATGACTGGCATCTATGTATGTTTTGTTCTAATGACACACAATAAAGTAAACTTTTATTTAAAAAAAAAAATCCTTGAATATGTTAATAAAAAACAAAAAAAAACAATTGTCAATTAACTAACTGGCTCCATAGAATGTTAACAAGCTTCGAACGAATCGCTGTCATTTTCAAAACCAAAATACCAAGAAGTGAGCGAACTCTCCCGCGGTATATGCCATGGCAAGACACACAGAACCAAACACTCTTCACACTCTGCCGAGTTATTAATTTATGCATGCGAATAAAACAAATTCTAATTAAAAATATTTTTTTTATTATTATTATCATAATAATATTCATATTTTTTTACTCCATCATAAAATCAATGACCTGCCCGAGCAACGTTTCAATCATCAGCCTTAAAGAAGATGGGGAGGCCCCACCTCCAGACCAATGGAAGAAAATAAAATTAAAAATTAGCAAAAAAAAATCAAATGCTCAGCAAATGCCGACAACGACATAAACGTAGATATGAGGAAACACGTGATATTAAAAACCACGTTTAGAAAAAAAAAAACGCAAATATGAAAAGGCCTTTTACATAGCACTCGTCTCTATGATATTACGCATTTCTTTATTTGTTTTTCTTTGCTTGGCTTATTCTATTGATAGACGCAACGTCTTTGCTTTGCAGAGAATATTAATGTAGTCGAAGGTGAATCAAATCAAATGAAAGACATTCACACATGAACAAACACATTCACAAACACATTCACAAAAACAAAACTGTTAATACAAGGTATTAGGCAAGAATGAAGGTACGAGAAAGAAAGGAAACTAGTGAAATGGATTTGAAGGAAGTTAAACGGAGAGAAAAGGAAAAACTTATTATGAATGCCGGAATGAGGAATATTGGGGTTGATAATGGAAATATTGTCAAAATTTAAATTCTATAAAAAAGGAAATTTAACAGGCAATTTTGACAAAGAAAAATAATTAAAGGAAAACAAGTAAAAGCGTGCTAAGTTCGGCCGGGCCGAATCTTATATACCCTCCACCATGGATCGCATTTGTCGAGTTGTTTTCCCGGCATCTCTTCTTAGGCTAAAAAGGATATAAGAAAAGAGTTGCTCAGCTATTAAAACGATATCAAGATATGGTCCGGTTCGGACCACAATTAAATTATATGTTGGAGACCTGTGTAAAATTTCAGCCAATTCGAATAAGAATTGCGCCCATTGGAGCTCACGAAGTAAAATAGAGAGAACGATTTATATGGGATCTGTATCGGGTTATAGACCGATTCAGAACATAATAAACACGTATGTTGATGGTCATGAGAGGATCCGTCGTACAAAATTTCAGGCATATCGGATAATAATTGCGTCCTCTAGGGGTCAAGAAGTCAAGATCCCAGATCGGTTTATATGGCAGCTATATCAGGTTATGAACCGATTTGAACCTTATTTGACACAGTTGTTGAAAGTAAAAAATAAAATATGTCATGCAAAATTTCAGCCAAATCGGATAGGAATTGCGCCCTCTAGAAGCTCAAGAAGTCAAAACCCCAGATCGGTTTATATGGCAGCTAAATCAGGTTATGGACCGATTTCAACCATACATGGCACAGTTGTTGGATATCATGACGAAATACTTCGTGCAAAAACTCATTCAAATCGGATAAGAATTGTGCCCTCTAGAGGCTCAAGAAGTCAAGACCCAAGACCGGTTTATATGGCAGCTATATCAGGTTATGAACCGATTTGAACCATACTTGGCACAGTTGTTGGGTATCGAAACAAAACAAGTCGTGCGAAATTCCATTCCAATCGGAGAAGAATTGCGCCCTCTAGAGGCTCAAGAAGTCAAGACCCAAGATCGGTTTATATGGCAGCTATATCAGGTTATGGACCGATTTGAACCATACTTGGCACAGTTGTTGGATATCATAACAAAACACGTCGTGCAAAATTTCATTCTGATCGGATAAGAATTGCGCACGCTAGAGGCTCAAGAAGTCAAGACCCAAGATCGGTTTATATGGCAGCTATATCAAAACATGGACCGATATGGCCCATTTACAATACCAATCGACCTACTCTAATAAGAAGTATTTGTGCAAAATTTCAAGCTGCTAGCTTTACTCGTTCGGAAGTTAGCGTGCTTTCGACAGACAGACGGACGGACGGACGGACGTGGCTAGATCGACATATAATGTCGCGACGATCAAGAATATATATACTTTATGGGGTCTCAGACGAATATTTCGAGTAGTTACGAACAGAATGACGAAATTAGTATACCCCCCATCTTATGGTGGAGGGTATAAAAAGAAAAATTGCGCCCTCTAGCGGTTTAAAAAGTCAAGATTCGAAATCGCTTTATATGGGAACAATATCAGGTTAAGGGCCGATTTGGACCATACATGAAACAGTTGTTGGAAGTTATGCAAAAATTTCAGCCAAATCGGATAATAACTGCGCCCTCTAGCGGCTCAAGAAGTCGAGTTCCGAGATCGGTTTATATGGGAGCTATATCAGGTTATGAACCAATTTGGACCATACTAGGCATAGTTGTTGCACGACAAAGCAAAAAACTTTGTACCAAATTTCAGCCAAATCGGATAAAAATTGCGCCCCCTAGCGGCTCAAGAAGTATAGTCGGAAGATCAGTTTATATGGAAGCTATATCAGGTTTTGAACCGATTTAGACCATATTTGACACAGTTGTTGAACGTCATAACGAAACACTTCATGCTAAATCTAAGCCAAAAAACTTTGTGCAAAATTTCAGCCAAATCGGATAATAATTGAACCCCCTAGCGGCTCAAGAAGTATAATCGGAAGATCAGTTTATATGGAAGCTATATCAGGTTTTGAACCGATAAAGAGCATATTTGGCACAGTTGTTGAACGTCATAACAAAACACTTTATGCTAAATTTCGACCAAATCGGATAATAATTTCGCTCTCTAGCGGCTAAAGAAGTCAAGATCCGAAAAAGGTTTATGTGGGAGCTATATCAGGTTATGAACCGATTTGGACCATACGTGGCATAGTTGTTGCAAGACAAAGCAAAACACTTCATGCTAAATTTCGGCCAAATCGAGTTGAGTTTACAGGATGAGGCGTCCCCCAAACACATGGCTCCAAGATTAGTTATCAAATTCGTTTTCCAATCTCAAATACATTTCACTTAAGCCACATATTGACATGGTCGAAAAATTTGTACACTTTGGGTGGTGTTTTGGGGAAGGAGTGATGCCTAAACTACATGGTCCTATATTAGGATATCAAATTCGTATTCTACTCCCAAATACCTTCATCTGAGCCCCAAATTGCGATGTTCAGTGAAAAATAGCTGTTTGTGGGGTATTTTGAGAAGGGGGTAGACCCCCAGAAAATTGGTCCCGAAAGTGGCTATCAATTCTTGCTCTACCCCCCAATTCCTTTCATTTAAGCTCCACATTGACATGATTGGAAAATATGCCCGATTTAGGGGTATTTTGGGGATTGGGGTGGTCCCCCAACCACTAACCCTGGAAGATATTGGGTTGCCCAAAAAGTAATTGCGGATTTTTCATATAGTCGGCGTTGACAAATTTTTTCACAGCTTGTGACTCTGTAATTGCATTCTTTCTTCTGTCAGTTATCAGCTGTTACTTTTAGCTTGCTTTAGAAAAAAAGTGTAAAAAAAGTATATTTGATTAAAGTTCATTCTAAGTTTTATTAAAAATGCATTTACTTTCTTTTAAAAAATCCGCAATTACTTTTTGGGCAACCCAATATATCAGCAAGGTGCTCTATTCTCATATATCTATATATCATTTGTTTGAACCCCATATTGCCATTGCCCTCAGAATTGGATATCAAATTCGTTTTCTAACCCCATTTAAACTCCTTATTGCAAAAGTCAGCAAATGTGTCCGGTTTGGGGTATTGGCCCTAAAAACTATGAATATTTAGTTCCACTCTCTTTAAGACCCAAATTGTCTTGGTGAGCAAATACGTCCTATTTGGGGGGACGACCGCTAGACAGTTGGCCCCTAATGTTGATATCAGATACGTGGTCTACGTATCTACACGTATCTACACCCCCCCGGTTAGGGGGGTGTTTTGGGTGATGGGTCGGCCACTCAGTGACTTGGCTTTGAAAATATATATCGGATTTGTGTTCCACTTTAAAAACCCTCTTATTTGAGCCTCATATTGCAATAGTCAGAAAATACTTACTATTTGGGTGGTGTTAGGGGGGTGGGGTGGCCCTATAGACACTTTTCCCGAACATTGATATCAGATTCGTGCTTCACTTCCAAAGACCTTTCATTTGAGTCCCATATTGCTATGGTCGAAAATTTGTCTTTTTTGTGGAAAGTTCTCGGTGATGGGCGGCCCCCCAAAATACTTGATCCCACATTTGGATATCAGATTTGAATTCTATACTCAAATACGTTTTATTTGAGCCTCACATTGCTATGGTCAGTAAATAAGACATGTTTGGGGGTGTTTTGGGGAAGGGGTGGACCCCCAGAAACTTTGTACCCAATTTGGATATCAGATTCGTAATTTACTCGCAAATACCTTTCGTTTGAGTCCCATATTGCCATGATCGGTAATTATGTCCGATTTAGGGGTGTTTTGAAGGTTGGGATGGTCCCCCAAACACTTGGTCTGACAATTGGATATCAGATGCGTTTTCTAATCTTAAATATCTTTCATTTGAGTCCCATATTGTCGTGATTGGTGTATATATATTTTTGGTAGGTTTTAGGGTGGGGCGCCCCCTCCTAGGTACCCCATCCGAAATTTGGATACCAAATTTTTATTTTTAGGGTGCTATATGAGAGCACACAAAATTTCGCTTAAATCGCACCATCCATCTCTATGATCTGGCGTTTGTGAAAATTAGGGTAAAGGGGAGGGTCCGCCCCGCTTCGTATATCAAAAAATGTAGTACCCTATTTTCACCACGGGATCATTATGTACTATCAGTGAAAATTTTATGAAAATCGGTTCAACCGTTTTTGAGTCTATAAGGATTACACAAACAAACCTACAAACCAATACAAATTGATTTTTATTTATTTTGATCTACTCCCAAATACCTTTTTTAAGTCCCATATTGCATTGATCAGTAAATAAGTCATGTTCAAGGTTTGGGGGTGTGGTTGGTACCCAGACACTTGGTTGCCAAAGTCGATGCCAATGTGGTACTCTACTCTCAAGTACCTCTTATTTGAGCCCGGTATAGCGATGTTCAGCACATATGCACAAACTTAGGGTAAGAGGAAAGGTCCGGCACCACCCCTTCAGATTTCACAATATGAGGTACCATTTTTTCACCACAGGTTCATCATCTCTTAAAAACTCAAGAAAATAGGTCCAGACGTTTTTGAGTCTCTACGGAACGCATAAATAGACGAACAAACCAACAAACACAAATTGATTTTTATATAAAAGAAAATTTTGTCAAAATTTCATTTCTATGGGAATTTTTGTCAAAATTTCATTTTTATAGGAAATGTTGTCAAAATTTAATTTCTGTAGGAAACTTTGTCAAAATTTCATTTCTTTAGGAAATTTTGTCCAAATTTCATTTTTATAGGATATGTTGTCAAAATTTAATTTCTGTAGGAAATTTTTTCAAAATTTCATTTCTATGGGAAATTTTGTCAAAATTTCATTTCTATGGAAAATTTTGTCAAAATTTCATTTCTATAGGAAATTTTGTCAAAATTTCATTTCTATGGAAAATTTTGTCAAAATTTCATTTCTAAGGAAATTTTGTAAAAATTTAATTCTATGGAAATTTTGTCAAAATTTCATTTCTATGAGAAATTTTGTCAAAATTTCATTCTATGGGAATTTTTGTCAAAATTTCATTTCTAACGAAATTTTGTAAAAATTTCATTTCTATAGGAAATTTTGTGAAAATTTCATTTCTATGGGAAATTTTGTCAAAATTTCATTTCATTAGGATATTTTTCCAAAATTTCATTTCTATAGGAAATTTTGTCAAAATTTCATCTCTAAAGAAAATTTTGTCAAAATTTCATTTCTATGGAAAATTTTGTCAAAATTTCATTTCTATGGGAAATTTTGTCAAAATTTCATTGCTATGAAAAATTTTATCAAATTTTCATTTCTATGGGAAATTTTGTCAAAATTTAATTGTTATGGGAAATTTTTGTCAAAATTTTATATCTATGGGAAATTTTGTCAAAAGTTCATTCCTATAGAAAATTTTGTCAAAATTTCATTTCTATTGAAAATTTTGTTAAAATTTCATTTCTATGGAAAATTTAGTCAAAATTTCATTTCTATGGGAAATTTTGTCAAAATTTCATTTCTGTAGGAAATTTTGTCAAAATGTCATGTCTATAAGAAAATTTTGTCAAAATTGCATTTCTATAGGAAATTTTGTCAGATTTCCTTTCTATAGGAAATTTTGTCAAAATTTCATTTCTTTAGGAAATTTTGTCAAAATTTAATTTCTATAGCAAATTTTGTCAAAATTTCATTTCTATGGAAAATTTTGTCAACATTTCATTTTTATGGGAAATTTCCCTAAATTTCATTTTTATGGGAAATTTCCCTTAATTTCATTTCTGTAGGAAATTTTGTCAAAATTTCATTTTTATGGGAATTTTTGTTAAAATTTTAGTCAAAATTTCATTTCTATAGGAAATTTTGTCAAAATTTCATCTCTAAAGAAAATTTTGCCAAAATTTCATTTCTATAGGTAATTTTTCCAAATTTCCTTTCTATAGGAAATTTTGTCAAAATTTCATTTCTATATTTTGTCAAAATTTCATTTCTATGGAAGAATTTGTAAAATTTCATTTATATGGAAAATTTTGTCAATATTTAATTTTTATGGGAAATTTTCCTAAATTTCATTTCTGTGGGAAATTTTGTCAAAATTTCATTTATGTAGGAAATTTTGTCAAAATTTCATTTCTATGGGAATTTTTGTTAAAATTTTAGTCAAAATTTCATTTCCATGGGAATTTTTGATAAAATTTTAGTCAAAATTTCATCTCTAAAGAAAATTTTGCCAAATTTCCTTTCTATAGGAAATTTTGTCAAAATTTCATTTCTATAGGAAAATTTTGTCAAAATTTAATTTTTATGGAAAATTTTTGTAAAAATTTCATTTTTATGGAAAATTTTGTCAAAATTGCATTTCTGTGGAAAATATTGTCAAAATTTCATTTCTGTAGGAATTTGTGTCAACATTTCATTCTATGGAAATTTTGTCAAAATTTCATCTTTATCGAAAATTTTGTCAAAATTTCATTTCTATGGGAAATTTTGCCAAAGTTTCAATTCTCTATACATTTATAACTGGTTCTGATAGTGGAGGGCATACAACTCACAGCGACCTCTTTGGAATGCTAATGAACCTTGTCAATGTTTTAAACGCCCACGCTTTAAAATCGACAACCAGCGATGGCGGTAATAAATTTATAGAAAATAACTGTTTTACTGCTAATTAAATAATGACATTTAAAAAATGATTATTTCATTAATCAACTGACGCAAATGTGACAAATGAATGCACATTTAAATAAAAAACGCACACACACACGTGTAGAATTTGTTTCACAAACAAAAAATGGTCACAACACTCAAATTCTGCCAACCGGTTGAAATGCATGTGGCAGCAGCCTTAACCACTCAATAGTCGAGTGTAGCCAGAAATGATTGATTAATTGTTTAAATAATAAATATGGAAATTGGCAGAAACATGGCAATCAACTTCGATACATATTTTTAAACACACACACAGAGACACAAACACACAGGCCCAAAGAGAGATGAATGGGGCGGCAGTTATGAGCGAAAAAAAAACCAAAAACTAACGAAACATTTAAAAAATAATTTCCGTTTAATTTAAAGTTTTACCGGAGGCGATTTGCTTGTGACATTGTGGGGTGGCACGTGTGTGGCATGAATTGAGAATTAAAATAAAATAAAAAATAATAATTGAATATAACAATTCAAAGGGATATTCCAATTGGTCTATTTACATAACTAAAAGTTATTTAATATTTAATTCAATCAGGCTAAGTGCCTGAGAGTATTGGAGTTCAATATTAAATCTGGGAAATATAAACGTTAGCTTAGTTTTAGTTTCTAAAAACTGCATACTTCTTATATCCGCAGAGATATTTCTATTGTCTCCTTGGTTGGCTCTTTTAAATCGCATTCATGTGTGCCTCACCCTAATCGCAATCTCATGGTTGCAGAATGCAGTCAATGAAGTGCGTGTTCGTCTAAAACCCCGACCGAATGAACTCTGCTTTGGTTTTTTTTCTCCGACTCTTTTGGGTTTATCATTTGTAATTTTTCTTTTCTCCTATTTTCTTGCTTTGTCATTTTGTCACTTCATATCAATTCAAAAATATCTACAAAAAAAAACCCCTCAAAAGTTGCAAACAGCAGCAAATATTTGTTTTAACTCGCATTTTAGTGGTAAATTGCTAAGGCATTTACTCACAATAAGTGGGTGGTTGGGTGTGTGTGTGTTAGTTTGTTTTGTTTTTGTTTGTTTTTTTATTGTTTTGCTTTTGGTAATGCATTTTACCATAGTTACCAATTATTTCGCTAACTACTACATTGTGTTGTTGTTGTTTTTAACTATTTTGAATTACTGGGGGTGACAACGTTGAAAAAAAAACATTTTGTCAGAGTTTTTGGTTACTCTTTTTCCATGAAAATTTTGCTACTACGATTTCAACGGATAGTCTTGCATTTTTTATTTAATTTCACATTTGTTTACACATGTCCATCGCACATCGACATTATGTTGATAAGTTAGCACGCACAGTGGCACAAAAAAAAGTTTTCATAGAAATGAAATTTTGACAACATTTCCCATAGAAATGAAATTTTGACAAAATTTTCCATAAAAATGAAATTTTGACAAAATTCCCATAGAAATGAAATTTTGACAACATTTCCCAGAGAAATGAAATTTTGACAAAATTTCCCATAGAAATGAAATTTTGACACAAATTCCCATAGAAATGAAATTTCATATAGCGAAGAAATTTCCGAAAAAATCCATTAAAAGGAAATTTTGAAAAAAAAACATATAAAAGGGAAATTTTGAAAAAAAATCCTATGAAAGGGAAATTTTGAAAAAATTCCCTAAGAAATGGAAATTTTGAAGAAATTTCCTGATAAAATGCAATTTTGAAAATATTTCCTAACAATGAGCAATTTTGAAAAAATTTCCCAATAAAGGAAAATTTTAAAAAAATCTCCTAATAAAGGGAAATTTTAAAATGTTTCCATAAGAACAATTTGCAAAGTTTCCTATAAAAGTGAATTGCAGCAAAATTTCCTATAGAAATGATATTTTGACAAAATTTCCCATAGAAATGAAATTTTGACAAAAATTTCCTATCAAAATGAAATCTTGCACAAAATTTCCTATAGAAATGAAGTTTTGACAAAATTTCCCATAGAATTGATATTTTGGCAAATTTCCTATAGAATTAAAATTTTGAATAAATTTGCTATAGAAATAAAATTTTGAGAAACTTTCCTATAGAAATCAAATTTTGAGAAAATTTCCTGCAGAAATGAATTTTTTTAAGTAATTGGAAATTTGGAGTAAATTTCCTACAGCGAATTGCGAAAACATTTCCATAAAGGGGAAATTTTGAAAAAAAAAATTCTATTAAAGGGAAATTTTGAAATAATACTCTAATAAATGGAAATTTTGCAAAAATTCTCTAATAAAGGGAAATCTTGAAAAAGTTTTACATATTGAAAAAATTTCCCAATAAGGAACTTTTGACAAAATTTCCCATAGAAATAAAATTTTAACAAAATTTCCTACAGATATGAATTTTTTACGAAATTGACAATATTTCCCATAGAAATGAAATTTCATATAGCGAAGAAATTTCCAAAAAAAATTTGGAAATTTTGAAAAAAATCCTATAAAAGGGAAATTTTGAAAAAATACCCTAAGAAATGGAAATTTTGAAAAAAGAATCCTATAAAAGGGAAATTTTAAAAAAATACCCTAAGAAATGGAAATTTTGAAAAAATTTCCTATTAAAATGCAATTTTGAGAATATTTCCTAATGGGCAATTTTGAAAAAATTTCCCCATAAGGGAATTTTTGAAAAAATTTCTTAATAAAGGGAAATTTTAAAACGTTTCCATAAAAAAAATTGCAAAATTTCCTATAGAAATAAACTTTTGACAAAATTTCCCTATAAAAATTATGGGATAAAAAATTTCCCATTAAAATGAAATGTTGACAAAAATTCCCTATTAAAATGGAATTATGAAAAACTTCCCATAGAAATGAAATTTTGACAAAATTTCCTATAGAAATGAAATTTTGCACAAAATTTCCTATCAAAATGAAATTTTGCAAAAAAATTTCCTATCAAAATGAAATTTTGCACAAAATTTCCTATCAAAATGAAAATTTTGCACAAAATTTCCCATAGAAATGTAATTTTGACAAAATTTCCTATAGAAATGAAATTTTGACAAAATTTCCCATAGAAATAAAATTTTGACAAAATTTCCCATAGAAATGAAATTTTGACAAAATTTCCCATAGAAATGTAATTTTGGCAAAATTTCCCATAGAAATGAAATTTTGACCAAATTTTCCATAGAAAAGAATCCCAATAAAAACAATTTTACACAAAAATGTCGTAAAAATATTTTTATTAAAGAGTTTCTCAAAATATTTGCCATAGAAATTGAAATGGTAAGGTTGAAAAGTGGGTGCGGATAATATTCTGCGCCATGATTTTTTGGACATACGCCTAAACCCCTAATCGGTTTGTTGTGCGCCCTAAATACTGGAAAGTTATGTCGAAAAACATAATCAATGTCTGGAATTCCGTGCTTATAAGAAAATCCAAAATTGTTCTTCATATCACACATTAGAGGCAACCGTGTCGCAGAGGTTAGCATGTCCGCCTAAGACGACGAACGCCGGGGTTCAAATCCCGACGTGAACATTAGTAAAATTTTTAGCGGTGGTGATCTCCTCTACCAAGACGTGTCGCTATGCGGTACTTCGTTCGGACTTGGCATAAAAAAGGAGGCTGCTGATCATTGAGCTTAGACTTTAATCGGACTGCACTCATTGATATGAGAGAAGTATCCCCAGTTCTTTAATGGAATGTTCATGGGAAATTTAGTTTAGTTAGTTCTGCATTTCACGCCCCGATAACAGAATCTTTAAAGGCGGTCGAATCGTGTCAGGAATTGTGTCCCCGCCTAAGTGCCGGTGTCTGTTAACATCTTCAACATCTCATTATCTTCGCCACATGCTAACACTTGTGGCACTGAGTTTGCATAAGTGAGCTTGTGGTCCTATGTGTCCCGTTATGAAACCGAAAGCTATACTGATCACCCTCCTACTTCCTCTCAGTAATAGTGTTGTCATTTCACAATCTGGATCTTCCAAGTATCATACCATCGCCTCGATGGCGTGACCTGCTACTATCCTCTATCCATTCTCTCATTGCCTTAAGCCGCAGTGGCTGCTTCCAACTAATTCTCTATATCCATTGGTCGGATGTCTAGATTTGTCCCCAGAGTAATATTGGGTGGTTTTTCATCGCCCCGCCTGTTCGAAGACAACATGTTCCTTGAATAAGCAGAATTGTCATTTTTGGAGGGAATATCAGCCAGAAGCATTGCATGAGCCACCAATGCATCTAGAAAAAATCACAGTTTGGTGCGGATTATGGGCTAGTGGCATCATTGGACCGTACTTCTTTAAATATGATGCGAATCGTAACGTAACTGTGAATGGAGAGCGCTGTCGTGAGATGTATCAACTTTTTTTACCCAAAATGCAAGAGCTTGATTTGCATGACATATGGTTTCAACAAGACGGTGCCACATGCAACACAGCACGCGTAACAATGGACTTATTGAGAAGCGAGTTCGGTGAATATTTTATCTCACATTTGGGACTAAATTTGAAGGTATTCAGGAGTAGAGTACGAAGTTCATAGTAGAAATTGGGTCCAAGTAAATGGGGGCCGCTCCAACCCCAAAACACCCTAAAATAGGTTTATTGGACAATCAGTACAATATCCGACTCTAATGAAAAGCATTCGGAAGAAGACTACGTATATGGTTAGGAAGGAGGAATATGCTTTATAATTTTTTGATATCGGAGGGGGAGCGGCCCTTATGCCAAAAACACACCCCTAAATCAAAAGTTATCGGGCTGCCCAATCCCTAAAACAAGAAAACAAATTAAACGTTCATATCAATATGGGGCTCAAATGAAAGGTATCCGGGAGTAGATTACGAATCTGGCATACAAAATCAGATTGAAGTATAGGGGTCACACCAACCCTCTAAAACACCCCAAATGCATAAAAATCAATTATGACTATATGGGTCTCGGTATGTTTGTTTTTTCGGTAGACTCAAAAACGGATGAACAGATTTTCCTAAAATTTTCGCAAATCATGTAGGTTTGTCCGGAAGGAAACATAGGCTATATAATTTTTAGATATCGAATGGGGTCTGACCCTCCCCCTTACCCAAAAAAGGCCACCTAAAACCAAAAGTGGAACGACAATATGGGTATCAAATGAAAGGTATTGGAGACTAGAAAACGAATATCGTATTAAATTTTTGGGTCTAAGTATCCAGCGGGACGCCCTAACGCAAAACTCTTCTAAACAGATATATTAGACGTTCATGTCAATATGGGACTCAAATGAAAAGTATTTGGCAGTATGTTACGAACATGTCATAAAAATTAGGTCCAACTAATGAGAGGTCGCACCACCCCCAAATGGGCATATTAGCCGACCATGGCTATATGGGACTCAAATGAAAGGTAATTGGGAGTAGATTACGAATATAACATTAAAATTTTCGTTCAAGTCTAGCTGACGCTTTTCCTCCTAAAAATACCTCAAATAGGTTAATTGACGCATCATGACAATATGGTACTCAAATGAAGGATATTTGAGAGAAGAAAACGAATTTGGTATCCAATTTTGGAGCGAAGTGTTTGGCACATCTTAAACTGTACTTCATTTCCGATCATATTAATACGGAGCTCAAATCAATGGTATATGGGAGTAAGGAACGAATTTGATATCTATTTTCAGGGCACATTGCTGTTGGCCGCCCCAGTCCCAAAACAGCCTTCAAACGGTTTATGTCTACCGATCATGGCAATAAGGGGCTCAAAATTAAGGCCTTTATGATATTGGTTAAACTAGTCATATATATGCAGACTAGGACACTAGTAGTAATTTTATGTTAAATTAAGTAATTCTACACAGCTATTGCCTCAAGATATAGATCGCTGGTTAAAACGTCTCTTTAAATCAAGTGGTTTACATGGATTCAGTCTACGTGTTGTATCAGCCTCAAGTAGTCTGGAAATTTCGAATTTGTTATCACAAATCAATCTATTTTCATGAGCCTCGGCAAGTTTTTGTATATCTTCTCTAATACCTTTCTGTGAAGATCGCTGTTTCTTATGTACCATGGTATATTTACGATGTCCCTTAGTACTTTGTTTTGAAATTTTTGTATCATATGTGTAGTACACTCTTTGGCACATCCCTAGAGATGTATACTAAGGTCCATATTGGCTTGAAGACCTGTTAGAAAATTTTTAATTTATTTGATTTAGACAGTATTGAATTTCTTCCAATCAACCATTTCAATTGTCTGTATTTCGTTTCAAAACATTATTTCTTGTTCTCAACATGCTTCTTCCATGTCAGCTTTGTGTCCAAGGTCATTCCAAGGTATTTTGCTGACTCAGCCACTGGTACTTGTACACCTTTTATGAATGCTGGCTTATGGTTTATTTTCCTGTTAGTAAAATCAACGTGAATTGATTTGGAACTCTTTAAGTTGAGTCCCCATTTATCCATCTATAGGTCGATTTCATCTAAAGGACTTTGCAGTTTTGAAGTTGAGGATTCAATAGTTGACGGTATAACGGTGTCGTCAGCACATGTACCTATTGTACATTCTGGACGGCAGGGAAGATCATTGGTATATAATAAATATAGTACAGGGCCCAAAATACTTCCCTGTGGTATACCTGAATAGATGGGAAACATTTCGAAGTACTCACTTCCCTTTTTGACGCGAAAGAATCGTTTGTGCAAATATGACCTCAATAAGATGACATCGAGTTTTTGTATTAAAGATGAGTGTACTACTCCGTCGAACGCTTGTGATATATCCAAGAACACTGCTGAATAAATTTCTCTATTTTCTTCAATATCGTGATATTGATTCTTCAATATCGAGATATTGATTCTTCAATATCGTGATATTGATTCTTCAATATCGTGATAATGATTCTTCAATATCGTGATATTGAATCTTAAATATCGCGATATTGATTCTTCAATATCGTGATATTGATTCTTCAATATCGTGATATTGATTCTTCAATATCGTGATATTGATTCTTCAATATCGTGATATTGATTCTTCAATATCGTGATATTGATTCTTCAATACCGTGATATTGATTCTTCAATATCGTGATATTGATTCGTCAATATCGTGATATTGATTCTTCAATATCGTGATATTGATTCCTCAATATCGTGATTTTGATTCTTCAATATCGGGATATTGATTCTTCAATATCGAGATATTAATTCTTCAATATCGTGATGTTGATTCTTCAATATCGTGATATTGATATTTCAATATCGTGATATTGATTCTTCAATGTCGTGATATTGATTCTTCAATATCGTGATGTTGATTCTTCAATATCGTGATTTTGATTCTTCAATATCGTGATATTGGTTCTTCAATATCGTGATATTGATTCTTCAATATCGTGATATTGATTCTTCAATATCGTGATATTGATTCTTCAATATCGTGATATTGATTCTTCAATATCGTAATATTGATTCTTCAATACCATGATATTGATTCTTCAATATCGTGAGTAACATGACCATGCATGGCATGATACCACGCAAATGTCGCCAGCATTAAGAGAGGAGCCTTAAATTTTTTGCGATGTTCTCGCCAGGATTCGAACGCTGGCGTTCAGCGTCATAGGCGAACATTGACTACAGTGGTACGAATTCGATATCCACTTTCAGGGCGAAGTGTCCCCACCCTAAACTGTTAATAGAGAGTTAAAGAAGCCGCTGAGAAGCTGGCCCACTTCAGCTATTTTTTTTTTTTTTTTTTTGTAAAAATAAATTTTTAAGGAATTGCTAAACTCAAAAATTCCCTCATTGTTCAACCAATGACATTTATTGCAACAATATTCCCGCAAGGCACGCTTCGTCACAAACTTCTGTGTGTCATGCAAAAGAAAACAAAGGAACATAGCAGCTACTTGAGTATTTTAGCTTTGCAGTATTTTTCATTGCTAGCTTCAAAAGTAAAAGAAAAAAAAACTTGGGTGCAACCAACAAATCTTTAAGACCCCTGAGCATTAGAAAAAAAGACACCGGAAAGCAAGTTAAGTATTTATAAGGCACCACAAACAGCAATTCATTCAAAATAACAATTATTTTTCGCAATTATTAATTAATATTAAATAAAAACTACCAACAATAATGAGGAGTAATAAAGAATGAATATTGGTAAAGTTTTCAACAACTGCTGGCCGGATTGGGGTAACAGGAGTTTGGTAGCAAATAATATAAAAATAATCTGAAAAAAAACATTTTTTAATTAGTATGAAGAAAACATTATCCATGTATATTGGGAAAAAGAACTTGAGAGGCACTAGATATTGTTTTCCCGTTTAGGTTAACAATAAATTTAACTTATTTATTCCCCAAAATCCTTTCTTTGCTCTTTTCTTCCTAACATACGTTTTTTTTTTATCAATATTCAAATTTGTTGCCTTTGTTTTTTTTAAGAATTTGTGAATGCTCATATATATTTAAATCAAAAACTCTATTTTTAAATTCTTAAAATTCAGAGCCTGTCCAACACAGGATTTGTCTTCATTACTCCCAGCGGCATCATTATTTTGTGAAAACTGATCTGACGGTCTGTTCACCCATCCACATTCGTCTGCACGAACATCATCGTTGAGGTTGTTACAGTCCATCTAATGAACATAACTGCACGAGTTAAGGCATATGAATAGGTAAAGCTGAACCCAGCAAACATTGCAAGAAAAAAAATATCATAGAAAGGAAATTTAAACAAAAACACTGATCAGTTAAATGAATTTGTGTTTGTATAAATGAAACTGTATGTTTGTGGATTTGTTTGTTTCGTATTGTCTCAAAAACGGAATGTTCCTTTGTTGGAAGAAGCAATAGGGTATTTAAAGTTCATATATCTGAAGGGAGAGGTTTCGCTCCCCTTTACCCTAATTTTTGAAAATGGAAGATATATACAGATATTATGACAATTCGGTGAAATGTATTCGAGATTAGAGTAGGAATATGTTATGTTCAGTGTTGCCGTTTTTGGTAGGTTCCTACCAAAATTGGTTGGCTTTTATTCTCTTGGCAGGTTGGTAGGCTGGCCTCAATTTTTAGAAGATTTCTCTAAAACATAAATACCAAGTGAATTATTGAAAAAATTGCGACGGATAACTCAATATTATTTTATTTCATGTCGATTCTGCGCAGAAAAACGTTTCAACAACAAATTTGTACTTTGGGTCGTTGAAATTCAAAATAAATTGTTCCAGGAAAATTAACAAATTTCGTCGTCGCTTTTTTGGACAAAAGTTGTTGTTTTTTAAAATTATTCTATTCTATCTAAATATGAACCGATTTCTATGAAATTCACCAGTAATGTCAAGAGTCATAAGAAAATTCTTCCTACCAAATTTCGAGAGAATCGCTTCACAAAGGACCATTTTATGGTATTATTACTGGAAATCGGATGAACATATATATGGGAGCTATATCTAAATCTGAACCGATTTTGAGCAAACTTCTCAGATATTGTGGTAGTCGTCGAAGAAATCCTTGTACGAGGTTTTGGAACGATTGGTCAATAAATGCGCTTGCAGTGGCTCTAGGAGTGAAAATCGGGCGATATATAACTGTGAGAGCTATATCTAAATATGAACCGATTTCTATGAAATTCACCTGTAATGTCAAGAGTCATAAGAAAATCCTTCCTACCAAACTTCGGAAGAATCGGTTCACAAAGGACCATTTTATGGCATCTTTACTGCAAAACGGATGAACATATATATGGGAGCTATATCTAAATCTGAACCGATTTTGAGCAAACTTCTCAGATATTGTGGTAGTCGTCGAAGAAAACCTTGTACGAAGTTTTGGAACGATTGGTCAAAAAATGCGCTTGAAGTGGATCTAGGAGTGAAAATCGGGCGATATATATACATGAGAGCTATATCTAAATGTGAACCGATTTCTATGAAATTCGCTTGTAATAACGAGAGTCGAAAGAAAATCCTTCCTGCCAAATTTCGAAAGAATCGGTTAACAAATTACCATTTTATTGCAGTATTACTGCAAATCGGACGAACATATATATGGGAGCTATATCTAAACCTGAACCGATTTTTTCCAATTTCAATATACTTCGTCTCTGGGCCGAAACACATGCCTGTACCAAATTTGAAGACGATCGGATGAAAACAGCGACCTGTAGTTTGTACACAAATTAACATGGACAGACGGACAGACCTCTAACACAGTAGTGGTGTAGGGTCTAAAAATGTATCATGGGGTTCTCAAGCATCAACGAAAAATTCTTCGTTTGGACATTCCCCTTGCCACTCGTCTTCTAATCACACAATGTTCCAAGTTTGCGATGACTGACTGTTTCAAAGTTTAGTGCAGCACGTATGTCACACTGTCTGTTGTTTAATCTGTCGATGCCATCTTTTGAAGTAAAATTTAAAGAAAGTTTTCAGAATGCGCCACCTTGCTGAAGAATCTATAAAAATAACAAATTTATCCATGAAAATTCCTTCCTTTATGGAATAGCGGGAAGCAAGGCAACTCCTAGGTGATTTCACAAGCTGGTCACCTTGATCCTAAAAATATTTTTTTTTTAGAGTTTTTCAAGAAATATCCAACAATGTTAAAATACAACTTTTAATATGCCTTTCGCAATGCTAACAAAGAACTTTAAAGGTCGAGGAGACAAGCTTCGAGAGGCCAAAAATCCACAACAAGAAAAATTTTTACTATCCCAAAATTTAACCAATGCATTTTCTAGATAAGCAACCAGCATCTGCAAAGTTGTGGCTATTGATGTTGGGTTTGCAATTCTCTGCTTTGGGATGTTGTGCAAAAATTTGATACGTCCATCATCAGTCTATAGATTTCATTCACTCTGTGTTTTGATAAAAATGTAATTAATTCCATGTAATTATCCAAAATAAAACAGAACGTGCAACAAGTGAAATTTTTCCTCTCATCTTGTTTGTCTAAACGAGGTTTTGCTTGCTTGCTTACTGCTTGCTTGCAATCCTATACTCGCATATATTGGAAATTTTTATAAAACACACACACACACACGCTCACATTTGGGAGGCCAAACAAAATATTTAAGTTTTTAATTGATTTAATTGTTATGTGCTAAGAAATCATTGAATCGAAATAAAAAACGAAATAAAAATCGGAAAACAATTTTTAATTGTTGTGTTTTGTGTGAAGCTGCAGGGGGGGATTTTGTTTTTTTTAGAGTTTTGTAATAGTCTACAATCATTAGTTAGTCAGGGAATGATATAAGACTTTTTAAATTGGGAATGGAAAGAAACTTCAAAAGTTATGACATGCAGATGCCATAGAGGTAACCAGCTATCTTTTGGAGGAGGGAAGGGTTAAAACTTCTTAATTAGTTATTTTTCTTTCTTTAATTGGGTATGACAGAACATTTGTTCCACTAGCTGAACGTAAGATAGCGTTCCAAACGCCTCGACCTTCTGCGCTCATTCTAAAATCACCAAGTTTCGAGGTGTCTCCCACCACTTGATCTTTCCATTGGGCTTTTGGTCGTCCCGGTTTGTGTGTACCACCGTGTTTGCCTTCAAAAGACTTCTTTGCTGGAGCTTCTTCATCCGTTCCGACAACATGATCTAGTCAGCGCAGCCGTTATATTTTGATACGTGGTCATATAGCTCATGCAGCTCATGGTTCATATGACGCCTATATTCTTCATTAACGCAATCTAGTCCATATATTTTACGAAGAATCTTTCTCTCAAACACTCCAAGCACTGCCTCGTCTGCTTTCAGAAGCACCTTCAAAAGACTTCTTTGCTGGAGCTGTTTCATCCATTCTGACAACATGGCCTAGCCAACGCAGCCGTTGTATTTTGATACGCGGTCATATAGCTCACACAGCTCGTGGTTCATACGTCGCCTGTATTCTCAATTAACGCAAACTGGTCCATATATTTTACGAAGAATCTTTCTCTCAAATACTCCACTGCCTCATCTGCTTTCACAAGTACCCATGCCTCAGAACCATATAACAACACGGGTAGTATCAGTGTCTTGTATAGTGTAATCTTTGTCTGTCGAGAGGTGGTCTTGTTTCTAAACTGCTTACTTAATCCAACAGAGGGCGCCCCCATAGCCGAGTTGGTAGCGTGCTTGGATTACCAGTGCAGGGGTCGTGGGTTCGATTCCCGCCAGAAGCCTTGGTCTTTCGCTACTGTGGTGTCATAATGGACATAAAATTGTCGAAGTGAGTCTGCAAAGTACTGCCACTCTTACCTTACCCTAACCCAACCTACTTAATCCAAAGTAGCATCTGTTTGTCAGTATTATTCTTCGCTTTATTTCAAAACTGGTGTCATTCGTTTCGGTTACGGCGGTGCCGAGATAGATAAAGTTACTGACTATCTCAAAGTTGTGGTTCCCTACTTTCTCCCTTTTCTTTATCTGCTCGATTGTGCAAGGCTTCTTGGGAGTTGAGACCATCCATTTCGTCTTATCTCCATTTACTGTCAGACCTCTTTTCACTGATTCCCTTTCGATTCTTTCAAAGGCAGCAGTTACTACTTCCGGTGACCGGCCTATGATGTCGATGTCGTCGGCATAGGCGAGCAGCTTGTGTTCTCTTGTGATTAGTGTGCCATATCTATTCACATCTGCATCTCGTTTAATCTTCACCAGCAGAGTATTAAAGAGATCGCACAATAAGCTGTCTCCTTGTCTGAAACCTCGTTTGGTATTGGATGGTTCGGAGAGATTCTTTCCTATTCTTAATGAAGAATGAGTATCAGCCAGTGTCATCCTGCAGAATCTTTTTAATTTTGCAGTGATACCAAACTTAGACGTGGCTTGAAATTCCTTTGGGAACCCCTTTACGCCCAAAGGAAAGCGGCTTTTAAGTCAACAAAGAGATGATAGGTGCTAAATGGTCCTTCTCGGGTCTTTTCCAGGATTTCACGCAGTGTAAATATCTGGTCTACGGCGGATTTACCAGGCCTAAAGCCGCATTGATAGATAGGGCTCAATTATTTGATTGACTTTAGGTTTTAATCTTTCACACAGTATGCTCGAGAGTATCTTGTATGCGATGGAAAGAAGACTTATTCCTCTGTATTTGGCACATTCTCTTTTGTCTCCCTTCCTGTGTACGAGACATAGTATGCTGATGTTCCAATCATCGAGTATGCGTTCTTCTAGCCAGTTTACGCAGACAAGCTGATGCATACGCCTTATCAGCGTGTCTCCAACGATCTTAAATAGTTCGGTGGTCAACCCATCAGCTGCTGCTGCCTTGTAGTTTTTCAGTTGGGACACAGCTATGTGACCTGATTCTCATTTGGAGGTAAACATTCATACACCATCATCAGGGATTGCTTCTGCGGTATCCTCTTCGCTGCCATTGTCGGACACTAACCAATCATTAGGTATGCGTTCTACTAGCCAGATTGCGCATATGCCATATCAACGTGCCGTCTTCGGTCTTTAATAGTTCAGCGGGCAACCCAGCGGCTCCTGCTGCCTTCTTCACCTTCAGTCGGGTAACTGCTACTTGATTCTCACTAGGAGGTAAACATTCATACACCATCATCAGGGATTGGCTCTGCGATATCCTCTACGCTGCCATTGTCGGACACTAACTAATCATCGGGTATGGGTTCTTCTAGCCAGATCGTGCAGACAAGCTGGTGCATATGCCATATCAGCGTGCCGTCTTCGGCCTTAAATAGTTCAGCGGGCAACCCGTCGACACCTGCTGCGTTCTTCATCTTCAGTCGGGTCACTGCATCTTGGACCTCATTCTGATTAGGAGGTTAACATTCATACACCATCATCAGGGATTGGCTCTGCGATATCCTCTTCGCTGCCAGTGTCGGACACTAACTAATCATCGGATATGCGTTCTTCTAGCCAAAATGCGCAGCCAAGCTGGTGCATATGCCATTCAGCGTGCCGTCTTCGGTCTTAAATAGTTCAGCGGGCAATTCAACGGCTCCTGCTGCCTTCTTGAGCTTCAGTCGAGTCACTGCAACTTGGACCTCATTCTGATTAGGAGGTAAACTTTTTAAACTATCATCAGGGATTGGTTCTGCGGTATCCTCTTCGCCGCCATTGTCGGACACTAACCAATCATCGGGTATGCATTCCCTTACCCAGATTGCGCAGACAAGCTGGTGCATATGCCATATCAGCGTGCCGTCTTCGGCCTTAAATAGGTTAGCGGGCAACCCGTCGGCTCCGGCTGTCTTGTTGTTCTTTAGTTGGGTCACTGCTACTTGGACCTCAATCTGACTAGGAAGTAAACTTTTTACACCATCATTAGGGATTGGTTCTGCGGAATCCTCTTCGCCGCCATCGTCAGTTACTAGCAGTTGGGTAAAATGTTCTTTCCATTCCCTCAGCACACCATCTGTATCAGTTAACACGATAGCCACCGAACGAAAATGCTAGCCGTTTGAAATTTTGCACAGATACTTCTTATTGATGTAGGCCATTGGAGATTGCAAATGGGCCACATAGGTTTAGATTTGATTATAGCCCCCATATAAAACGATCCCCCGATTTGCATTCATGAGCACCTAGAAGTCTCAAATTTCGACCGATTTTGCTGAAATTTGAAACAAAGACTTGTGTTATGAATTTCAACATTCATGCCAATTATGATACGAATCGGTCTATAAACAGATATAGCCCCCATATAAACCAATCCCCGGATTTGACTTCTTGAGGATTTAGAAGCTTTAATTCTAATCCGTTTTGACTGGAATTTGGAACAAAGACTTGAGTTACGACTTCCAACATCCATGCCAAGTATGATTCGAATCGGTCTATAAACGGATATAGCCTCTAATAAACCGATCGCCGGATTTGGCTTCTTGAGCCCTAAGAAGCCTAATTTTTCAACTGGTTTGGCTGAACTTTGGCCCAAAAACTAATCTTATGAGTTACAACAATCTTTCAACATCTTATGAGTCAATATGGTGATATAGGCCCCCCGATGTGCTACCCATATCCCGACTTGACTTCTTGAGACCAAAATGATTCAAATACAAATTCAGTTAATTGGGGTACATTTTTAGCGAAATCCATGGAGGTGGGTACTCAAAATTCAACCCCGCCGAACTTAGCATGCTTTAACTTGTTTTATGTTAAAATCTGTTTTTTTTGCCGCGGCAAAGTTTATTAACCTCAACCCATTATCGGACGTTATCTCGTGGAGGCCAAGTTTTCCGACTGTTGAACCAAAGATATTTTCCCTTTCTATCTTCGCATTAAAATCTTTCAGAACGATTTTAATATCATGGTCGAAGCAGAGGTCGTATTCTGTGTCTAGGTGCTCGTAGAAAAAATTCCCTTGGTCTGGTCGCCCTTGTCTTTCGTCGGAGCAAGGGCACAAATAAGGCTGATGTTTAAAAATGTGCCTCTTATGCGGATTGTGGTAGCTTTTTATCCACCGTAGTAAGTCTGAAGGCCACCGTAGCGCAGAGGTTAGCATGTCCGCCTATGACGCTGAACGCATGGGTTCGAATCCTGGCGAGACCATCAGAAAAAATTTTCAGCGGTGGTTTCCCCTCCTAATGCTGGCGTCATTTGTGAGGTACTATGCCATGTAAAACTTCTCTCCAAAGAGGTGTCGCACTGCAGCTCGCCGTTCGGGCTCGGCTATAAAAAGGAGGCCCCTTATCATTGAGCTTAAACTTGAATCGGACTGCACTCATTGATATGAGAGAAGTTTGCCCCTGTTCCTTAGTGGAATGTTCATGGGCAAAATTTGCATTTGCAGTAAGTCTGAAGACAAGGTGTTTCATCCTCCGACTAACCACAAATCCACGGCCAAATTTATGCCTCGTTTCGTGGCAGCTATTGTTTATAGTGCGTCACCATTTAGTGTTGTTGTGACGCTTCTCCTGAACCATGGCCACTTCTATAAGGCGATCTGCCTTTTAGTTATCCAAGACATGCGGTAATGCGTATACTGCACCTTCTCTATAAAGAGTCCAGACATTCGAGTTGCAGATCCGCAAATCATGCTCCTATTTTCCTTTGCGTGCGTAGGTCGTTACTGGACCAGCCCCCCCATCCGCATTTGTTATGTAGGATTGCTCATGTATCCCTGGATATCGCGAAACGCTGCCCCGCTGCCCCAAACCTAGGAAAATACGCTGAGGTTCGTCATTGGTTATTTGAAGGCGCCAATAACTCCGCATTTTCATTTTGAGTACCACTGGCATTCGTCATTTTAGGCAAGTGTCAGTGCCACCTGAACCCCACTGAGACTCTCCTCTCGAAATCGCAAAGTTTTCTACTATCCCCAACCTGTGGACGCGCCCGGTAGTTTTTAGCTAAGTTTCCCGTGATAACTATGCACACCACACAAGTCAGAGCTCAAAGTTCCAGCCAGTGTGGTGCCTACAGTTATCCGGCGTCGGCGGGACTTGGACATAGCTCCCCTACAAGGCGGTTCTTCGAACTGACATCTTGAGCCCCAGAAGCCGCAATTATTATCCGATTTGTTTGAAATATTGCAAATTGTGCTCCGTTACGATGGAGTCCAACGTAGTGCAAAGGTTAGCACGTTCGCCTATGTTGCTGAACGCCTGGGTTCGAATCCTAGCGGCGGTGGTTCCAAAAATTTGCCCATGAACATTCCCCTAAGGAACTGGGGCAAACTTCTCACATATCATTGAATGTTGGCGACATTTGTGAGACACTATGGCACAAAGAAGTCTCGCACTGCGGCACGCCGTTCGGACTCGCCTATAAAAAGGAGAGCCCTTTTCAATGAGCTTAAAATTTGAATGGGACGTCACTCAGTGATATGTGAGAAGTTTCCCCCAGTTCCTTAGTGGAATGTTCATGGGCAAATTTTCATTTTAATGTTCCGTTACGACTTTCAACAAAGGCGCCAGGTACGGTCCAAATCGGTCTATAACATGATGTAACACCCAATTAGTCTTCTATGGCTTCTAGAAGTTTTAATGTTTGATCCTTCGTTGTGCCCAAGGTTGAGGTGTGTAAATTTTTAGCAAAATGCATGGTGGAGGGTTCTCAAGATTCGTCCTGGCTGAACATAGCACCTCTCTGTTGCACTATTTTATCCTATGCTGCATGTTCATAATCATTGAGCTATCTTTTGGGTTGCCCAAAAAGTAATTGCGGATTTTTTAAAAGAAAGTAAATGCATTTTTAATAAAACTTTGAATGAACTTTAATCAAATATACTTTTTTATACTTTTTTTCTTAAGCAAGCTAAAAGTCACAGCTGATAACTGACGGAAGAAAGAATGAATTACAGAGTCACAAGCTGTGAAAAAATTTGTCAATGCCGACTATATGAAAAATCCGCAATTACTTTTTGGGCAACCAAAGAAATGATGAACCTTTGAATACAGGCACTCAAGCTGATGTGCTTGCATAGCAAAATGAAAACAGCATATTTTGAAACTTGAAAATAAAGTCAATATCCATGGTATCTGCATTGAAAGGCTGATTCTCTTTTTTTTTTTTTTTTGGTTTTTCATCGATTTTGTTTTACAGAATCTCTAAATCGTCGATTTTAAAAACTGGTTGACGAACAACTAAAAAATCTTTAAATATTTACATACGCTTAATCATAATCGCTTAAGCGCTTGGCAATACAATGCCAAAGGCTATGATGGATATCTTGGCGTTTACTCAGATTCAAAAGATGACTATGGCACTTTGGCAGTTTGGGAATTCAATAAAAAATAATTGTTGAGAAAATAAAAATAAAAATTTATGTAAATAGGAGTGTGCATTAATGATTTATATGAAGGAAGAATTTCTCGTTTATGCCCCTGTCATTACTGGGTGTAACTGGTGGAAGTGCGAGTTCGTCAACCAGTTCGAGGGCAATGGAGAGAATAGACTGAAATATAATAAAATTTTTAAAAATTTCTACGAAATTCTCTCTAAAGGCAAAACTAGCATGAAATTTTCCTAAAAAATTTTTTTCTTGATTTTTTTCCAGAAAAACACTTGCAAAAAAATTTCTCCAAAGAATTTCTCAAAAATTTGTCTCTAAAGACAAAATTTTTATAAAATTTCTTTATCTGTCATGATTCTTTGCCAACCATATGGGGAACATATACCAAGCTGAATACCTTAGCTGACTCACAGTCAGCAAATATCAAGACTAGCTAAAATACCTCACAAGTGTGGATTCCCGTTTCCCAGATTCAAAGTTTATTTTTTTTTTCTTCCTAATATGGTTGTTGTTTTTTCCTGTATTAGATAATTTTTTAAGGAATTTTGTTTTGATTTTTTTTTGCTTTTTTTGAAATACCAGCGCTGAATAAACGTCATTTATTGCTTTAGGCCTTGTTTTAAATGCAGAGTGTGTGCCACTCACGATGACAACAGTGACGGCTTAAAGCTTTGATTAGAACGGGTTTGTTTCATCTGCTATTGGCCTTTGGTGTTTGTATGGTTGGTGTTTCTGTTGCTTTTGGTTTTTTTTAATGAAACAAACAACGCAAGATGCGAGTGTTAGTCAAAGTGTACCGAAACAGAAGCTGTCCATCGCTGCTAAACCGTTGAAAAAGGCAAATTATGTAAATTCATAAATCAATTTATGTTTTTCCATCCCCCCTTCGTCCCTCACCGACTTGGGTTTAGGCTACAGCGCGTTTTTTTTTTTTGCTCTCTAATTTCCCACCATCACCGAACGACAATGTTATCTGGGGGGATATTTGAATAATTTATTAGCACGACTCATTGGATATTTTAACTACTTATCAGATGGTGGCGACAACGGCGACGAGAGCATTTAATTATTTAATCACACCTATAAATTTGAATCAAAGGAAAATTAATTATAGACGTTTATGAGACAACGTTATGTTTAGTTCATTTGTCATTAACTAACTAATTTTTATTTTGTGATAAACACTAGGTAACAAAAAATTGGAAAAAATACTTTTGTAACACCACACTATTTAGTCTGTAAGGCCTTAAACAAAAGTTTTGAGATCCGTAGCATTTATATTCAAAAGAAAGTTACCGTAAAGTTAAGAATAATAGTCTATTTTATAATATTTAACCAAATTTTCTGTAAACTGTTATACTGTTATAAATGCTTTAAGTTGACTTATGATTTATGAAAATGAGTTTCAAGATCCCTACCATCTATAGTCAAAAGAAAGTTAACGCATAGTTTAGAAATAGAGTCATTTTATAAAAATTAAGGCAATTTTCGTGAAACTGTTATACTGTCTGAAAATAAATTTCAAAATTCGTACTATTTATAGTCACTGTTATACTGCAGGTATAATAGTAAAACAGTAAAATGACTAACTCTCTTCTATCAATACCTTCTGAAATCCGTATAACAGTTTAAAAAAAAACAATAAAAGTTAAACAATAAATGTTATAAAATAATTTCCATCTATAAGGCCTCAAAAAAATATAACAAAAAAAAAAAACAAAACAAACGATAACTGTTATACAATAACTGTTATAAAACAATTTTCGTCTATTAGCCCGCAAAAAGTTTCAAAATTCTTACCATCTATAGCCAAAAGAAATATTTAATGTAATTTTTTTCAATTGTTGTAGTATAACAGTTTCTGTATAATTGCGTTAACTGTTATAAAATGACTAACTTTCTTCTATCTTTAGTTCCTTAAATCCGTATGACAGTATAAAAAAGAACAAAACGATAACTGTTAGAAAATAATTTTGTCATTTTATAAAAATTAACGCAATTTTCGTGAAACTGTTATACTGTCTGAAAATAAATTTCAAAATTCGTACTATTTATAGTCACTGTTATACTGAAAGAATAACAGTAAAATTGTGAAATGATTAACTCTCTTCTATCAGTACCTTCTGAAATCCGTATGACAGTATAAGAAAAAAAAACCATAACAGTTAAACAATAACTGTTATAAAATAATTTCCGCCTATAAGGCCTCAACAAAGTTTCAAAATCGGTACCATCTATAGACAAAAGAAATATTGAACGTAATTTTTTGAAATTATTGTTGTATAACAATATCTGGAAAATCGCGTTAACTGTTATAAAATGACTAACTCTCTTCTATCTTTACTATCTATCTATCTATCTATCCATATGACAGTATAAAAAAAAAAAAACAAAACAAAACGATAACTGTTATACAACAAATGTTATAAAACATTTTCGTCTATAAGCCCGCAAAAAGTTTCACAATCCGTACCATAAATAATCAAAAGAAACGTAATTTTTTGCAATTGTTGTTGTATAACAGTTTCTGGATTATTGCGCTCAGTGTTATTTACTTCCTTAAATTCGTATGACAGTATAACATTAGTATGATGATTAGTAAAAATTGGAAATTTTTGCAAATTTTGCCCATGAACATTCCATTAAGGAACTGGGGCAAACTTCTCACATATCAATGAGTGCAGTCCGATTCAAGTTTAAGCTCAATGATAAGGGGCCTCCTTTTTATAGCCGAGTCCGAGCGGCGTGCCGCAGTGCAACACCTCTTTGAAGAGAAGTTTTACATGGCATTGTACCTCACAAATGTTGCCAGCATTAGGAGAGGAAAACCACCGCTGAAAATTTTTTCTGATGGTCTCGCCAAGATTCCAACGCAGGCGTTCAGCGTCATAGGCGGACATGCTAACCTCTGCGCTACGGTGGCCTTCGATGATGATTAGTATGAAAATATATTTCAAAATCCGAACCACCCATAGTCAAAAGAAAATTACCATAAAGTTAAAAATTAGAGTAATTTTTTAAGTTTTATGGTAACTTGCTGCAGTATAACAGTTTTTGGGTAAATGCGTTAATTTTTATAAGATGACTTACTTCCTTCTATCTTTACTTCCTTAACTCCGTATGACAGTATAACAACAAAAAATAAAAAAAACAAAACGATAACTGTTATACTATAACTGTTATAAAACTATTTTCACCTATAAGGCTTAAAAAAAGTTTCAAGATCCCTACCATCTATAGTCAAACGAAATATTTAATGTAATTTTTTTTCAATTGTTGCTGCATAATAGTTTCTGAGTAATTACGTTAACATTTATAAAATGACTACTTCTCTTCTAACTTTACTTCCTTAAATCCGTATGACAGTATAAATGAAAAAAAAAAACAAAACGATAACTGTTAGAAAATAATTTTCGTCTATAAAACCTTAAAACAGTTTCAAAATCCGTACCATCTATAGCCAAGAGAAATATTTAACGTAATTTTCTACAATTGTTGTGCTATCTTCAGTGATTGATGAGAGTTGTTGTAAAATGACTCTTATCCATGATCCTGTTCGCAAACTGTTATACTGCATTAAATGATTAATGGCTGTTTGCGGAAAATTTTCTTAACTGTTGTAAAACTATTATTATCATTGATATTATCCGCAAACTGTTATACTGAATTAAGTGACACTACGGCAGTTGACAGAAAATTGCAATAACTATTATAAATTGACTCCTATACTTTTCCTTGTCTGCAGACTATAATAATGCTTTAACTGGTTTATACCAGACTGAATGTATAACAGTTTGTATGTTTGACCCTCTCGTAACTTCCTTTTATAAAGTGTAAGTCATTTTACTGTCATGCATTTATATGATTTTTTGTGTTCTACAATGTGAAAACTTATAAAGGCTTAACAGTATAACAGTTTCCGAAGAATTGCGTAAACTGCAATGAAATAACTGGCTTTCTTCTATACTTACTTCCTTAAGTCCGTAAGAGAGTATAACACAAAAAACGATAACTGTTATAAAATAATTGCTTTAAAACTATTTTCGTCTAAAAGGCTTTAAAAATGTTTTAAAATCGATTCCATCTATAGTCAAAAGATATATTCAACGAACTTTTCTGCAAACTCTCATACTGTCTTAACTAATTGATGATGGTTTGCATTGAATTTCGTTAACTATTTTAATATGACTCTTATCCTTCATCCTGTAAGTAAACTGTTATACTGTCTTAAATGATTTATGACTGATTGCAGAAAATTGTGTAACCTGTTGAAAAATTACTCTGATGGTTGATGGTTGTCCGGAAACTTTTATTATGTCTTAACTGGTTTTTATCACTATGAATGTATAGCAGTTTGTATAACAGTTTGTATCTTTGACCCTATCGTAATTCCATTTTATGAAGTGGTAATCGTTTAACTGTCATATGTTCCTCAGCTAAATCGGATAAGAATTACGCCCTCTAAAGGCGCTAGAAGTGCAATCGGGAAATCGGTTTATATGGGATCTATATGAGGTTTCGAATAGATTCGGACCATAGTTAAAACATCTTTTGGAATAGGATATGTATTGCGGCCTCTAGAAGTTCAAGAAGAATATTCGGGAGGTCGCTTAATATGGGACCTAGATTGGTTTATATGGCGGCAATATCAGATTATGAACCGATTTAGACCATACTTGGTACCGTAATTGGAAACAACAAGATTTCAGATAAATCGAATAAGAATTGCGGCCTCTAGAGGCTTAAGATCCAGGATTGGCATATATAGCAGCTATATCAAAACATTCACCGATACTGACCAGTTATAATCCCAACCGACCTACACTAATAGGAATACGATCAAGAATTTCTATACATTGTTGGCCCTCAGATCAATATTTCGATGTGCTACAAACGGAATGACGAAATTAGTATACGCCCATCCTATGGTGGAGGGCATGTTTGCATGACTTAAGTCTTTGTTCCAAATTGTAGCCAAATTGGATGAAAATTGTGGTTTCTAAGGGCTCAAGAAGTCAAATCGAATGATCGGTTTATATGGGGGCTATATGCAAATCTGAACCGATGTGGTCCATTTGCAATCCCCAACGACCTACATCAATATTAAGTATATGAGCAAAATATCAAGCGCCTAGTTTTATTCGTTCGACCGCTATCGAGATTTCGACAGACAGGACATGGCTAGATCGACTCAGAACGTCCAGAATATATATACTTTATGGGTCATAGATCAATGTTTCGAGGTGTTACAAAGGGAATGACTAAATTGGTATACCCCATGGTGGTGGGTATAGAAATCAATTTGTGTTTGTTTGTCGGCTTGAAACTGGTGAACCGAATTTCTTGAAATTTTCACGCATGCTGTATAATGATCTCGTGATGAAAATAGGGTGGCCCTACCTAGGGGGGCCACCCCACCCTAAAACCTACCAAACATATATTTAGACCAATCACGGCAATATGGGACTCAAATAATAGGTATTTAGGATAAGAAAACGTATATGATATCCAATTGTCGGACCAAGTATTAGGGGGACCACCCCAACCCCGTAAACATCCCTAAATCGGACATATTTACCGACCATGGCAATATGGGACTCAAGTGAAAGGTATTTGCGAGTAGAATACGAATCTGATATCCAAATGTGGGACCAAGTTTCTGGGGGTCCACCCCATCCCCAAAACACCCCCCCAAACAGAACTTATTTACTAACCATGGGAATATGGGGCCTTAATAAAAGGTATTTGAATGCAGAATACGAATCTGGTATCCAAATATGGGACCCAGTGTGTGGGGGGCCGCCTTACACCAAAAACATCCCCCAAAGGGGACAACTTTACGACTATAGCATTATGGCGCTCAAATGAAAGGCCTTTGGGAGTAAAGCACGAATTTGATATCAATATTCGGGAAAAGTGTGTAAGGGGCCACCCCACCCCCAAAAAACACCCAAATAGTAAGTATTTTCTAACTATAGCAATATGAGGCTCACATAAGAGGGTTTTTAGAGTAGAACATGAATTTGATATATATTTTCAAGGCCAACTCACTAAGTGGCCGCCCATCCCCCAAAACACCCGCCAAGGCGGTCATGTTTGCCGACTATGGAAATATTGGACTCAAGTCAAAGGTATTTTGGGAGAAGACCACGTATCTGATATCATCATTAGGGACCAACTGTCTAGGGGACGTCCCACCACCATAACAACCCCCAAGTAGGACGTAATTGCTCACCAAGACAATTTGGGTCTTCAAGGCAGTGGAGCTCGATATTCATAGTTTTTAGGGCCAATAACCCAAACCGGACATTTTTGCTGACTTTTGCAATAAGGAGTTGAAATGAGATTAGAAAACGAATTTGATATCCAATTTTGAGGTCAATGGCAATATGGGGTTCAAATATATGAGAATAGAGCACGTTGCGGATATATTTTCCGGACTTAGTTTGTGGGGGACCACCCCAGTCCCCAAAATATCCCTAAATCGGGCATATTTACCGACCATGTCAATGTGAAGCTTAAATGAAAGGTATTGGGGGTAGAGCAAGAATTGATACCCATTTTCGGGACCAATTTTCTGGGTGTCTACCCTTTCTCAAAGTACCCCACAAACAGCAATTTTTTACTGACCATCGCAATATGGAGCTCAAATAAAGGTATTTGGGAGTAGAATACGAATCTGATATCCAAATGTGGAACCAAGTATTTAGGGCATCACCCCTTTCCCAAAACACCCCCAAAGGGTAAAAATTTTTCGACCATGCCAATATGTGTCTCAAATGAAAGGTATTTGAGATGAGAAAACGAATTTGATAACCTATTTTGGGGCCATGTGTTTGGAGGACGCCTCATCCTGAAAACTCCTCTTAAGCCAATGGCAATATGGGGTTAAAATCAATGGAATTTGAGAGAAGAGCACGATGCTGATATATTTTCAGGGCCAAGTATCTGGGGGACCACTTCTCCCCCGAACATACCACTAAATCAGACATCATGAGAATATCGGATGAAATGAAGTATTTTAAGAATGGAGTACACCTTACATTCAAATTTAAATTCGTAGACCAATTAAGATCATATGGGATTCAGATAAAGGCACTTATATTGTTTAACTGTTAGTCAAGTTAGCATGGTATTTCGCTAAAAGCTCTTTAATTGTCGAAAATAAATATTCCAATGAAACTTTTGTTCCATATAAAGCAAAAGAAGGCGCAGCGGAGCGGGCCCGACCAAGAGAGCCCCAAACACTTAATGGTGTAGCGAAGCACACCAAGCCTGCTAGTATTAGTGCCTATGACATATTCCCATAATGACATGAAGCGACATAAAATCGGCAGCCTCTTGCTAACCTGCTCAAATCTAACCAATTTGGCAAAAGAGTAAATCAAATGCGCTATGTCCAAATATTTGCTCGATTTCAATTTATTTAAAATTTAAACGCTCTTAAATGCCATTTCTGTCAAACGGTTATCTTGAGATAATTTGCAACAGATCTCATATGGTCATTCCCAAAAATCGCCAGCTCTTAATATGGATGGCTCTAAGTAATGTGGTGCATAAATTAGATATTTAAATTAAAAATGTTACGTTTAATTAAAATCCCATAAACTGAAAAAAATCGACAGCATACCAAAATTTGCATAAAGTTGTTTTTTCAAAAATATTTGTTTAATTTGTCATGTTTTGGTTAATGGAAGAATTCCTTTGACAGCTAACATGAATGAAATCATAGGTTTTTGCTTTGATTTAAGAAAATCCAGGAAACAAAAAGCTTCTGTTGAATTTAATATGAATTTTATACCCACCACCGAAGGATGGGGGTATATACATTTTGTCATTCCGTTTGCAACACCTCGAAATATCCGTTTCCGGCTCTATAAAGTCGATATATTCTTGATCAGAGTAAAAATCTTAGACGATCTAGCCATGTCCGTCCGTCTGTTGAAATCACGCAATGCAAATGCAAATTTTGCCCATGAACATTCCACTAAGGAATAGGGGAAAACTTCTCACTTATCAATGAGTGCAGTCTGATTCAAGTTTTAAGCTCAGTGATAAGGGACCTCCCTTTTATAGCCGAGTCCGAGCGGCGTGCCGAGTGCGACACCTCTTTGAAGTGAAGTTTTACATGGCATAGTACCTCACAAATGTTGCCAGCATTGGGAGGGGAAAACCACCGTTCGAAAATTTTTTCTGATGGTCTCGCCAGGATTCGAACCCAGGCGTTCAGCGTCATAGGCGGACATGCTAACCTCTGCGCTACGGTGGCATCACGCTAGAGTCTTTAAAAATAGAGATATTGAGCTGAAGCTTTGCACAGATTATTTTTTAGTCCATATGCAGGTTAGGTTCGACTATAGATGGACTATATCGGACTATATCTTGATATAGCCCCCATATAGACCGATCCGCCGATTTTGGGTCTTAGGCCTATAGAAGCCACATTTATTACCCGATTTTGCTGAAATTTGGGACAGTGAGTTGCGTTAGGCCCTTAAACATCCTTCTGCAATTTGGCCCAGATTGGTTCAGATTTGGATATAGCTGTCATATATACCGATAACCGATTTAGGATTTTAGGCCCATATAAGCCACATTTATTGTCCGATTTTGCTGAAATTTGGGTCAGAGAGTTGTGTAAGGTCCTTCGACATCTTTCTGCAATTTGGCCCAGATCGGTGTAGATTTGGATATAGCTGGCATATAGACCGATCGCTGGATTTAAGGCTTTAGACCCATAAAAGGCGCATTTATTGTCCGATGTCGCCGAAATTTGGGACAGTGAGTAAGGTTAAGCCCCTCGACATTCATCTTCAATTTGGCTCAGATCGGTTCAAATTTGGATATAGCTGCCATATAGACCGATCTCTCGATGTAAGGTTTTAAGCCCATAGAAGGCGCACTTTTTGTCCGATGTCGGCGAAATTTGGGACAGAGAGTTGTGTTAGGTCCTTCGACATCTTTCTGCAATTTGGCTCAAATCGGTCTAGATTTGCATATAGCTGCCATATAGACCGATCTCTCGATTTAAGGCTTTGGACCCATAAAAGGCGCATTTATTGTCCGATTTCGCCCAAATTTGGAACAGTGAGTTGTGTTAGGCTCTTCGACATACCTCTACAATATGGCACAGAGCGGTTCAGATTTGGATATAGCTGCCATATAGACCGATCTCTCGATTTAAGGTTTTGGGTCCATTCAAGGTGCATTTATTGTCCTATGTCGCCGAAATTTGGGACAGTGAGTTAGGTTAAGCCCCTCGACATATTTCTGCAATTTGGCTCAGATCGGTTGAGATTTGGATATAGCTGCCATATAGACCGATCTCTCGATATAAGGTTTTAGGCCCATAAAAGGCGCATTTATTGTCCGATTTCGCCGAAATTTGGGACAGTGAGTTGTGTTAGGCTCTTCGACATCCGTGTCGTATATGGTTCAGATCGGTTTATTTTTAGATATAGCTACTAAAAAAACCAAAATTTTGTTATACACAGTTGAAACAATGACATGTACTGATTAGTATTTGGTCCAAATCGGAACACATTTCGATATAGCTGCTATGGGGCATAGGGTTTTTTTCACCGGATTTTGACGAAAGGTGTTTTACATATATACCCGAGGTGGTGGGTATCCAAAGTTCAGCCCGGCCTAACTTAACGCCCTTTTACTTGTTTTGTTTTTGTCGTCATTTCCAATGAGTTATTGTCATTAAGGGGAAATATTTTATTTATGATTGATCCATCCAGTGCCAGTAGTTTTTTTTTCTTTGTTCCTTTTGCATAAATTAAAAATGCACAAAGAAAAATCACATAAATGGTTGCAAATGAACACAAAATGAAAGGAGAGGCTTTTTAATCTCACACAGGATTACAATCGAAACTCCTTCCTCAATGCAACAGGAAAGAGGTGAACTAACCGCACAAACAGTTCAACCCAATTTAAAGCTGTATCGATTTAATGTCACTACATTGAAAATGTATCACTTCCAGGGCAGAAAAGTAAACGCTTCAGTAAATTTAAGTTGACACAATGACATGTTTGAAAGTAAAAATTATGAACGCCACAATCACCATTGATTTTCCATGAATTTTAAGCCCTCTCTCTATATTTATGTTTCATGTGGCTGTTTATTTACCTTTAAATTCACTAATTAAGTTTGTGGTGGCAATAACGAATTGTTAATGTCATAAATCTTCTCATGTGTTTAGAGCAAAAGCCAGTTCATTTGCGTTCAAGTTATTGGAATTTAAAAGAATCTCATTTTAAGTGGAAATTATTTACCACCTCCATTGACGCACCATGCATTTTTTGGAGACAAATCTTTGTTGATTTTGTTTAATGACTCATGCTTGAATTTTTGGGGGGAAACTACACATGTGTGTGACCTTAATGTGCCATGAATTTCATGGAAATATTTAAAATGGCAAACGTAAACAAACAAAATTCGTGCGAAAGAAACTTAAGAATAAATAAAAACAAATATATTTGGGCTATTTAAATGGGGTAAAGACAAAATTTAAGTGAAATTGTGTTTAAAGATAAAATTAATAAAAAAAACTTCCGTGACGAAACTATAACCGACTCTCTACAGATTCGGAAGACAGGCAGTGCAATAACGGGAAACTCAATGCAGCCTATAGAACAGGGAGCAGACGATGAGACCATCACCTACTCCCATTTACTGGAGGACCCATAATTGAGGTTATCCAGATAAACCTCCACCGCTGCGAGACCGCTACACACGCTCTGATGGAGAAAATCAGCAAGGACCTGATTCATATTGCCTTAAATTCGGAGCCATGGACAACCCGGAACTAAGTTTCTGGGCAGAACCATATTAACTAACAACTAGCTTGCTTGGTGGCAAGCTCCGTTGTGCCTTCTACAATACACAGAATACAAATCTATTATGGAACCAGTAAGGAAGGCCTAAAGTCCGACGGTGCCGACTGTATAATACCCTACGCCTACTCAATAAATACAAGGTGGGAGCTATTTGATGGAACTCGGCGTAGATTATTGAACAATCCGTATCATATTTCGTGCAGATATGTTCAAACTGTAATAAATATGGTCGACAAATGACAAATTGCAAATTTTGCCCATGAACATTCCACTAAGGAACTGGGGGAAACTTCTCACATATCAATGCAGTGCATGTCTGATTCACGTTTTAAGCTCCATGATAAGGGGCCTCATTTTTATAGTCGAGTCCGAACGGCGTGTCGCAGTGTGACACTTATTTGGAGAGAAGTTTTACATGACATAGTAGCTCACAAATGTTGCCAGCATTAGGAGGGGAAAACCACCGCTGAACATTTTTTTCTGAAGGTCTCGCCAGGATTCGAACCCAGTCGTTCAGCGTCATAGGCGGACATGCTCACCTTTGCGCTACGGTGACCACCAACGAAAGTTACCCAAAATCTGACAAACATATATATGGGAGCTATATCTAAATCTGAACCGATGTTGGCAATATTGGTCCATAAATGCGCTTGCAGTGGCTCTTGGAGTAAAAATCGGGCGACATACAAATATGTCTAACTCTGGGCTGATTTCTATGAAATTCACAGTAATGGCGATAGTCTTAAGAAAATCCCTCCTGCCATACTACGACAGAATCGATTAACAAATGAGCACTTTATTGCAATATATCTCAAAATCGGACGAACATATATAAGGGAGCTATATCTAAATCTGAACCGATTTTGAACAAACTTCTCAGATATTGTGGTAGTCGTCGAAGAAGGCGTTGAACAAAATTTTGGCAAGATTGAACCAAAACTGCGCTTGCAGTGGCTCTAGAGGTTAAAATCGGGCGATGTATATATATAAATATATATGAGAGCTATATCTAAATCTGAACCGATTTCAATGTAATTCACCAGTAACGTGAAGAGTCAAGAAAATCGTTCCTGCTAAATTTCGTGAAAATCGGTTAACAAATGACCATTTTATGGTAATATTACTGCAAATCGGACGAACATATATATGGGAGCTATATCCAAAACTAACCCGATTTTTTCCAATTTCCTTCTGGGTGTTACAAACAAATGCACTAAGTTATAATACCCTATAACACAGTAGTGGTGTAGGGTATGATATAAATAAACTTGTTCAAAAACCGATTTCATGAAATTTACAGAGCTGGTAGAGTTTAAGCCCCCGGTGAAGATAGGGTACCATATTTTTTGATATCCGAAGGGGGGCGGACCCTCCCCCATTTTCAAAAACGCCAGATCTCGGAGATGGGTGCACCAATTTTAATGAAATTTTGCTAGCCACCTTAAGGTACCCAAAAAAACACGAAATTGATATAAAATTTTTGGGGTCAAGTAATCTGGGGGGATGCCCCATCCCAAAACCCATGCGAACGGACATGTTTACCGATTGGAACAATATGGGTTTCAAATGAAAGGTATTTAAGAGTAGAGTACGAATTTGACATTAAATTGTAACCCTCAGTGTTGGGGGAGTCCCCCAACCCCAAAAACATCACCCTACAGGACACTTTTACCGCTTTGGGCAATATGGGTATCAAATGAAAGATATTTAAAAGTAGAGTACAAATCGGACATAAAAATGTTTACTTGGTGTTTGAAGGGAATTCCCACCCCCAAAAACACCACCCTGCAGGACATATTTACATACTGGAACTGAAGGGTACTTAAAAGCAAAGATCTCAAATAAATGTTATTTTGGGGTTTAGAGTCAGGGGGACCATCCCTCCTCGCAATATGGACAACACCAAACTGTCATGTAGAACGACTGAGAACATATTGTACACAAATTAAAAGACGTGTCAGAGGACAATTCCGCTCCCTCCTATCCCTCCTATATCCTACCCAAAATAAAAGGAATTTAAAATAATTTATGAAAGTCGATCAGGATAGCAATAAAAGGTCTTTGGTAGTAGAGTACACTTTTTGCCCCCCAAAAAGGGAGAGACACAGTTAGGACCTGCGGATTTTTAAAAATGTGCTATTAACCGAAGCAGGATGATCGAGAGACCGATTTACATGGGAGCTATATCAGGTTATAGATTGATTTGGACCGTATTTGGGACAATTGTCAAATCGGACAAAAATTGCGGTTTGTAAGGACTCAAAAAGTCAAATCGGGAGATCGGTTTATATGGGAGCTATATCTAAATCCACCTCTGAGGCCATCGTAGCGCAGAGGTTAATATGTCCACCTATGACGGTTAAATCCTGGGTTCGAATACGACGAAAACCTCAGAAGAAATGTTCAATGTTCCCTTCCTTATGTTGGCGACATTTGTGAGGTACAATGCCATGTTAAAACTTCTCTTCAAAGAGGTGTCCCACTGTGGCACGCCCTTCGGACTCGGCTAAAAAGGAGTACCCTTACCATTGAGCTTCAAATTTTAATCGGACAGCACTCAGTGATATATGAGAAGTTTGCCCCAGTTCAGTAGTGGAATGTTCATGGGCAAAATTTGCATTTGTTATACTCCGAAAGCCAGGCAGGAGGCAAGGGTAGTATTTATACACAAGCTCGACAGGGCAAGTTAAGCGACACTTAAGGCCTACAGACCTAAAAGCCTTACGTGCTTTCTGATCAAATCTGGTAGATTGGTTGACTATGATGCAGAAAAAATGCAACGTAAGGATAATACAACAGGTTCAGAGAACATGTTTCCTTGGCATAGGCGGAGCGATGAGGACCACGCCCATTACGGCATTGAAGATTAATCTAGCTATCTGACCCATAGACACACAGATTGAGAGGCAGCCACTACGGCTAAAGACGAGGGGAGAATGGATAGAGGATAGGAGTAGGTCCAGGCTCAATAGGAATCCAAAAGAAATCGAAGAGGTTTCCGATTGGATACCTGCGACGAAACTTGAGGTCGAGTGCGAGACACTGGTGCCAGCGGCACTGTCTAAGGTTGACGGAACTCTGGGATTGTATCATCAGGCAGTTGACACTACACGGATGGAATAAAGCTGGAGGACAGAGTGGGGGTCTATATTAAGAACCCAGGGACTGAGATTTGTTTTAGTTTGCCTGACCATAAAAACGGTCCTGCCGGCGAAGATCCGGGGGATCGCGGAATGCGTATAAACATCTTTACGGAAAGTATAGCGGACAACATTCCGATTACTTGCTAAGGTGTATGTCCATACTTGCATGAGGCGGATTAATATCCGCAACCTGTTTTCAATCTTATCTTACCCAACGTCGAATTGCTTCAGCATGCACCTTATTCGCCAGATTTAGTAGTCTTAGAACTTAAAAACATGGCTGTGGAGTCTTGCCCTCGACTCCGACCACGGGAGACCACCATGGTGCAGCATGTCTAACGCTGAATGCCTGGGTTCGAATCCTGGCGAGAACATCAGAAAACATTTTTCAGCGGTGGTTATCACCTCCTAAAGCTGGCGACATTTATGAGGTACATTGCCATCTTCTCCCCAAAGAGGTGTCGCTCTGAGGCACACCATTCGGACTCGACTATAAAAAGGAGGCCCTTATCATTGAGCTTAAACTAGAGTCGGGCAGTACTCGGTGATATGTGAGAAGTTTGCCCTGTTCCTTAATGGAATGTTCATGGGCAAATTTGCACTTCCAACAGCATATTTGTTTTCTTCATAATTCAAGATACATGCTAATATTTCTATTCACCAGAAAAAAATCTATTTTTGACACTTCATATATAACTTGGCAAAATATTAAAATTTCATGAGGGTTTCTGAATGATTGTTTGCGTTTAGTCATATGGCAGTATCATGCATATCCATAAATATTAATAAACATAAATGAGGGTATTAGCTTTGCTTAGCCGTAACTAAGCAAACAGAAGAGCATAGCATTTGGTATTGGACTTTGTTATTGAATACATATTTCTACGAACATCATATGCTAGTTAGTTTTGTTTAAAAATCTTACAGTCTTCGAAGTTTTTTTTTTTTATTGAGATAAATGATGGTGTACGTGTTGGATTAGCCAAAATATGAAACGAAATCTTTGAGTGTGTGGTGGAGGATTATATTTTTATTTTGCTTGACAGCAAACTAACCAATAGTTGAAACAATGTAGACAACCTCAATTCCAGGAAAGTTTGTGTGGCCTTTTTCATAACCGAAATTGTCGAAATAAAAAAAAGCGTGCTAAGTGGCCGGTCCGAATCTTATATACCATCCACCATGGATCGCATTTGTCGAGTTCTTTTCCCGGCATCTCTTCTTTGGCAAAAAAAAGGATAAAAAAAAGATTTTCTCTGCTATTAGAGCGCAATCAAGATATGGTCCGGTTCGGATTGGAATTGAAACGTAAAATGTCAGCAAATTGCGCCCTTTGGGGGCTCAAGAAGTAAAATAGAGAGATCGACCGCTTCAGACCATAATAAACACGTATGTTGATGGTCATGAGAGTATCCGTCGTACAAAATTTCAGGCAAATCGGACAATAATTGCGACCTCTAGAGGCTCAAGAAGTCAAGATCGTAGATCGGTTTATATGGCAGCTATATCAGGTTATGAACCGATTTTAAGCCAATTTGATACAGTTGTTGAAAGTCATAATAAAATACGCCATGCAAAATTTCAGCCAAATAGAAAAAGAATTGCGCCCTCTAGAGGCTGAAGAAGTCAAGACCCAAGATCGGTTTATATGGCAGCTATATCAGGTTATGAACCGATTCGAACCATACTTAACACAGTTGTTGGAAGTCATAGCAAAACACGTCATGCAAAATAGCATTCCAATCGGATAAGAATTGCCACCCCTAGAGGCTCAAGAAGTCAAGACCCAAGATCGGTTCATATGGCAGCTATATAAGGTTATTGACCGATTTAAACCATACTCGGCGCAGTTGTTGGATATCATAACAAAACAGGTTGTGCAAAATTTCATTCCAATCGGATAAGAATTGCGCCCTCTATAGGCTCAAGGAGTCAAAACCCAAGATCGGTTTATATGGCAGCTATATCAGATTATGGACCGATTTAAATCTAATTAAGCACAGTTGTTGGAAGTCATAGCAAAACACGTCATGCGAAATTCCATTCCAATCGGGTGAAAATTGCGTCCTCTAGAGGCTCAAGAAGTCAAGATCCCAGATCGGTTAATATGGCAGCTATACCAGGTTATGAACCGATTTGAACCATACTTGGCACAGTTATTGGATATCATAACAAAACACATCGTATAAAATTTCATTCCAATCGGATAAGAATTGCGCACTCTAGAGGTTCAAGAAATCAAGATCCAAGATCGGTTCATATGGCAGCTATATCGGGTTATTGACCGATTTGAACCATACTCGGCACAATTGTTGGATATCATAACAAAACACGTCGTGCAAAATTTCATTCCAATCGGATAAGAATTGCGACCTCTAGAGGCTCAAGAAGTCAAGACCCAAGATCAGTTTATATTCATCAGGGTGGCTGATGAATATTGCTACAATGATGAATATTGCTACATTTTTTTTTCGGTGTATGGAATACATTTTTCTTTTATTCATGTTAAATTAAATTATTAAATTAATTATTAAATTATTATTAATTAAATTAATTAATTAATTAATTAAATTAATTATTAAATTATTATTATTAAATAGAAAAAAAGTTATTACATTTTTTTTTGGTAGCGGCTTTCATCAGCCACCCTGTATATCCGGATATGGACCGATTTGAATCTAATTAAGCACAGTTGTTGGAAGTCATAGCGAAACACTTTGAGCAAAATTTCATTCCGATCGGATAAGCATTGCGCCCTCCAGAGGTTCAAGAAGTCAAAACCCAAGATCGGTTTATATGGCAGCTATATCAGATTATGAACCGATTTGAACCTAATTAGGCACAGTTGTTGGAAGTCATAACAAAACACATCGTGCAAAATTTCATTCCGATAGGATAAGAATTGCGCCCTCTATAGGCTTAAGAAGTCAAGACCCAAGATCGGTTTATATGGCAGGTAAATCAGGTTATACACCGATTTGAACCATACTCGGCACAGCTGTTGGATATCATAACAAAACACGTCGTGCAAAATTTCACTCCAATCGGTTAAGAATTGCGCCCTCTAGAGGCTCATGAAGTCAAGACCCATGATCGGTTTATATGGCAGCTATATCAGGTTATTGACCGATTAGAACCTAATTTAGCGCAGTTGTTGGGAGTCATAACGAAACACGTCGTACAAAATTTCATTCCAATCGGATAAGAATTGCGCCCTCTAGAGGCTCAAGAAGTCAAGACCCAAGATCGGTTTATATGCCAGCTATATCAAAACATGGACCGATATGGCCCATTAACAATCCCAACCGACCTACACTAATAAGAGGTATTTGTGCAAAATTTCAAGTGGCTAGCTTTACTCGTTCGAAAGTTAGCATACTTTCGACAGACAGACGGACGGACGGACGGACGGACATGGCTAGATCGACATCAAATGTCACGGCGATCTAGAATATATAATTTATGAGGTCTCAGACGAATATTTCAAGTAGTTACAAACAGAATGATGAAATTAGTATACCCCCATCCTATGGTGTAGGGTGTAATAATTAGAATCTTTTCGAAAAAAAGGGTGATTTCTTTGAAAAAGTTTTTTTTTTTTTTTTTGGTTTTACTCAAAGGACTATGCCTTTAAAGAATGGTATTCTAAGCTTTTCGGCATTTGAAAGCTAAATATCAACCTTATTATGCGCATAGAGCTCTGCCATATGTACAAGAGTTGGCTATGTTATGTTATCTACCGGAAATGGCTTGCGCTTTGTAATGTCTACCTGTGGAATAGCAAATTAACCCTCATGGTCGCGTAAACGATTAATGACGTGATCCTAAATTGGATATCGCATTGGGCGAGTAATTGTGTCAGGGTTTTGACAAATTTTTGATTTTATTCATTATCTTTTTCCATAGTAGCTTAATGGGTAAAGTTCGCACAATTACGAGTAATGTGTCCGTCTGTCTGTCTCTAGCTAGCATACGATAACGCTTTTGAAAGGCAATTTAAATATAAGAACATAACATACAACATAAAATTGCCCTACAATGTCGTTGGCATAATCCACATTTCTAATCCTTTGACTAGTATCTATTGGACCAGGCTTTTAAGAGAGTGGATGAGACACATGCTTAGGAATAAATGGATACACTGAAGATAACATGGCTTAATAAAAATTTAGAGTGGAACGCAGGGCACATCGCAAGTAGATATTTCATTAGCACTTTAATGATGACCTCTCTATAATCTTTTAAGGGTGGGGACACTTCGCCTTGAATGTGGATATCGAATTCGTGCCATATTGCCAAAATGGGTCAATTATAGGTTAATTGACCCATTATGGGTCGCATTTTTAGGAGAAAAAGCGCCAAATGGACTTGAACGCAAATTTTAATGCCATATTTGTAGTCTACTCACAAATATCTTTCATTTGAATCCCATATAGACATAGTCAGCTGATATGGCCATTTGGAGGTATTTGGCGGTGGGGCAACCTCCCATTACTGAGACCTAATTTTGAATGCCATACTTGTAATCAACTACCGAATACTTTTCGTTTAAGTCCCATATTGATAGGAGCATCGAATATATCTGTTTAGAGGAGTTTTGGGTTTGGGGCGGCCCGCTAGGTACTTGGATCCAAAATTTAATACGATATTCGTTTTCTAGTCTCCAATACCTCTCATTTGATACCCATATTGTGCCTATCAGTCCACTTTTGGTTTTGGGTGGCGTTTTTGGGTTAAGGGGGAGGGTCCGCCACCATCCGATATCTAACAAGTAAGAGCGAGATTGGCCGGGCCGAATCTTATATACCCTCCACCATGAATCGCATTTATCGAGTTCTTTGCGCGGCATCTCTTTTTAGGCAAACAAAGAATAATGGATACAAATTTGAATGCTATTGGAGATATATCAAGTTATAGTCCGATTTGGACCATAAGCGAAGTGAATGTTAACGACCATAGTAGAAGCCATTACGTAATATTTCAGGCCATTTGGATAAGAATTTCGACATGTAGGGGCTCAAGAAGCAAAATCGGGAGATCGATTAATATGGGAGCTGTATCAAGCTATCGATCGATTCAGACCATATTGGACACGAATGTTGAAGGTCAGGGAGAAGCTATTGTACAAAATTTCTGCCACATCGGACAGAAGTTTCGCTCTCTAGAGGCTCAAGAAATCAAGAAACCAGATGGGTTTATATGGCAGCTATATTAGGTAATGTACCGATTTGCGCCATACTTCACACAGTGATTGAAAGTCATAACAAAACACCTCATGCAAAATTTCAGCAAAATCGGATGAGAATAGCGCCCTCTAGCGGCTTAAGAAGCCAAGATCCTGGCAGCTATGCCAGGTTATGAACCGATTTGAACCACACTGAGCACTATTGTTGGAAGTGATACCAAAACACCATGTGCAAAATTACAGTCAAATCGAATGAAAGTTGCCTTCTCTAATAGCTGTAGAAGTCAAGACCCAGAATCGGTTTATATGGCAGCTTTATCAGGTTATGAACCGATTTGCGTCATACTTAGCACAGTTGTTGGAAGTGATACCAAAACACCACGTGTTTTCAGTCAAATCGGATAAGAATTGCGCCTTCAAGAGGCTCAAAAGTCAAAACCCGAGATCGGTTTATATGGCAGCTATATCAAAACATGGAACGATTTGGCTCATTTACTATCCCCACCGACCTACACTAATAAAAAGTATTTGTGCAAAATTTCAAGCGCCTAGCTTTACTCCTTCGAAAGTTAGCGTGCTTGCGACAGACAGACGGACGAACGGACAGACAGACGGACGAACGGACAGACAGACGGACGGACATGCCTAGATCGACTTAAAATGTCATGACGATCAAGAATATATATACTTCGAGGTGTTACAAACAGAATGACGAAATTAGTATACCCCTATCTTATGGTGGAGGGTATAAAAATTATATAACCTTCCACAAAAACTCACATAATCTGTGAAAATTTGAAGAAAATTCCTAGTCACAATGGGTCATATGCCCCTTTGGGCTGTCTTTGAGGAGGTGGGGTGACCCCCTCTGATTTTGTTTGTCAGATTCGTAATCTACTCCCGAATACCTTTAATATGAGTGTACGTTCACTTTGTCTGCTTTTAAAAGTTTTGGGGTTAGGGCGACTTGCTGGATACTTGGACCCAAATTTAATACCATATTCGTATTTTACTCTTCAATACCTTTCATTTGATATCCATATTGTCCTTATCCGTCCACTTTTGCATTTGGGTGGTGTTTTGGGGGTAACGGGGGAGGGTCCGCCCTCCTCCGATATCTACAAATTATAAAGCCTATACCTTCTTCCTAACAATGTTTGTAATCTATTACTGAATACCTTTCATTTGAGTCCCATATTGTCCTGATCGGTACACTTTTATTTTTGGTTAGTACTTTTGGGGTAAGGGGGAGGGTCCGCTCCCCTTCCGATATCAATTTTAAGTTCATTGTTGTTGTTGATTTTGTAGCAGTAATCTACTCCTGACTACCTTTCATTTGAGTCCCATATTGTCCTGATCGGTACACTTTTATTTTTGGTTAGTACTTTTGGGGTAAGGGGGAGGGTCCGCTCCCCTTCCGATATCAATTTTAAGTTCATTGTTGTTGTTATTTTTGTAGCAGTAATCTACTCCTGACTACCTTTCATTTGAGTCCCATATTGCTCTGATCGGTACACTTTCATTTTTGGGTAGTACTTTTGGGGTAAGGGGGAGGGTCCGCTCACCTTCCTATATCATTTTTAAGTTCATTGTTGTTGTTGTTTTTGTAGAAGTAATCTACTACTGTCTACCTTTCATTTGAGTCCCATATTGTACTGCTAGATATACTTTCATTTTTGGGTAGTACTTTTGGTTTAAGGGGGAGGGTCCGATCTGTTTCCTATATCAATTTTAAGTTCATTGTTGTCCATCGTCCATAGGGATCTGAATCTGTGTCGAGTGGGTCTGGCTGGGCAGTTAAACAGGTGACGTGTGTCGTGTCGTCCCTGATCACAATCGAGGTATACATCCAGCACGTTGGCATCAATCCTTGCTCTGTACGAGTTGAGGTGGCTGCATCTGCCGGAACGTAATTGAGCCAGAGCCACTCTGGTTTGCCGGGGAGGTCAATTTCTTCAAGTGCAATGGGAGGTGGTCGTTCTCCAAGGACTATATTCACCTGGTAGCCAATTACCGCATCTGCTATCGTGTCTGCATGAATGTTGTCTAGACCCGCTTGATATGCCGCTTGATCTAGAGGTTCTCTCTTTTAACGCTGAACCTTACGCTCTAGATCATGTAGATCTACCACAAGGATTTGGATGGTCTCAGCGATAACAGCCCAAAAGGTATTGCTTAGACAGCATGTGGTTATGCTCTCGCACTGGAAGGATCTTTGTCCCTTGATGGAGGTGGTCCATATGAGAACTGAGGACACGCCCTTCGCAGTTCGGAGGGCGGCATTCTGACAGATCTGAATATTATTCCACTGCGTGTCCCAGAACTGAGGAGATCACAATGGAGCTGCAATTGTGACCGAAGACCGGCCAAGGTTTCTTTGCCTGCACCCCAAATGCTGCCGGCAAGTGACTAGAGGACCTTGTTTCTACTTTTGACTTTATCGCATATTGCTGAGGCATCTGAGCAGAATGTGTAATAGCTGTCAAATGTGAGGCCAAGTATTTTGAGACACTTGATGGTCGGAATCATTTCTCCATCGACCATCACAGTCAGCTAAGTATTCACCTCACGGGTATTTGTACTAAACAAAGTGGCTGAAGATTTGGTGGCATATATCTTCAGATCTCTTGCAGCGAAATATGAGGCACGTTCGTTGAGGTAGACGTTCAACCTATCGCAGATGTCAACAATGGGTGGAGGGCCTGTTGCTGTGATCAAACAATTGTCCGCATATGATACAATCTCTATGCCGTCTGGAGGGGGTGGAATGGAGGTTAGGTAAGGTTGCCAGAGAAATCACCTCGCGTAATTCGCGTCCCAGCATTTCAGGCTTGGCTGGTGGGACGTGTCGGCGATGTCCTCAAATGGTTTGGCATGGCTGACCGTGTTCAATTCCGTCGATAGCTACAGTCCACGAGGACCGTCCTATCACATGGCCTGGGCTGATTGAAGCCACGGTAAATGTGTGCGGTCATGTCATGCAAAGCAGTAGTTGTGCTATGTAGTCTTCGGAATCCAGGTTGATGCTCCGCGAATGGAAATTCTCTAACGAGACGTGGAAGGAATAGTCCCTCAAGAGTATTTGCTACTGGTGAGAGATGGGAGATCGGTATGTACGACTCCCCCAAATTCTCCCTTTCCAGGCTTCAGTAGTGGCATCACTCTGCCCATTTTCCAGACATCGGAATCTATGAGAGTGTTCAAAAACAGTTTGAGAACAGTGATAAGGAACTCAACTCCAGGTTGGTCCAGATTCTTTAGCATCAGTGTAGAGATTCCGTCGGGGCCCAACGCCATGCATAACTTGGCGCCACGGAAGACATTAGAAACTTCGTCCACGGTAAATTGTGATGGCTGTCCATCGGCTCGGAGACCACGGATACGGTGAATGGCTCTTCTCCTACCCCTTTCACTCACAGGCTGCACAATAAATTGACAGCCTGTCGAACCTCCTTGGGTCAGTCACTGTTTAGTCGCCAAAAGTGACTGAGATCCTGTCGTCCCGTCTACTGGGAGATTCGAGAGTGACTTCACAGTAGACCACAGCTTGCCTAAACCGGTACCTTAGTTACATTGGTCTAAGTGTACCAGCCACAAATTTTGCTTATGTTCGTTGACTATCCTGTCTATTTCCAGATTCAGATCGCTGATTTTGGGCTTAGTGGGGCCCGCCCAACGAATCCCACCACGCTCGTCTACGAGTACCACTGCCTGCGCCTTGAAATTGGGCCGCACTTGGGGTATTCGACCGGCTGGTATAAGACGAGACATTCGTAGCGCAGAAGTTAGCATGTCCGCCTATGACGCTAAACGCCTGGGTTCAAAACCTGGCGAGACCATCAGAAACAAGTTTCAGCGGTCTCCCAGTGATGGCAACATTTGTGAGGTACTATGCCATGTAAAACTTCTCTGGTATAAGACAAGACCACCGTAGCGCAGGAGTTAGCATGTCCGCCTATGACCCTAAACGCCTGCGTTCAAATCCTGGCGAGACCATCAGAAAAAATTTTCAGCGGTCTCCCAGTGATGGCAACATTTGTGAGGTACTATGCCATGTAAAGCTTTTCTCCAAAGAGGTATCGCTCGCCGTTCGGACTGGGCTATTTAAAGGATGCCCCTTATCATTGAGCTTAAACTTGAATCGGACAGCACTCACTGATTTGTGAGACGTTTGCCCCTGTTCCTTAGTGGCATGTTCATGGGCAAAATTTGCATTTTGGTATAAAGCGAGCGGCTGCTGCATTAATGATGTCTCGAAAGTTTTTCTCGGTAAGTAGCTTAACTGAAGGGGGTGTCAGTTCACTGAAGCGGCGATTGGTGTACTCTCTGAAGCCAGCCCAATCGGCTTTCTTTAGATTGATAAAATTCCCAGTGGTCGATCGATGGTGAGAATTAGGTGGAGGAGGTGGTCTTACCCCAAAGAAATAAAGGCTTGCCAGGATACGACACTCACGAGATCACATGTCTGGCAAGCTGTTACACCACCTCGTAATCCTTGTGGGGACATCCCCATTCACCTACATTTTTGTAGAGCCTTCAATCTGTTCTGTAAAACCTATGCCCCGCTGGTCGTTATCTAGGGGGAGAATACCAAGAAACGTGATGCGCATTAAAGTCCCCCAGAACCAGACGATTATGGCCAGACAGTAGCCCGCTTATGTCGGGATTGAAAGCTTGGCCACAAACTGGATCACAACTACCAATCGGCGGCCCGGCACAGGATAGCTGTGAGCACCACACAGGCTGAGATTCAATCTGTGTGATGTTCATTGCTGTCACGGGAAGCTTAGCTGCGAGCTACCAGGCGCCTCCACAGGTTGTGGGTAGTGAATTGCTCCATAGGGATTAGCTGCAACGGCAGTCGCGGACAATCATCGGTATCGAGCGGAGAGTTTCAGTGAGAGGACGGGCGGCACCGCCTCTTGCACAAATACTGAGCGCCTATGATGCTCGATATGACGAGGCGAATTATTGGCGTCTTTGAATAACCAATGGCCACACTTTTCCCGCCGCGATAGGTCCTTTGGACCTGAACGAGCTTACTCGCCTACAGAAGCTTGAGGAAGATCGCCACCTTTATATGAAAATGTGGCTACAACAAAAACCAACCGGCGGCATGTACACGTTTTAAAGCTCCATTTCGGCAGTACTGGACTTGACTGCTATCCTTATGCACTCCATGTTGGCGTCACTAGCGCCAGGCGAGATGGGTCTATACTACATGGAATGGTGTTTTAAAAAGGACAATTCCCCACCTTCATTCCTTGAGCGAACCTTATGAAACACATTGTATCCGTGACAACTGTGCAAGCTGCAGATGTTCATCAGCTTTGTCTCCTGGATCACAGCGAACAATATGATCTTCCGACTCATAAAATCCACAATCCCATCGTCGATCTTGCCACGGAGACCGTTGAAATTCAATTGCAAAAATGATACACTTGCCAGTCCAGTGCCGGAATTGTATTGCCGCACGGGAGAGGTCGGTGAGATCACATAGTCCGATGACGAGGACGCAGAAGGCTACGACGATGACGTTTGTGACCCACTGCTGTCCATGTTCGCACAGCACCTTGCGTCATATTCAATGTGACTATACTCCCGTAATGATGTAAGGCCAGAGCAGGGTCGGAAATGTACCCACTCCATGCACCGGTTACACCTCACCGACACCGGACCCGAACAGAAACAGGGTCCGGGTTCTTTTCAATCCCAGCAAGGACCAGAAACGTGCGAAGAAGGCACTCCTGGATGTGCCTCTCCCATGACGAAAAAAAGGACGAACACCTTCATTGTCATAGCACAGTAGCGATAGACCAAGGCCTCTGTTGGGAATCGAACATACGACCCCTGCACTGGCAATACGAGCATGCCACCAACTCGACTGCCGGTGCAGACAATGTTATATCATTCTGGACTTTTCTCTTGATATTATTCTCATTTCATGGACATAAGCTAATGATTTTTTTTTTTATTTTATGCAGCCTTTCGTTTTGAAATTGCAATGGCTTATAATCACCTATAGCAAATTGTAAATAAATGCATGCAATTATTATACCCTCCACCATAAGATGGGGGGTATACTAATTTCGTCATTCTGTTTGTAACTACTCGAAATATTCGTCTGAGACCCCATAAAGTATATATATTCTTGATCGTCGTGACATTTTATGTCGATCTAGCCATGTCCGTCCGTCTGTCCGTCCGTCCGTCCGTCCGTCTGTCCGTCCGTCCGTCTGTCTGTCCGTCCGTCCGTCCGTCCGTCTGTCTGTCGAAAGCACGCTAACTTCCGAAGGAGTAAAGTTAGCCGCTTGAAATTTTGCACAAATACTTCTTATTAGTGTAGGTCGGTTGGTATTGTAAATGGGCCATATCGGTCCATGTTTTGATATAGCTGCCATATAAACCGATCTTGGGTCTTGACTTCTTGAGCCTCTATAGTGCGCAATTCTTATCCGATTGGAATGAAATTTTGCCCGACGTGTTTTACTATGACATCCAACAACTGTGCCAAGTATAGTTCAAATCGGTCCATAGCCTGATATAGCTGCCATATAAACCGATCTTGGGTCTTGACTTCTTGAGCCTCTAGAGGGCACAATTCTTATCCGATTGAAATGGAATTTCGCACGACGTGTTTTGTTATGATACCCAACAACTGTGCCAAGTATGGTTTAAATCGGTCCATAACCTGATATAGCTGCCATATAAACCGATCTTGGGTCTTGACTTCTTGAGCCTCTAGAGGGCGCAATTCTTATCCGATTGAAATGGAATTTCGCACGACGTGTTTTGTTATGATATCCAACAACTGTGCCAAGTATGGTTCAAATCGGTCCATAACCTGATATAGCTGCCATATAAACTGATCTTGGGTCTTGACTTCTTGAGCCTCTAGAGGGCGCAATTCTTATCCGATTGAAATGGAATTTCGCACGACGTGTTTTGTTATTATATCCAACAACTGTGCCAAGTATGGTTGAAATCGGTTCATAACCTGATATAGCTGCCATATAAACCGATCTTGGGTCTTGACTTCTTGAGCCTCTAGAGGGCACAATTCTTATCCGATTGAAATGGAATTTCGCACGACGTGTTTTGTTATGATACCCAACAATTGTGCCAAGTATGGTTGAAATCGGTTCATAACCTGATATAGCTGCCATATAAACCGATCTTGGGTCTTGACTTCTTGAGCCTCTAGAGTGCGCAATTCTTATCCGATTGGAATGAAATTTTGGCACCAAGTATTTCCTTATGATATCCAACAACTGTGCCAAGTATGGTTGAAACCGGTCCATAACCTGATATAGCTGTCATATAAACAGATCTGGGGATTTGACTTCTTGAGCTTCTAGAGGGCGCAATTCCTATCCGATTTGGCTGAAATGTTGCATGACGTATTTTATTTTTACTTTCAACAACTGTGTCAAATAAGGTTCACATTGGTCCATGACCTGATATAGCTGCCATATAAACCGATCTGGGATCTTGACTGCTTGACCCCTAGAAGTCGCAATTATTATCCGATATGCCTAAAATTTTGTACGACGGATCCTCTCATGACCATCAACAAACGTGTTTATTATGGTCTGAATCGGCCCATTGTAGAGTAGTAGAGCACGAAGTAGAGCCCCAATGGGCGCAATTCTTGTACGAATTGGCTGAAATTTTACACAGGTCTCCAACATATAATTTAATTGTGGTTCGAACCGGACCATATCTTGATATTGTTTTAATAGCAGAGCAACACTTTTCTTATATCCTTTTTAGCCTAAGAAGAGATGCCGGGAAAACAACTCGACATATGCGATCTATGGTGGAGGGTATATAAGATTCGGCCCGGCCGAACTTAGCACGCTTTTACTTGTTTTTTTTTTTATTTTATGCAGCCTTTCCTTTTGAAATTGCAATGGCTTATAATCACCTATAGTAAATTGTAAATAATTGCATGCAATTATTTTTAACTGAATTTAATCCCATTGAGAGGCAATATGAGAACAACTAAGGATTTGTTGTACATGTTATTACACCGATATATAAACAAACAAACCAATAATCAGGTCACTTTTGGTTTAAAATTTCATCAATAATCACCATGCTATGCCAAATATGTATGACTTACCTAACACTCCATAAGCCATACATTTGGCTGCAGCTGGGTTTTTCCTGCAAAGAAAAACAGAAAATGTCAATATTTAAGATATCATATTTACACCATCCACATACAATGTGTTAAGCATTGCTTTGTGGCTGTTGCTGTTGCTGCTTCTGTAATTGCAATTGGTTTCATGGCTTTTTTTTTCTCTCTCTTTCTTTATCATTACAGGTAAATAAATACGAAAATTTGTGAAAACACAGCGCCATGAAAAGGTTTGTTATTAAAATAAATAAACATTGTTGGGTAAAAACCATGACAACTTTTACTCTTTTTGATTTTGCAAGAGTTCGAATGTGGGGGGAATGTGCGGGGTGGTAACGAATTGGATTGCCCAATATATTGAATGTGAACAAAAGACTTCCCCAAAAGAAAAAAATGAATCCTGAAAAAAGTTTCAGTAGATTTTTTGAAAATTCATTTCTAAAGGAAATTTTTTAAAAGTTTATTTTATGGAAAACTAGCCAAAACGAACCCGCTCCTCTGTGCCTTCTGTAACTCTCTAATATCTTTTTAAGGTGGGAAATTTCGCCCTGAATGTGGATGTCGAATTCGTGCCAAGGTAGCCTATGACCGCCTATGACGCTAAACGTCTGCGTTCGAATCCCGGCGAGAACTTCGGACAAAATTCAAAGCGGTGATTATCCCCTCTGACGACATTTGCGAGTTACCATGCCATGCATGGTCATGTAAAAAATTCTCCCCAAAGAGGTGTCGCACTGCGGCACGCCGTTGGGACTCGGCTATAAAATGGTCCCTATCATTGAGTTTAAACCTGAATCGAAAAGGGAAAACTTTTTTTCTGCTCCCAAATGTCTATCTTTTGAGTCCTCTATTACCGAATTGGTAATTATTTCCAGTTAAGGGGGTATTTCGGGGGTGGGGTGGCCACCCTTAAGTAAATATAAGCTTCGTGCTCTACTGCACGTTATGTGAGCCCCATATTGTCATGATCGGTAAATAAGTTCTGTTTGAGGGTGGGGTGGACTCCAGGGCGTTGTCGCGAAAATGAGTATCAATTTTGTACTTTACTTCCAAATAGCTTTTATATAAGTCAGACATTGCCATGGTCGGTAAATACGTCCGGTTAGGGAGGCATTTTGGGTTGGGGCGGTTCCCAAAAACACATGGCTCTTCAATTGGATATCAAATTCTTGTTATACCTTACAACGACTACTGTGGTACAGGGTATTAAAACTAAGTGCATTTATTTGTAACACCCAGAAGGAAGAGAGATAGACCCATTGATAAGCATACCGATCGACTCAGAATCACTTTCTGATTCGATTAAGCTATGTCCGTCTGTCTGTCTATGTTACATTGTGTACAAAGTACAGGCCGCAATTTTCGTCCGATCGTCTTCAAATTTGGTACAGGCATGTTGTTCGATGTAGAGACTAGAATTGGAAAAAATCGGTTCAGATTTTCAAATAGCTCCCGCCGATTTGGTCTAATGTTGCAATAACGTGGTCATTTGATAACGAATTCTATCGAAATTTGGCAGGAAGGGTTTTCTTTTGACTTTCGATATTATTGGCGAATTTCATAGAAATAGCTCTCATTTATATTTATATATATATATATATATATATATATATATACATATATATCGCCCGATTTTCAATCTCAGAGCCACTGCAAGCGCATTTTTTGACCAATATTGCCAAAATTTTGTACAACGCTTTCCTCGATGACGTCCACAATATCTAAGAAGTTTGGTCGAAATCGGCTTAGATTTAGATAAAGCTCCCATATATATATCGCCCGATTTTAACTTCATGAGCCACTGCAAGCGCATTTATTTACCAATATTGCCAAAATTTTGTACAAAGCTTTCTTCGACGACGTCCACAGTACGTAAAAAGTTTGGTCGAAATCGGTACAGATTTAGATACAGCTCCCATTGGTCCGATTAATGTGCACATTAGTTAACTGATTCTCTTAAATTTTCTCAGGATGGGTTTTTTCTTCGCTCTCAACATTTCTGTTGAATTTCATAGAAATCGGTTCAGATTTAGATATAGCTCTCATATTCATGTATCGCCCGATTTTCACTCCTAGAGCCACTGCAAGCGTTTTTATTGACCAATCTTGCCAAAATTTTGTACAACGCTTTCTTCGACAACTACCACAATATGTAAAAAGGGCAACAAGGCAACAGCAGCCGATGGGTTACTAGCTACATTAATTTAACGTGGTGGGGGCATGGTGTTAAGTCGCATGCCTCACCTTGTGAGCACAAACGGGCCAGGAGGACACATATCCGATTATTGGAAACTCAGCATACGAGGTGTCATACTCAAAAAAAGAAGACAACAAGGCAACAGAAGCCGATGGGTTACCAGATGCACTATTAATAGCGAAGGCGCTCTTAAGGCGTATGCATCAGCTTGTCAATGTTGTCTGGTATATGCAGGGGTTTTAGATCTTGTATATCTACCATGGACCATGGGCGGTCGGATCCTCCCCCTTTTTTTATTTTCAAAAACACCAGATCTCGAAGATGGATGAGGCGATTTAGGTGAAATTTCGTCTGCACTTTAACAGTAACCTAAAAACAAAAATGTGGTATGCAGATATGGGGTGGGGCCCCTAGGGGGGCTTCCCCACCTCTAAAATCCGCCAAATGAAAACCGGGCTTCTGTTCTATCCATGGTAATATGGGGCTTAACACAAATGTAGATGACGAATTTTATATCCACTATGGTCAAGTGTCAGGTTTGCCAACCCAACCACAGGCACCCCCAACCTAAGCACACCAACAAGGGGTTCAAAGGAAAGGAAATTAGAGTGGATCACGAATATTATATCAAGATTTGGGTCAAAATATCTGAAGAGTCATCCCAACCCAATGGTAATATGGCGATCAAATAAAAGTAATTGACTATATCTACTTTTAGGGCCAAGTGCCGGGGTTTCCACTCCTCCCCAAAAACCATACCAACAAGAAGCTCAAACAAAATGAAATTGGAGTGGATCACGACTATTATATCAAGATTTGGGGCAAAATATCTGAGGGGTTGTCCCACCCCGCAGCACCCCCATGGTAATATGGGGCTCAAAAAAAGATAGACGACGAATTTTACACCTACTTTCAGGGCCAAGAGTCAGGGTTGCCATCCCAATCCCAAACATCACCCAACCTAACCATACCAACAAGAGGCTCAAAAGAAAGGAAATTGGAGTGGATCACGAACCACGATATCCAGATTTGGGGCAAAATATCTAAGGGGTTGTCCCAACCCCACAGAACCCCCAACGTAATATGGGACTCAGATAAGGAGCATTGGACGAATTTCATATCTACTTTCAGGGCCAAGTGTCAGGGTTTCCACCCCAACCCCAAGCACTCCCCATCCTTACCAAAATATCTGAGAGGTTGCCCCACCCCCACAGCACCCTCATGGTAATATGGGGCTCACATAGAAAGCAGATGACGAATTTCATATCTACTTTCAGAGCCAAGTGACAGGGTTGCCACCCCAACCCCAAACACTCCCCATCCTTACCAAGATATCTGAGAGGACGTCTCACCCCCACAGCACCCCAAGGTAATATGGGGCTCAAATAAGAAGCAGATGACGAATTTCATATCTACTTTCAGAGCCAAGTGTCAGGGTTGCCACCCCAAACACTCCCCATCCTTACCAAAATATCTGAGAGGTTGCCCAACCCCACAGCACCCCCATGATAATTTGAGGCTCATAAAAGAAGCAGATGACGAATTTCATATCTACCAAGTGTCAGGGTTGCCACCCCACCCCAAAACACCCTCTAAACTGACCATACCAACATGGGTATCAAAAGAAAGGTAATTGGGAGTAGATCACGAATATGATATCCAGATTTTCAGCGAAATATCTGAGGGGTCCTCTCACCCCCCATAGCACACCAAATAGGATTTATTTACCGATCATGATAATAAAGGGGTCAATAGAATGCATTAGAGCAAAATAATAAAGGCACAGCGGATCTGGCCCGTTTTCGCTGGTTAAGTGATAAAACGTGATGCGTATATGCGTTCTAGCCTATTGTGCAACATTGTTGAGTAACTTCAGAAACCATGGACTTGTTTACTTTCGACGAACTTATCATCTGATGAAGCAAATCGGTGGTTAATTCTATCAAAAGTAAGTGCGAAAATCCACACCACACTTAGAGAATGATACTCGCTGACTTGCGGAATAGCCAAAAAGTCACGATTCTGGAGATTTAACATAAATTTGCTAATTGAAGTATGATGGATGGCTGTTTACGTAAATAGTCGACTCATAATTGTCGTTATTCGAACATATTTTTGCACACATTAAATCATGGCAATATAATGAACTCGTGTATGGTCTATGGGTATGGTAAAAGAATTTCAATTTGGTTGTATATGGGAGCCCCTACAATCACCCTTCACACAACTCCAAACTGCTGATAAGTAAAACAAAATTTTTAAATGTTATTTTTGAAAGCCCAACAACAAAACAGCTGGCATGATTAAAATTTCTTCAACGTTTTGACCATATTCAGCATGCGCGCCATTTGAATTTCATTCAAGTTGCAAGAGGGGGAATGCAACAAGAAAAACAAAACTCTTGCCGGTGTATTTTGCAAAATTTCATTTTATTTTATTTTTTTTTTGATTTTTCAACAAAATTTTTATGAAATTATAACAATAAGCCAAAAGTCGTTCAAAAATCAAGCACCAGCCACCATCCAATTGTCTGGCCAACCAACATATGTGGTCAACATGTTAATGGTGTTTTCCCCCAAAACCCCAAATCATATGCCCAAAAATTTGATACGTTGCCATGGTGGTTTGGTGTTGTTTTCTATGCGAATTTGGAGCAATAGCAACAAATGGCGGCAGCAGCAATACAACCTGGATTTATGCCGGCTGTTATAGCTACTGTTGCTGGTTTTGCTGCTACGAATGCAAATATTTGTTTGCAGTTACTTATTTATGCTTTGCTTGGCAAAGCATATTCAATCCCTTTTTAATTACCAACAATGTTCAGAAATTTGTACGTAAAATGTTCAGAGTTGTGTTGCAAATGTGAGGGAAAGGGTCAAAAAGAGCCAAGAAGAATTTTGACAGAGGGAAAATTGTTAGAAATTTCGTCTTTAGAGAAAATTAAAAGAAATTTTGAATTTAGAGAAAATTTCTTAAAATTTTGTCTTTAGAGAAAATTTCATAGAAATTTTGTCTTTAGAGAAAATTTCTTAGAAAATTTTGTCTTAAGAGAAAATTTTTTAGAAATGTTGTGTTAAGAGAGAATTTCTTAGAAATTTTGTCTTTAGAGAAAATTTCTTAGAAATTTTGTCTTTAGAGAAAATTTCTTGGAAAATTTTGTCTTAAGAGAAAATTTCTTAGAAAATTTTGTCTTAAGTGAAAATTTTTTAGAAATTTTGTGTTAAGAGAGAATTTCTTAGAAATTTTGTCTTAAGAGAGAATTTTTTAGAAATTTTGTCTTAAGAGAGAATTTCTCAGAAATTTTGTCTTAGAGAGAATTTCTTAGAAATTTTGTCTTAAGAGAGAATTTCTTAGAAATTTTGTCTTAAGAGAGAATTTCTTAGAAAATTTTGTCTTAAGAGAAAATTTCTTAGAAATTTTGTCTTAAGAGAGAATTTCTTAGAAAATTTGTCTTTAGAGAATTGTTTTTATACCCTCCACCATAGGATAAGGGTATACTGATTTCTGTTTGCAACTACTCGAAATATTCGTCTGAGACCCCATAGCCATAGCCATGCCCGTCCGTCCGTCCGTCCGTCTGACTGTCGAAAGCACGCTAACTTTCGAAGGAGTGAAGCTAGCCGCTTGAAATTTTGCACAAATTTTCTTTATTAGTGTAGTTCGGTTGGGGTTGTAATTGGGCCAAATCGGTCCATGTTTTGATATAGCTGCCATATAAACCGCTCTTGGGTCTTGACTTCTTGAGCCTCTAGAGGGCGGAATTCTTATCCGATTGGAATGAAATTTTGCACGATGTGTTTTGTTATGATATCCAACAAATGCGCCGAGTATGGTTGAAATCGGTCCATGTTTTGATATAGCTGCCATATAAACCGATCTTGGGTTTTGACTTCTTGAGCCTCTAGAGGGCGCAATTCTCGCAAGTGGTCTTTTAGTACCACTTCCAACAAATGCGCTACGTATGGTTCAAATCGGTCCATGTTTTGATATAGCTGCCATATAAACCGATCTTGGGTCTTGACTTCGTGAGCCTCTAGAGGGCGTAATAATCATCCGATTTGACTATAATTTTGCACGTGGTGTTTTGATACCACTTCCAACAAATGCGCTACGTATGGTTCAAATCGGTCCATGTTTTGATATAGCTGCCATATAAACCGATCTTGGGTCTTGACGTCTTGAGCCTCTAGAGGGCGCAATATTCGTCCGATTTGACTATGATTTTGCACGTAGTATTTTGGTATCACTTCCAACAACTATGCTAAGTATGATTTAAGTCGGTTCATAATCTGGTATAGCTGCCATATAAACCGATCTTGGGTCTTGACTTCTTGAGCCTCTAGAGGGCGCAATTCTCATCCGATTTGACTGAAATTTTTCACGTGGTGTTTTGGTATCACTTCCAATATCTATGCTAAGTATAGTTCAAATCGGTCCATGTTTTGATATAGCTGACATACAAACAGATCTTGGGTCTTGACTTCTTGAGCCTCTAGAGGGCGCAATTCTCGTCCGATTTGACTGAAATTTTGCATGAGGTGTTTTGGTATCACTTCTAACAACTGTGTTAGGTATGATTCAAATCGGTTCATAATCTGGTATAGCTGCCATATATACCGATCTTGGATGTTGACTTCTTGAGCCACTAGAGGGTGCAATTCTTATCCGGTTTGGCTGAAATTTTGCATGAGGTGTTTTGTTATCACTTTCAACAACTGTGCTAAGTATTGCGCAAATCGGTTTATAACCTGATATAGCTGCAATTCTTATCCGATTTGACTATAATTTTGCACGTAGTGTTTTGGTATCACTTCCAACAACTGTGCTTAGTATGATTTAAATCGGTCCATGTTTTGATATAGCTGTCATATAAACCGATCTGGGATTTTAACTTCTTGAGCCTCTAAAGGGCGCACTTCTCATCCGATTTGGCTGAAATTTGCTTCTCTCATGATCTTCAACATACGTGCCTAATATGGTTTCAATCGATCAATACCTTGATACAGCTCCCATATAAACCTATCTCCCGATTTTGCTTCTTGAGCCCCTAAAACTCCCAATTTGGAGTTTCTACACGAGTACCATATTTTTTTTTAATTATTTTACTAATTTGTGGCATTGTTTTTGTACTTGAAACACACTTAAACAATTAAATTGATGGTGCCAAAATGTTTTATGTGACTTCAATTAATTAAAAAGTTTTTTCATATAATTTTGTGTTTTTTTTTTTTTGCCAATGAACTGAATATTCATTCACAAAATTTCTGTTATACTAAATTCAAACAAAGTTTTGTGTTAAAAAAAAACCAAAAACCTCCTACAAATGCATGTCACTGCCCATAAAAAAAAGAGCGTGCGCGTGTAGATTAGTAAAAGCCAAAATGTTGGGGGCTCTTAACTTGGCCAACAAAAATGTGTAAAAAATCAATAAAACGTTTTGTATTGTCAGTCCGTCTCGACTTTTTGTATTTTTAAACGATTCGTGATGGTACTACTCTCATTGGTGGTGACAGTGGCTGGCTTGTTGGGTTAGGTCACCAAAAATATTTTTTGTCGCATTTTATCGACTAAAAAATGAAGTGGGTGCGTTGAACACACAAAAAAACCGAATTTTTATGAATGAAATTATATTTCTATTATAACTAATTTTGCGAAAAATTTTTAATGCAAAAAAAAAAAAAAAGATATTTATTGCCATGCATATATCGAGTTTAACATTTTTTTTATTCAACCTAGTTGAGGACAAAGGATGAACTCGTAGAGGCAAAAAACAAAAATCATGCTGAACTATTCTATAGCAAACAAGTAAAAGCGTGCTAAGTTCGGCCGGACCGAATCTTATATACCCTCCTTCGTGGGTTGCATTTGTCAGGTGCTTTGGCTGGTATGTCTGTATAGGCAAACAACGGATAGTGGATAAAAATTGTCATGCTATTGAAGCTAAATCAAGTTATGGACGATTTGGCCCATACTTGGTTTGGATGTTGAAGACCATAGTAGAAGTCATTAGATCAGGCGAATCGGTCAATAAACCGACAGATCGGTTTATATGGGAGCTATATCAGGTTATGTACCGATTCAGACCACATATGACACGTATCTTGAAGATTACAAGAGAAGGCGTTGTAAATTTCAGCCAAATCGATTAAGAATTGCGCCCTCTAGAGGCTAAATATGTCAAGCTCCAAGATAGGTTTATATGGCAGCTATATCAGGTTATGTACCGATTTGAGCCATACTTATTACAGTTGTTGGAAGTCATAACGAAATGCTTGGTACAAAATGACAGCCAAATCGGATAATAATTAAGCAGTCCAAATGCACAAGAAGTCAATATCCAAGATCGGTTTATAACTGCCAGAAAAAAGAATGCAATTACAGAGTCACAAGCCGTTGAAAAAATTTGTCAACGCCGACTATATGAAAAATCCGCAATTACTTTTTGGGCAACCCAATATATCAGACTATAGACCGATTTAAACCGTACATGCCACGGGCCTTGCAAGTCATTACAAACCAATCCGTGCAAAATTTCAGCTAAATCACATAAAAATTGCCCCACCTGGGTGCCGAGAGATCGGTTAAGGTTACCTTCGGATATGTTGAAAAGAGGGTGCTGATAATAATTCGCCCCACTATGCCACTATGGACATACACATAAGCCAGTAATCGACTTGTTGTGCCCTCTAAATGCTAAAAAGTAACCTCGAAAAAGAAAATTAAAGTCAAAATCTTTCACTGTTTTCCATACCACGCCCCTAAGTTGGCTCATGTCTGGTATTGTGTCCCCACCTAAGTGACGGTGTCTATTATCTGCGATAGCCGGGCAATGACTTAGGAAATGCTCCAATATCTCATCATCTTTCCCGCATGCCCTACACATGCTGTCACTTGTCGCAAGGATTTTGCATAAGTAAGCTCGTAGTAGGGAGGCGAACGTGGGTCTTTATAGAGGTGTGCAGGTGAGGTGTCAAGCGTGAATCATGAGTGAGTCACGTAAATAGTGAGTGAAATCCAAATCTTATCAGGTGATGCATGATGACCGTGACTGAATTAAAATTCTTCGTGCATGAGCAAGAGTGAGTGAATAAAATAAAAATGTTCACGACTCACGAGAAAATCACGAGACACTCACGAGGCACTCACGCGACTTTCACGAATCATAAAAAAACCACGAATAAAGTTCCAAAAAATCTCATGAGACTCGTGACTCATGATTCGTGATTCGGGCGTGAATCGTAAGTCATAAGTTCCCCGTGAGTAGTGATTTTCTTGTGAGTGCCTCGTGAGTCGTAATTGTCTCGCAAGTGTTTCGTGAACAGTGGGTGAGTAAAATTTTTGTTTCGTTTCTCGTTTATCGTGAGAAAATCACTCAAGCTCACATCTCTAGCTTTGTAGTCATGTGTGTCTGGAGGACACCGTAGCACAGAGGTTAGCATGTCCGCCTATTACGCTGAATGCCTGGGTTCGAATCCTGGCGAGAACACCAGAAAAAATAATCTGCTGTGGTTATCCCCTCCTAATGTGGCGGCATTTTTAATGTATTGGGTTGCCCAAAAAGTAATTGCGGATTTTTCATATAGTCGGCGTTGGCAAATTTTTTCACAGCTTGTGACTCTGTAATTACATTCTTTCTTCTGTCAGTTGTCAGCTGTAACTTTTAGCTTGCTTTAGAAAAAAAGTGTAAAAAAGTATATTTGATTTGAAGTTCATTCCAAGCTCTATTAAAAATGCATTTACTTTCTTTTAAAAAATCCGCAATTACTTTTTGGGCAACCCAATACTATAGCTTGTTAAAACTTCTCCCCAAAGAGGTGTGGCACGTCGTTCAGACTCGGCTTTTAAAAGGAGGCCCCTTATCATTGAGCTTACAATTTGAAGGGGACAGCACTCAGTGATATGTGAAAAGTTTACCTCAGTTCTTTAGTGGAATGTTCATGGGCACATTTGCTGCGCAGTCGTAGTGTCCTGTTATGATGCCGAAAGCTCTATTGACCTCCTTCTTACTTCCTTTCTGTAGTAAACTCGTCTTTTCACGGGATCGGGATCTCCTCATAGGATTTTCGTCGTCCTGCTGACCATTTCGCTGTTCCATAGTGTTACATGCGTGTTCGTTGCCCGAGCTCTAAATTCGAACTATGACGCCCTTAAAGGCTTCGTGTTAATCAAGATTATAGATGGCAGTCCTCTGGCCTATACTGCCAAATCGTCTGCTTTTGCATTTCCCTTTACTCCCTTATGGCCTGGCACCCAAACAATGCGGATCATGCCATCTTGAGAAAAGTCGTTCATCTCCTTTTTACACTTCAAGACTATTCGTGACCTTATCGTTCTGGTTGCTATTGCCCTGATGGCCAGTTTACAGTCCGTTCACACTCGATGTCCTCGCGTTAACACCACACCATCAAGCATTCCTTGATCGCCCGGATCTCCGCCTGTAGAACCTATTATGGTCAGGCGGTCTAAAATAGATCTTAGTCCCAAGGACCCACAGACCCACTCTGTCTTCTAGCTTAAATCCACCGATCTCCCCATTTTACTTCTAGAGGGCGTAATTCTTCTCCAATCAAGCTGAAATTTTGCACAGTGACTGTTTCCATGACATCTAATATACATGCCATTTATGGTCTACATCGGTCTAAAACCTGATATGCATCGGTCTAAAACCCCATATAAACCGAAATCCCGATTTTCTTTCTTAAGCCCCAATAGCACCCAATTCTTATCCGATTGGATTGAAATTTTGCACAATGACTTCAACTATGGTCTCTAACATACAAACCAACTACGGCCGGAATCGGTCTATAACCTTATAAAGATCCAATAGCAAAGCAATTCTTATCCATTATCCTTCAAAAAAAGAGTTACAGCGCAAAGAACAACAAAAATCCGATCCATGGTGGAGGGTATATAAGATTCGGCCTGGCCGAATTTAGAGTGCTTTTAGTTGTTTAAGACATATATTGGGTTGCCCAAAAAGTAATTGCGGATTTTTTAAAAGAAAGTAAATGCATTTTTTAAAAAACTTAGAATGAACTTTAATCAAATATACTTGTTTACACTTTTTTTTTCTAAAGCAAGCTAAAAGTAACAGCTGATAACTGACAGAAGAAAGAATGCAATTACAGAGTCACAAGCTGTGAAAAAATTTGTCAACGCCGACTATATGAAAAATCCGCAATTACTTTTTGGGCAACCCATATTGGCACTTCTGAAAACTCATTCATATTCCTGATTATAAATGCAAAAGCTGAAAAATAATTAATTCATTTGTTTTTGACATTTGATACAATTGTTTACTAAGCCTACAAGGATTACAAAATCCTCCATTTGGAAATGTTAACCAATGAAAATCAATTCAATGTCAGACCCTTACAAATCAAATTGCCTTGATAATACTCCAGCAGTTTAAGATGATAACCATCATCATCATCATCAGCACATTCATTTCACAAGTGATTGCCAGCGAAGCCAATGGAAATGGGAAAAATATTAAAAGAAAAATGAAAAAAAAAAATTCAAAAATCATTTAAGAAAATGTTTTCCTTTCATTGAACACAAGCAGCGAGACGAGAAGCATCCCAAAGGAGCTTTCTTCTGGCTGCTGTGCGAAGTACTTTGCAGCAGTATGATTGTTTGTGATTTTCATTATGTTTTATTGGTTTTTATTGCGGTTTATAAATTTGCTACTACCCACAACATGCCACCACTTCAGCCACTCCTGGGTTCATTTATATCATTTTATTTAGCTGGAGGCGAACAATCGCCCTCTCCCATATTCCTCCACATAAATTTAAAGCATTTCGCCTTCAACAGCTGATGATTGCAATTATTATAGCTTTGCCACCCACGACCAACATCATAATTCAGTGAATAGCTAATGAATCGAAGAACAACTTCAAAGAATGAAATGGCAATAATAAGCCGGGGCTGGAATAAGGAGTAACAGGATGCTGCTCTTCCATGCTAAAATGATGGGTGTGGCCAGGTGAGTATAAAGGCATGCAGGAGAATATCATTGTTATTCTCAATTGCCTTTAAGGACTTTGGCCATGTAAACTTGGTAAATGATGTTTAATATAATAAAAGGAAGCATTGATTGTGTTATTAAGAAGAATAAATATAATGCTGATAGTTTTAAATTGATGCTAATTTTCATTGAGTTCCGAGATATTTGTAGTGAAATAATGCCAGAGGCTTTTAATGGATGTAAGTGCAGTCTAATGTTCAAAGGAGGCGTTTAATGACAAACTAATGATACTTTCAACAATTCGATTTCGACCTTGCTAGGGGCTCATCAGATTGCAATGCTACTTATGAGGAGATATATTCTGTTTTTGCGGAAATTTGAGACAGTGAGCTGTGAAAGGCCGCTATTGTAAAAGAGTCTTAACAATGAGCTGTGCTTTTAAATGTATAGGGCAGGTCACAACGATCTCGATTTCGAACTTGCCAAGGCCTCATCAGATTGTAAAGCCACTTATGAGGAGATGTTGTCCGATTTTGCTGAAGTTTTGGAACAGTGAGTTGTGTTAGGCCCAACGATATCCTTCTTCAACATCCTTTCAGATCGGTTCAGATTTGGATTTAGCTGCCATATAGACCGATCTCTCGATTTACAGTCTTCGGCTCATATTTTCAATTATTATTTCTAAGTCTGTGATGAAATTGAATATGATGTCATTTTGTTATTGGATTTGCAATTTCAGTTTAGACCAATATGTGCTCGTTCTTGTGTCTATTTTTCAAATAGAATAAGTAAAAGGGCGTTAAGTTCGGCCGGGCCGAACTTTGGATACCCACCACCTCGGATATATAAGTACAAAGTATGAACAAAAAAAGAATCTGTTCAAAATTTCAGCTCAATATCTCTATTTTTGAAGACTGTAGCGTGATTTCAACAGACAGACGGACGGACATGTCTAGATCGTCTTAGAATTTTACGCTGATCAAGAATTTACGCTGTTGGAAACGGAATGACAAAATGAATATACCCCCATCCTTTGGTGGTGGGTATAAAAACAAAACAACAAAAACCCTTAAAAAAGTCGCAAAAATTTGGTGTGCTTTTAAATGTATGGGGCAAGCCACAACGATCGCGATTTCGAACTTGCCCGGGGCCTCATCAGGTTGTAATGCCACTTATGAGCAGACATTAGTTTTTGAATTTTAATTTCTTACTGCGCTATAAGATGCATTTGTTTAATACAACCCAACTTTTCTTTCGAACACAGTGCTTCCACAATCGCACTGCTCACTAATTAAAGAGTAGTTGGAAGCATGTAATCTTCTACAGCCATTATTACCTGATGAGACCCTGGCAAGGCCGAAATCATGACCGATGTGACCTGCCCTATGCATTTAACAGGGCGTCTCATGCTCTACATACCCAACAATTATTGAGTACGGCACGCCTTTCTTTTGAAACAAGGCTCAACAAATCCTTTTACTCTCCTTAGCGTTGTAAGTGAAAAGATAGCCTTTCTCTCCACTATTGCAATACAAACTAATCTTCAATGCTAAGAAAAACACACATTTCAATAATGCCAAACTTTTTTTGTTTTGCACTTGGACACTCTTTGCATGTCACTGCCTTTTGTGCTTAGGTCACACTGACCTACAGTACAGCGATGGGCTGATTCATTTGGTTTGTCTATTTACGCTCTATTAATTTGACCTTTAAACTATTTTCTAGAGGGTACTTTACACCCCACTTATTAGCCGTTGGGTATGTCGAGCACATTAATCAATTTGACAAAGCGGTTGATGAAGATACATGGCGTATCAGAAATCGTGATCCACTATGCCAGTCAAAGTGTTTTGAATAACAGCACACACTTGCAAAGGTTGATTTAGGTTGAAAAGAGGGTATGGATCTCTATCTGCCCCATGCCACTATGGGCATACACCTAATCCAGTAATCAGCTTGTTGTGCGCTCTAATATTAGTTTTTATCTCGAAATAGACAATTTTATGTTAGGATTTCGGTACTACTTACAAAATCCAAAAGTGTTTTCCATACCACTCTCCTAAGTTGGCTCATGTCTGGTATTGTGTCCCCACCTAAGTACCGGTCACGTTTGGAGGTCACCGTAGTGCAGAGGTTAGAATGTCCGCCTATGGCGCTGAACGCCAGCGTTCGAATCCTGACGAGACCATCAAAAAAATTTTCAGCTGTGGTTTTCCCCTCCTAATGCTGGCAACATTTGTAAGGTACTATGCCATGTTAAACTTTTCTACAAAGAGGTGTCGCATTCCGGCACGCCGTTCGGACTCGGCTATAAAAAAGGAAGTCCCTTATCATTGAGCTTAAACTTGAATCGAACTGCACTTACTGATATGTGATAAGTTTGCCCCTGTTCCTAGGTGGAATGTTCGTGGGCAAAATTTGCAATTTTACCTGAATACCGGTGTCTTTTAGTCGTAAAAGCCCGGCAATGACATAGGAAATGCTTCAACGTCTTCCTCATATGCCCTACACATGCTATCACTTGCCGCACAGATTTTCCATAAAATAGCTCGTAGTCCTATATGTCCCGTTATGATACCAACAGCTGTACTAACCTCTTTCTTACTTCCTTTCAGTAATAACCTCGTCCTCTCAAGATCCGGATCACCCCATAAGATCTTCGCCGTCCTACCGACTTTTTCGCGTTGTCGCCCTTAAATCGGACTGCATTGACCCCAAAGGCTTCGGGTTAACCAAGTTTATTGACGGCAGTTTTCTGGCCTTCACCGCCAAATCGTCTGATCTTTCATTTCCCCTTGCTCCGTTATGGCCCGGCATCTAAACGATGCGGATTGTGTCATTCTCAGAGAAAGCGTTAATCTCCTTCTTTCCCTGCAAGACTGTTCCTGACCTTACCCTCCTGGTTGTTAATGCCCTTATGGCAATTTTACTATCCGTAAAGATGTTCACAATCGACGTCCTCGTTTTAGTACCACACCACCTCACGCATTCCCTGATCGCCCGGATCTCCTCCTGCAGGACCGTATTATGGTCAGGCGGTCTAAAACAGATCTCAGCCCTTGCGTTCAATATGTAGACCCCCAGGCCCACTCTGTCCCCTAGCTGTGATCCATCCGTATAACATCTGTGAAAATTTTGAGAAAATAGATACCACCGTTGTTGAGTCTATACGGAACAAACAAACAAACCAAGTCCCATATAGTCATGATTGGCTAATATGCCCATTTGAGGCGTCTTTCGGGGCTGGACCCTCTATAACTCACACAATATGTCCGGATTCTGGACGAAATTCTAAATTTAAAATTTAAGCAAACTTTAGTTTGGACGTCTAAACCTGCATACCCAATGAGGTGTAGAGTATTAAAAGGTCGGCTTCTCCCGACTTTTGTTAGCTATGGCTTCTATTGGGTTGCCCAAAAAGTAATTGCGGATTTTTCATATAGTCAGCGTTGACAAATTTTTTCACAGCTTGTGACTCTGTAATTGCATTCTTTCTTCTGTCAGTTATCAGCTGTTACTTTTAGCTTGCTTTAGAAAAAAAGTGTAAAAAAATCCGCAATTACTTTTTGGGCAACCCAATATTTTTATGGAAAACATTTGTCTGAATTATTTTGTTCTATAAACAGGTTAAGTTCGAAGATGTATTGTATCGGACTATGATATATCATGATATGGACCCCATATAGACCGATTTAAGAAGCTTATTTAGTATGCGATTTAGCTGACATTTGGAATAGTGACTTGTGTTAGACCTCAGACTGCTAGACAGACAGCCCTGTAAAGTTCGACTCAGCATGTGATTCTGAGTTGATCGCTATGCTTGCAATGTTTGAACTGTATGTTCTCCTTTAGGGTGTGACAAGGTTAGGTTAGGTTGAGAAGAGGGTGCGGATATTAATCTGTCCCATGCCACTATGGACATACACCTAAGCCAGTAATCGACTTGTGTTACAAACAAATGGATTCATTTATAATATTGGGTTGCCCAAAAAGTAATTGCGGATTTTTTAAAAGAAAGTAAATGCATTTTTAATAGAACTTAGAATGAACTTTAATCAAATATACTTTTTTACACTTTTTTTCTAAAGCAAGCTAAAAGTAACAGCTGATAACTGACAGAAGAAAGAATGCAATTACAGAGTCACAAGCTGTGAAAAAATTTATCAACGCCGACTATATGAAAAATCCGCAATTACTTTTTGGGCAACCCAATAGTTTAGGTTAGGTATAAGTGGCTGCCTGCTGACTCAGACGTTTTCGCCTATTTTGATACCAGTGGAACAGGAGAAGGAAGATTTTTTCTAGTTCCTGCCATTAAACCATCCCCGTAAGTTGCAATTAACCTGTGCCATAGTAGTACTGCCGGGGTTGTTCATTCATCGTTTTGAAGGCGATTGTTATAATCCACATGCATTGTATGGCAAAGTTATTGGCTTACCAAACTGTTGCCTTAAGACCCAAAAATTCTTTAAAAAAAAATTTCACCTTACAAAAAAAGCTTAAAAAATGTTAATGTGCAAATCGGCACACCTCTAAGCGGTTGGAGTACCCCAAAAACGCCCATCCAAATAAAACGCAGACAAAAAACTACACAGATAAATAAACTTTGCTGATGGTGGGATAACTAACAGGCGTTGAAGGTTAAATCAATTGATTGCCAAAAACATGCAGCATATCCTGCATATTCTCTGGTATCACATTTTACGCTTCTACTCTCCAGGAATGGGCGTATTTACGTTAATGTTTTTATTTAAGACGTTTATGTAACGCTTTTTTATGACCCTCTTGACTGACTGACGAGCCAGCAAGCAGGGCAACATCGGGGAAACAAGGAATTCCTTTTCGGCATATTTTTCATTTTTATTACATTTGCTGAAACCAAAAGTCATGTTGTAATGCCTTGCCACTTGCAAGTCAATAAACTTTATGTATTTTTAGGCTATTTTGTTAGTCATAAATGTTTTTGGCCAATATGTTGGTTGTCATGGTTATGTGTCGGTGTCGTTGTTGCTTCTTTTATTTCTACACACTTATGTTGGGAGGGTGTAAAAAATCCAATGTGTCAATAACATTTCAATTTTTGTTGGCCAAATTATATTCGCATGTCAAATCAAAATGAAATGTTGACATTTTTAAGGCGAAAATAAAGACACAAGTGTTTGGAAAGAGATTTTTATACCCTACACCACTACTGTGGTATAGGGTATTATAACTTAGTGAATTAGTTTGTAACACCCCAGAAGGAAGAGAGATGGACCCATTGATAAGTACACCGATCGACTTAGAATCTGATTCGATTTAGCTATGTCCGTCTGTCTGTCCGTCCGTCTGTCTGTCCGTCCGTCTGTCTGTCCTTCTATCCATGTTGAATTGTGTACAAAGTACATGTAGCAGTTTCCATCCGATCGTCTTCAAATTTGGTACAGGCATGTTTTTCGGCCTAGAAACGAAGCCTATTGAAATTGGAAAAAATCGGTTCAAATCTGGATATAGCTCCCATATATATGTTCGTCCGATTATCAGTAATAATGCAATAAAATGGTCATTTGTTAACCGATTCTCTCGAAATTTGGCAGGAAGGATTTTCTTATGACTATCGACATTATTGGTGAATTTCATAGAAATCGGTTCAGATTTAGATATAGCTCTCATATTTATATATCGCCCGATTTTCACTCCTAGAGCCACTGCAAGCACATTTATTGACCAATCTTGCCAAAATTTCGCAAAACGCTTTCCTCGATGACTGCCACAGTATCTGAGGAGTTTGCTCGAAATCGGTTCAGATTTAGATATAGCTCCCATATATATGTTCGTCCGATTTGCAGAAATTATGCAATAAAATGGTCATTTGTTAACCGATTCTCTCGAATTTTAGCAGGAAGGATTTTTTTACGACTCTCGACATCACTGGGGAATTTCCGGGAAATCGGTTCAGATTTAGATATAGCTCTCATATATATATATCGCCGGATTTTCACTCCTAGAGCCACTGCAAGCACATTTATTGACCAATCTTGCCGAAATTTTGCAAAACGCTTTCATCGATGACTACCACAATATACATAGAGTTTGGTCAAAATCGGTTCAGATTTAGATATAGCTCCCATATATATGTTCGTCCGATTTTCAGTAATAATGCAATAAAATGGTCATTTGTTAACAGATTCTCTCGAAATTTGGCAGGAAGGATTTTCTTATGACTCTCAATATTACTGGTGAGTTTCATAGAATCGGTTCAGATTTAGATATAGCTCTCATATATATATCGTCCGATTTTAACTCCTAGAGCCACTGCAAGCACATTTATTGATCCATCTTGCCAAAATTTTGCAAAACGCTTTCCTCGACAACTGCCACAGTATCTGAGGAGTTTGCTCGAAATCGGTTCAGATTTAGATATAGCTCCCATATATATGTTCGTCCGATTTTCAGTAATAATGCAATAAAATGGTAATTTTTTAACCGATTCTCTCGAAATTTGGCAGTAAGGATTTTTTTACGACTCTCGATATTACTGATGAATTTCCTGGAAATCGGTTCAGATTTAGATATAGCTCTCATATGTATATATCGCCCGATTTTAACTTCTAGAGTCACAGCAAGCGCATTTGTTGATCCATCTTGCCAACATTTTGCAAAACGCTTCCTCGACGACTGCCACAGTATCTGAGGAGTTTGCTCGAAATCGGTTCAGATTTAGATATAGCTCCCATATATATGTTAGTCTGATTTTGAGAAATATTGCAAAAAGTGGTCATTTGTTTTCCGATTCTGTCGAAATTTTGCAGGAAGGATTTTCTTATGACTCTCAATATAACTGGTGAATTTCATAGAATTGGATATCGGTCCCACATTGTACTTATAGGGTAAGTGTAGGGTATTCTACAGTCGTCACTGCCCGACTTTTGCCCTTCCTTACTGGTTTTGTATTTAGAGCGCACTACAAGCCGATTACTGGCTTAGGTGTATGTGCATAGTGGCATGGAACGGATTAATACCTGCATACTTTTTTCAACCTAACCTAACATCCCCCAATGCACATACTACACTTTTTATACCCACCACCATAGGATAAGGGTATACTAATTTAGTCATTTCGTTTGTAACCCCTCGAAATATTGACCTAAGACCCTATAAAGTATATATATATATATTCTTGATCGTCTCGATATTCTGAGTCGATTGAGCCATGTCCGCCCTACCAATGCGTCTGTCGAAATCGCAATAGCGGGCGAACAAAAAAAAGCTAGCCGCTTGAAATTTTGCACAGATACTTCTTACTACCGTAGAAGATTGGGGATTGAAAATGTGACATATCGGTTCAGATTTAGATATAACCCCCATATAAACCGAATTCACGATTTAACCTCTTGAGCCCCTGGAAGCCGCAATTTTTGTCCGATTTGGCTGAAATTATGTACGTGATAATCTGTTGTGACTTCCAACAACTGTGCCAAGTAAGGTTCAAATCGGACAATAACCTGATATAGGTCCCATGTAGATCGATCTCCCGATTTGATTTCTTGGGCCCCTGGAAATCTCAATTTTCTTCCGATTTGACTGATATTTTGTATTTAGCTCCCATATAAACCGATATCCCGATTAGATTCTTGAGCCCTAAAAAGCCGCAATTTTTGTCCGATTCGGCTTAAATTTTGCATGTAGTGTTCCGTTATGACTTCCAACCACTGTGCCAAGTTCGGTCCGAATCGGTCAAGAACCTGATATAGCTCCCATATAAACCGATTTCCCGATTTTTACTTCTTGAGCCCCTGGAAGCCTCAATTTTCATCCGATTAGGCTGAAATTTCGCACATAGTGTTCTGTTATGACTAACAACAACTGCTTCAAGTACCGTCTAAATAGGTCGAGAACCTGATATAGCTCCCATATAAATCGATCTCCCGATTTGACTTATTGAGCCCATGGAAGCCGAATTTTTTTACCGATTTGGCTGAATCGGTCAAGAACCTGATATAGCTCCCATATAAACCGATTTCCCGATTTTTACTTCTTGAGCCCCTGGAAGCCTCAATTTTCATCCGATTAGGCTGAAATTTCGCACATAGTGTTCTGTTACGACTAACAACAACTGCTTCAAGTACCGTCTAAATAGGTTGAGAACCTGATATAGCTCCCATATAAATCGATCTCCCGATTTGACTTATTGAGCCCCTGGAAGCCGAATTTTTTTACCGATTTGGCTGAAATTTTGCACGTAATGATCTGCTGTGACTCCCAATAACTGTTCCAAGTACGGTTCAAATCGGTCTATAACTTTATATAGCTCCCATATGAACCGATTTCCCGATTTGATTTCTTTAGCCCCTGGAAGTCTCATTTCTCATCCGATTTGGCTCAAATTTTGCATATAGTGTTTGGTTATGACTCTCAACATCTGTGCTAAGTACGGTCCAAATCGGTGTGTAACCTGGTATAGCTCCCATATTTTAGCAGAATCCATGGAGGTTGGTTCCCCAGATTCGGGCCGGCCAAACTTAGCACGTTTTTGCTTGCTATACCCTAGACTACCACTGTGGTACAGGGTGCTATAACTTTGTGCATTTGTTTTCAACGCAAAGAAGGAGAAGAGCTAGATCCATTGTTAAGCATACCGATCGGCTTAGAATCACTTCCTGATTCGATTTAGCTATGTCCGCCTATCTGTCCATATATTCTCGTAGTCAAGGTCCAGGTCATATTTGTTGTTCGATTCTAATGAAAATTTGCACAAGCGTCTTTGTACCCTACACCACCACTAGGTTACAGGGTATTATAGATTTGTGCATTTGTTTGCAACACTAAAAGGAGAAGAGTTAGACCCATTGATAAGTATACCGATCGACTCAGAATCACTTTCTGATTCGATTTAGCCATGTCCGTCTGTGAGTCCATGTATTCTTGTAATCAATGTGCAGGTCGTATTTGTAGTCCAATTGTCACGAAATTTTGCACATGTCACTTTTTTGGCACAAGGACAAACGTTATTGATTTTGAAAAAAATCGCTTCAGATTTAGATATAGCTCCCATATATATCTTTCATCCGATATGGCTTTTTAAGGCTGTAGAAGCCACAATTTTCGTTCGATCTTTACTAAATTTGGCGTTGGATATTTTTTTTCAGGTCTACATATGTGTGCAACATTTCATGAAAATCGGTCCAGATTTAGATATAGCTTCCATATATATCCTTCATCCGATAAGGGCTTTAAAAGCGGTAGTCGCCATAATTTTGGTCCAATCTTTACAAAATTTTGCACGAGATGTTTTATTCGTCGTTCCAATACGTGTGCATAATTTTATAAAAATCGTTTCAGATTTGGATATAGCTGCCATATATATATTTCATCCGATATGGGATTTGAAGGCAGTAGTCGCCATAATTTTGATCCGATCTTTACAAAATTTCGCACGAGGTGTTTTATTTGTCGTCCCAATACGTGAGCAAAATTTCATATAAATCGGTTCAGATTTAGATACAGCTCCCATATATATCTTTCATCCGATATGGTCTTTTAAGGCCTTAGTCGCCACAATTTTGGTCCAATCTTTACAAAATGTTGCATGAGATGTTTTATTCGTCGTTCCAATACGTGTGCATAATTTTATAAAAATCGTTTCAGATTTGGATATAGTTCCCTTTTATATCTTTCAACCGATATGAACTTTAAAGGCTTTATTAGCCACAATTTTGGTCCGATCTTTACAAAATTTCGCACGAGATGTTTTATTTGTCGTCCCAATACGTGAGCAAAATTTCACAAAAATCGGTCCAGATTTAGATATACCTTCCATATATATATTTCATCCGATATGGTCTTTTAAGGCCTTAGTCGCCACAATTTTGGTCTAATCTTTACAAAATTTTGCATGAGATGTTTTATTTGTCGTCCAAATACTTGTGCGAAATTTTAGAAAAATCGGTTCAGATTTAGATATAGCTGCCATATATATATTTCATCCGATATGAACTTTAAAGGCTTTATTAGCCACAATTTTGGTCCGATCTTTACAAAATTTCGCACGAGATCTTTTATTTGTCGTCCCAATACGTGAGCAAAATTTCACGAAAATCGGTTCAGATATACATATAGCTCACATATATATATTTCAACCGATTTGGCCTTCTAAGGCTATAGAAGCTATAATTTTAGTCCGATCTTTACAAAATGTTGCACGATATGTTTTGTGTGCAACAATTTAATAAAAATCGGTTCAGATTTAGATATAGCTCCTATATATATCTTTGATCCGATATGGGCTTTGAAAGCTGTAGTCGCCACAATTTTGGTCCGATCCTTACAAAATTTTGCCCGAGATGTTTTATTGGACGTCCAAATACGTGTGCGAAATTTCACAAAAATCGGTTCAGATTTAGATATACCTCCCATATATATCTTTCATCCGATATGACCTTCTAAGGCTATAGAAGCTCCAATTTTAATTCGATCTTTTAAAAATTCGGCGTGAACTGTTTTATTTGAATTACTAGCACAGGTGCTAAATTTCATTGCAGTTGGTCCAGATATAGATGTAGCTCCAGTATATATACCTTTCGTTCTATATGGCCCTTAAGGCTGTAGTAGCCACAATTTATGTTCTATCGTAAGAAAATCTTAGAAGGTTATCTTCAACATTTCAATAGGTATGCAAAATTAAAGTCTGACTAAGTTTAAACACAGGTTCTATTTTATAATAAATAGTACCTAGACTCGGTGGTGTAGGGTATTATATAGTCGGCTCGGCCCGACTTTTGCCTTTCGTTACTGATTTTGGGCATTCCAGATTCATATTTACAAATCATAGTCCTTAAATCGCTCATTAGGGGGATGCGAGAGCATACCCATAAGAAATTGCAGTGTGACTTCTCACCTAACAATGAATGGCTGCCTGCTTTAGGTTTCAAATCATTGCAAAGGGAGTTCCATTTACACCACTACTCTGCAATTCGTTTGTCACATCTAAAAGGAAAAGAGATGTTCCTTGGTGGTAAACATTTCCTAAATACGACTAACTACTACTACTATACCTTTTTTCCTCAACTTGCAAAGCTTCTTTTAAACAACACCAGCCTTTTTTCCCAGGCTATATAAGACAAACATGACTCATGCCCCAAATGACATGCATGAAATTGACCATCGAGTGTTCAGACTGTAGTAGATGGTCAAAGAAGCTTCGGGCAAATGAAAAAAGACAATGAGTATGCCTCTTAGTACAAATATCCCCACCATCGTCATCATCATCACCTTAGCTCTAAGTCTTGTGTGTTTTTTTCCACAGTTCTGTTGGATTTTTAATTTTTTTCTCTTTACACCTTTCTTTGGCATTCAACAAAATGCCAATCTGCACTAATTCAGAGACATTTCAAATGTGGCCTGGAATAGCCAACTCTGACACCTTTGTTCCCCAAAGTGAATGTGTGTTCGAATGTGTGTTCGAATGAGTGCATCGTGTGTTTTAAAAGATCCCAACAGCGAACAACACATGTACCCGTGTATCTGCTGCGCTATGCTAGTTGATTGTTTTCTGCTCCCCCAGTAGGAACCTGGGGGAAAACCTTGTTTTTGTGAAATGTTGCGTCCATGTCCATGGGTTGGATGAATTGGCTGTTCGCGTGTGATATATGCTTTAATGCCTTCACTTTTTCTTTTTTGCTTGCAAAAATCGTGGGAAAAACAATAGCATCCCAAATGTCGTTTCTAGGAGAAAAAACCAAAACGCACACAAAGCCGCTGATGCTCTATTGCAGCAAAGGTTTTAAAAGAATTAGCCATGTGATGGACACACCACACACAAGTGGTCTTCTGAGTTGCCTGGCCTATATGCAGAGAGAGTCCATTTTGATTGCAGCAAGTGACAGCTAAAAAACACAAACCTTTGCTAAAAATCAACTAAACACTACTGGCAATCAAAATCGAAGCTCTAGGTAAACGTTTTAGGCTGAGCGAACGTTTTTTTATGCAGGCTTTTAGTGGAATTTTTTTGCCTGCAGAAAAGTATTCACCGTATGATGACAGAATACCTTGTGGAAAGCTCTTTGGGTTTAATGCGTTTCTGGCCAAAAAACTTGTGCAGCCAAATCCTAAACACGATATCTTATTGGGTGGGATATTTCAGATTTTATAAGCGAAACTAGAGATTTAGAAAATTTTTAGTTGTTTTGGGAGTTTTTATTAATCCTTGAATATGAAAACCAGTAAGAAAGGGCAAAATTTGGGGCGGAGCCGACTGTATAACACCCTACACCTACCCTATAAGTGCAATGTGGGAGTTCAATTCTGAACCCATTTTGATGGATCTCGGAGGTTGTTTCAAATTTTGAGCAAATATGCTCGAACTGTAATAACTACGGTTGACAAATGGCAACATTAATGCAAATTACCCAAAATCTGACGAACATATTAATGGGAGGTATATTTAAATCTAAACTGATTACGAGGAAACTTCCCAGATATTGTAGTAGTACTCGATTAAACCGTTGTACAAAAGTTTTGGCAAGATTGGTCAAAAAATGCCATTGCAATTGCTCCAGAAGTAAAAATCGGGAGATATACATATACGACGGATATATCAAAATCTGAACCGATTTCTCCAGATATGTCGGGAGGGAAAATCCTTGGTGCCAAATTTCAAGAGAATCTGTTAATAAATGACCATTTTATTGCAATATTACAACAAATCGGACGAACATATATATGGGAGCTATATCCATATCTGAACCGATTTCCATAAAATTCACCAGTTACGTCGAGAGTCAAGAGAAAATCCTTCCACCCAAATTTCGAGAGAATCGGTTGGGAGCTATATCCAAATCTAAACTGATTTCCATGAAATTCACCAGTTACGTCGAGAGTCAAGAGAAAATCCTTCGTGCCAAATTTCAAGAGAATCTGTTAACAAATGACCATTTTATTGCAATATTACTACAAGTCGGACGAACATACAATCTATATGGGAGCTATATCCAAATCTGAACCGATTTCCATGAAATTCACCAGCTACGTCGAGAGTCAAGAGAAAATCCTTCCTCCCAAATTTCGAGAGAATCGGTTAATAAACGACCATTTTATTGCAATATTACTGCAAATCGGACGAACATATATATGGGAGCTATATCCAAATCTGAACCGATTTCCATGAAATTCACTCGTAATGTCGGAAGTCATAAAAAAATGCTTCCTCCCAAGTTTCGAGAGAATCGGTTAATAAACGACCATTTTATTGCAGTATTACTGCAAATCGGACGAACATATATATGAGAGCTATATCCAAATCTAAACTGGTTTCCATGAAATTCACCAGTTACGTCGAGAGTCAAGAGAAAATCCTTCGTGCCAAATTTCAAGAGAATCTGTTAACAAATGACCATTTTATTGCATTATTACTGCAACTCGGACGAACATATATATGGGAGCTATATCCAAATCTGAACCAATTTCGATGAAATTCATTCGTAATGTCGGAATTCATAAAAAAATCCTTCCTCCCAAATTTCGAGAGAATCGGTCAATAAAAGACCATTTTATTACAGTGTTACTGCAAATCGGACGAACATATATATAGGAGCTATATCTAAATCTGAACCGAATTCCATGAAATTCTCCAGATATGTCGAGAGTCAAGAGAAAATCCTTCGTGCCAAATTTCAAGAGAATCTGTTAACAAATGACAATTTTATTGCATTATTACTGCAAATCGGACGAACATATATATGGGAGCTATATCCAAATCTGAACCGATTTTTTCCAACTTCAATAGGCTTCATCTCTAGGCCGAAAAACATGCCCATAAAATTGAAAAATTGAAGCTAGAGGTTTGAAATTTGGCATGCAGGTAAAACTAGGAACAATATGATGTTTTTGCAATTCGTACATTTTCGTACCAATATTGGTACTATTTGGTACCTTCTTTGCAGATGGAACTAGAGGTCTGAAATTTGGCATGCATGTAAAACTGTATATATTTCACATATTTTTATATGATGGGCGACTACATGATTTTTTCACAATTCGAACATTTTGGTACCAAAATTGGTACTATTTGGTTCTTTTATTATAGATGGAGCTAGACGCGCGAAATTTGGCATCTAGGTACAACTAAGAAATAAATGATGGATGACTAAATGATTAATTCAAAATTTGTACATATTGGTACCAAAATTGGTACCATTTGGTACTTTCTGTTCAGATGGAGCTTGGGTTCTGAAATTTTACATGTACGTACAACTAAGAAATATATGAAGGGTGACTAAATGTTCTTCTTAAAATTGGTACATTTTGGTACCATTTGGTACTTTCTGTTCAGACGGAGCTAGAGGTCTGAAATTTGGCATGTGGGTACAACTAAAAAATAAATGATGGCTAGCTAAATGATCTATTCACCATTCGCACATTTTGGTACCAAAATTGGTACCATTTCGTACTTTCTTCTAAGACGGAGCAAGAGTGTCTGACATTTGGCAAGTAGGTACAATTAAGAAGTATATGATTGATAGATCAACATTCATTCATTTAAAAATGTATACATTTTGGTACCAAAATTGGTACCATTTGGTTCTTTCTTTAAACATGGAGCAAAAGGTCTGAAATTTAGCATGCGGGCACGGCTTGGGAAAATATAATAACTTGATAAGCAATATCAAGTTATTGACCGAAATCTAAGAAAAACACCATTTCTAAAGTTTCAGGGAAACTGAGAAAAGCTGACAAATTGAACGTTAATATCAATATGGGGCTCAAATGGAAGCTATTTGGGAGTAGATTACAAATATGCCCCCCTCGCCCCCCCCCCCCCAAAAAAAAACGCCCAATATACTCACGCCCCAATCAAGAGTATATGGGAATCGGTCTGTTTGTTTGTGCCGTATAGACTCAAAAACGGCTGAACCGATTTTCATGAAATTTTCACAGGTGGTAGGTGGTTTTTTTTATTATCTGATGTGGGGGCGGACCCTCCCCCATACCCAAATTTGCTAAAACCTCAGATATTGGAGATGGTTGCGCCTATTTAAGCGAAATTTTCTATGCCACCTTATGGCACCCCAAAAACACAAAATTGGTATGCAATTTTGGGCTTAAATAACCAGGGGGGACGCCCCATCCCAAAACCCCCCCGAACGGACATGTTTACCGATTGAGACAATATGGGTATCAAATGAAAGGTATTTAAGAGTAGAGTACGAACTTGGCATAAAAATGTCAACCACCCCCCAAAACCCCCCGCAGGACATATTTACCAATTGGGACCATATGGGACTTAAATGAAAGGTATTTGGAAGTTAAATACGAATATGGAGCTAAAAATTGGGTCCAAGTAATTAGGGGGCCACCCCAGGCCAAAAACCGCTCTATATATGCGCCCAAAATCAAAAGTGGACCAAATGAAAGCTATTTGGGAGTTAAATGCGAATGTGGTATTACAAATTGAGTCCAACTACCTAGGGGGCCATCCCAGGCCCAAAATCATCCCATAAGTAGCGTCCACAATCAAAAGTGAACCGATCGGGAAAATATGGGATTCAAATGAAAGGCTTTCGAGAGTAAAATACGAATATGGTGTCCAAAATTGGATCCCCCGGACGTCCCCCAAGAGTACCGCCCAAAATAAAAAGTGGACCAATCGGTACAATATAGGACCCCAATGAAAAGTATTCGAGAGTATAGTATGAAAATGATACTTAAAATTGGATCCAATAATCTAAGGAGCCTTCCCAAGCCCAAAACCTCTCAAGATCAAAGTGGACCTATCGGGACAATATGGGACTCTAATGAATGGTATTTGGGGGGTAGAATACGAATACGATGTCAAAAATCTAGATACCAAAGGCGCCACCCCAAGCCCAATACCGCATCAAAAGTACCGCCCAAAATCAACCGGAATCGACCGGAACCATATGGGATTCCAATGATTGGTACTCGAGAGTACAGTGCGAATATGATTATCGAATACTAAAAATTGGGTGCATTTACCAACCCAAAACCGTCCAAAGTGAGCATATTAGATCATAATGAAAGGTCTTTGTCAATGGGGTTCGAATTTAATATTGATATAAGGATACAAGTACCTCAGTCACCTCTTTGTCATCCAGCCATTCAGCAGGACATGTAGATCGCCATTCAGCAGAGCATGTAGATCCCAACAAAAACAACACCAAACTCTCATAAAGGACGATGGAGAATGTATTGAACTCAAATGAAAGGATGTGTCAGAGAGCAATATCCCTCTTTCCCCCCCTCCTCATCCAACCCTATTTTCCAAAACGCCAGATCTCGAAGATGAGTGGGGCGATTTAAGCGAAATTTAGGGTGGGATATTGAGGTGGGCCGCTCCACCTGCGGCGTTCAAATAAATGTTATCAAATGAAAGTTCTTTGAGAGTTGACTAAGAATCTGGTATACACATTTGACGGAATCTGGGTGGACCGGTACTCACTAACTACCCTTCAATAGGACGAATAGTTCAATCGGAATAATTGAAATGTTCAATGGGGAATGAAATGATATGACAGTAGAGTTCGAATCTAATGTTGATATAAGGATCCAAGTATCTGGATCACGTACTGCCGTTCAGCAGGACATGTAGATCGCAACAATAAAGGACTCAAATAAATGGTATTTTGGATCTTTGCGACGCTCTCCTTTCAATATAAACAACACCAAACTATTATGTAGGACGATTCAGATCATATTGCACACAAATGAAAGGAAGTGTCAGAGGGCAATACCAGTCACCCCCCTATCCTACCCAAAACAAAGGGAATTAAAAATACTATATAGGCCTATTAGGATAGAAAAGGACAGCAATAAAAGGTCTTTGGTACTAGAGTAAACTTTTTACCCTCAAATTGGGATAGACACAGGAAGGACGTGCGAATCTCAAGTGGTAGCTTTGAAATACGATTTTGAAAGTATATAACCAATATAAGTATGTATCTAAACGAGACCCGTAGCCCTAAAAGTCTTGATCACCAGCTAAAAAATGCTAAAAGAAAAATACATTTACAAAATTTTCTATGGAAATGAATTGCATTTCTATTTCGTCAAAATTTTATTTCTATAGGAAATTTTGTCATAACTTTTTTTGTACGGGAAATTTGGTCAAAATTTCATTTCTATAGGAAATTTCGTCAAAATTCAGCCAAAAAAATTTATTTCTAAAGAGAATTTTGTGGAAGTTTAGTTTTATGGCAGAATTTGTCAAAATTTCATTTCTATATGCAATTTTTTCAATACATCCTTGCCAAGGGAAATATTGTCAAAAATTTAAAATGGCAAATTTTCAATAGAAATAAAATGTTGTCTACTTATAGTCTTACTGCCCTTACCAACGTTTTATGGTCTAAGATATTAACCACCTTTATCTCCTCATAAAACAATTTTTTATAACCTTTTAATAACCTTCAAGGGGATTATCCTTTATGGAATACTTGTTAAGAGCTTTTACGAGGTGCTTATTACTAAAACCCTAAAATTACTCTCTTAAGCCACGATCTCAAATGCAGCTTAGGTTCCTTTTTATTCGATTTGAAAGAAAGAAAAAAAGCCAAAAGAAATTATTTGTAATTTATGAAATACCTGATGCTGAAATTCCAGCTTAAACTGCTCCCATAAAAATGAAAAACCTGCACATCATCATAAAAAAGAGCCAAAATGCCAAGTTTGTTGAATGCGTGCCACATAATCACTGTAATTTTCCCACCAAATCTTCCATGACGAAGAGCCATGGCTATAGAATGAAATTGGTAAAGGCAAGGAAGGAGTAAGAAGAGATGGAGAGAAAAATTATACGCATTTAGAAATGGAAATTAATTCAAATATGGGAAAAACCAATCTATGCATCAACATACGGGAATCTAAAAATATCAACGATCTAAAAAGTGCAGCATAAATGAATAACTTGAGATGACTGTGGCAAGATAAGAGTGCTACAACTTTCGAGGGTATTATAGATTTAAGCCTTTGCTTCCGTTCAGTGGCATAGGGATCGACAAAACAAGGCAGTGGTAGATTAGGGTAAGGGCATTTGAGCTTTCCATGTCAGCCAAGGAATTTAATTGAAAAATTTTGTAAATTTGTCCATGAGCATTCCATTAAGGATCAGGAGCAAACTTCTCACATATCAATAAATGCTGTCCCATTCAAGTTTAAGCTCAATGATATGGGGCTCCTATTTATAAACGAGTCCAAACATCGTGCCGAAGTGCGACACGTCTGTTGTGGAAAAGTTTTACCTGCCATAGTACCTCACAAATGGTGCCAGCTTTAGGAGGGAATAACCTCTGCTGAAAATTTATTCTGATGTTCTCGCCAGGATTTGAACCTGAAAATTTATTCTGATGTTCTCGCCAGGATTTGAACCCAGGCTTTCAGCGTCATAGGCGGATATGCCAACTTCTGCTCTAGGGTGGCCTCCAACCAAACATTTTAAGTACACTTTTCCCTCAAACTTGCAAAGTTGTTATTTATGCTCTGCATCATCAGTGTCTCTACGACTACTTTTGAAGCCAACATGCCAAGTGTGTACTGCGGTTGCTTTTGAAGCAACCTTAAGTAACTTCTCTCTTAACACAATACCTTCCCTTCCTAGTACAGGGTGAAATTAAGTCGCCTTCTTCTTTCTACTTAACTTTGCTCTTCCATTGCAGGTTTTGCAATTCAGCTTTCCTAAATTGCCAACTTCCTAAGCTGAAAAGCGCGGTATGCTATTTCAAGCTCACCACACTTAGGTGGGGTGTTATGCATAATAATCAATGGCCATTGGTAGCTCAGGCATCTTGGCGAGTAGAGAATGTACCATGAAGACCCCGTTTCCTTCGGACAACACTTTGTGTCCTCCATGCAAACCAAAGAAAATAAAAGTTGGCATTTAAAATTCTCCAGACATCTCGTAAATGGTCATCTTGAAAATGCTACTGGAATTAAGAAAACGAATTCTTTGGTGCTACTGTTACTGCTGCTACTGCTAGTGTTGTTGTTGCTGCTGTTGATAATAATCTTGTCTTTGCTGTTGCTGCTGTTGCCATGGCTGATTCGACGTTCTTGTGTTATTGCTGCTGGCATGCCTCAATGGCGACAATAATGCAACAATGCATTTCTATCTTCCCCTTCCCCTTCACATTGGCATTTTGTGTGCATTTGTGCGGATGCTTGTTGATGTGCGAAGCCTTTAATGACTCAAAGGGTATTTTGAGCATAACACAAACTCACATTTATTCCCAGATTCCCAACGAGCTATTTTGCCCCTTATGCTTGGCTATTGGCATCCCAGCTCAAAGATGGAATTGAAACTAAGCCAGCCAGGAGTTGGGGAGCCATAAATACTCATTCGTTGGTTGTTATGCATTGATAATGCCTCTAATACTAAAAATAACTTTGAGAACGTCTTTTTTTGGTATGCAGTAGAATCTTCTTTTCTTAATGAACAACAATTCAACGAGGGTGGTTGGGAAAGTTTTCAAATAGTAAAAAAAATTTCCGTAGGCAAAGAATTCTTGAAGAAATTCTTATAGCAAAAAAATTGACAAAATTTCCTAGACCAAAGAAACTTTTCCCTTAACCAGAAATCCTACCTATACGTATTCAAATTTGGGGTCATGTACTTACGGGAAGCGCCCCACCGCTAAACCGCCCAAAACGAGCATATGGACCGTTTTGGTACATTACGGGTCTTAAGTGGAAGTATTTGGGAGTAGAGTACGAATCTGATACAAACATAAGGGTGGATGGCCCATCGGTGCAATATAGGACTGACAGGACACTGATACTTAATCCCTACACCTTTTTGGGGGAGGTTTTTAGAATGGGGCCTACCCCCTGACACTTGCTCCCTAATTTTTATAAAAGATTCGTACTGTACTCCCAAATACCTTTCATTCAAGTCCCATATTGTACCGATCGGTCTATATGACCGTTTGTGATAGGGCGCTCCCCCTATTCATATAGCCCCCACATAGACCGATCTCCATATGTTAGATCAATAGAAGCCGCATTTATTACCCGATTTCGCTGAAGTTTGGCACTGAAGGCTGTGTTAGGCCGTTCGTCGTTCGTGCACAGTTTGGTTCAGATTGGACCACATTTGGATACATCTACCATATCCACCGATCTCCTGATTTATGGGGTTTTACCAAGAAATGGCTTATATATCACCCGATTTCGATGAATTTCAGAACAGTGAGTTGCGTTGTTCGTGCTGGATTTGACCTTGGTCAGATCATAATTCGATATAGCTGCTACAAGTTCATAAAAGGCTGCTTTTTAAAGGATTTTGTTGGAATACGGCTAAAATATATACCTGAGGTGGTGGGTATCCAAGATTTGACCTGAGAGTTCTTAACCCTTTTTGAGCTTTACTCTACTGTCCTAATAAAATCACCCTACCTTGGAATTTTCCATTCCCCCATTGGCTGTTGTACATAGCCGTACAGCCAATAGCAATGCTCTCCGAAGACGAGTCAAAAAGATACTGGACTTTAGAACCGGAAAGGGGTATCCGGTTCAAAAATCCAATGTGGTGGTGATCCAGGAAACAAATCCGATCAACATCTAGAGCTTGTACAGTTTCATGTTTGAGTGGTGCTTGCCTGCGCTTGACGGCAGACCTCTACTTACAATATATGGAGGTAGTATTGAAGTCTGGTGTGGCCAATATATACACCGTCGGTTGCTAGTAATACCCCTGGTACTAAGTCTGTCATTGGTCCCTTGTTAAATGATATTTCCTGGCAACCCATGAATGCGTTCAGGCCACCTGCCCATAATTTTATCCATTGGTCAACCACTTGCTTAGGAAGCCACAGTAGGTTAGCATGTCCGCCTATAACGCTAAACGCCTGGGTTCGAATCCTGGCGAAAACATGTGGAAATATTTTCAGCGGTGTTCCGTCCTAAAATTGGCGGTATTTGTGAGGTACTATGCCATGTAAAAACTTCTCCACAAAGAGGTGTCGCACTACGGCATGAAAATATTTTCATTTGTAAAAACTTCTCCCCAAAGAGGTGTCGCACTATGGCATGCCGTTCAAACTCGGCTATAAAAAGCAGGTCCCTAGGCGATGAGCTTAAATTTGAATCAGAAAGCAAATTGCAAATTGCAAATGCAAATTTTGCCCATGAACATTCCACTAAGGTACAGGGGCAAACTTCTCACTTATCAATGAGTGCAGTCCGATTCAAATTTAAGCTCAATGATAAGGGGCCTCCTTTTTATAGCCGAGTCCGAACGGCGTGCCACAGTGCGACAGCTCTTTGGAGAGAAGTTTTACATGGCATAGTACCTCACAAATGTGAGGTACTATGCCATGTAAAACTACTATGCCACCTTATCTCAGATGGTTCAGTTTCTAAGAAGTAAATCAGAGACATCATTAGCAAAGGAGCCGTTCACTTCATCACAAACTGTCGAATTCTTCAGATGCTGCCCAATTTTTGGCAGCAATTACGGCAAGTCTTATCCATGATGGGATTCATTGCTCCAATTCTACTGCGCCTAGACTCAAAGAACTAAATCTGAAAATAAATTGGATGGTCAACGACCATTAGCTGAATTTATGACTAGAACACTTTAAGTGCTGTATTTAAGGCGCTGATACTCTAACCCTGGCTGAAGGAATGACAGGACCTCAATTGTGACCCCAGCGATCGCGTCTATGCGCTGGAACGACCTTGCTCCCAATAGAAGCTTGCCAAAAGATCGCCCTCCCCCCCTACTATAACAACAAAATCTCCGTCTTTTTCCACGACGTCACATTGACCGACCCGAAGAGATGGGCTGTCAATTAATTGAGCATCTCTAGAGTGATAGGGTGAGAAGGATAACCATTCGTTGCATCAGTGATCTTTGTGCCGGTGACAAACCATCACAATTTACAGTGGATAAAGTAGAAAATGTCATCAAATCGTGACATTCGCTGGTCCTCGACGTAACCCATACACTGATGCCAAAAAATCTAAACAAGATCCACTGAGCACTTTCATATTTCCCGCTGTCTGGTGAGAGGGGCCCAATACCTAAACTGGGAAAGGACTCGAGCAAGGGAAAATCTTATAGACCTATTTCCCATCTCTCACCAATAGTCAAAACTCTTAAGGCACTACTTATTTGGAGCCTTGTAAGGGAATTTCTATGGGTTGCCCAAAAAGTAATTGCGGATTTAAAAGAAAGTATATGCATTTTTAATAAAACTTAGAATGAACTTTAATCAAATATACTTTTTTACACTTTTTTTCTAAAGCAAGCTAAAAGTAACAGCTGATAACTGACAAAAGAAAGAAATCAATTACAGAGTCATAAGCTATGAAAAAATTTGTCAATGCCGACTATATGAAAAATCCGCAATTACTTTTTGGGCAACCCAATATATGCTGAGCATCAATTAACCGAGATTTTAAGCAGGTCATGTAACAGCATGCTTCACCATATCGACATCCTTTCGATAGATTCAGATCCATTGTTTTTTGGACACTGCCTGTATGTCCCTCCAGAAAGATCTGAAAAGCTGGATGCCGCATTATTAGTGTGGTCGCCCGCCATATGTGGAACTCAGTGAGAAGAAATCGAAGCCCCGAAGAATGAAACCGATTGTTCCGCAAGGTGCGGTGATATATACGCCACGGTTCATCATGACGCCCACTTTCTGTACGTCAAAAAAAAAAAAAAAAAATACGCCCAAAAAAAAAAAAATTTCAAAAGAAAAAATTTCCATGTAATCATCTTTCAGGACAAAATTTCCCTGTAATTGTCTCTAAAGGCAAAATTTCCATGAAATTTTCTCTAAAGACAAAATCTCCCTGAAATTTACTCTAAAGACAAAATTTCCCTGAAATTGTCTCTAAAGACAGAATTTCCCTGAAATTTTCTCTAGAGACAAAATTTCCCCAAAATTTTCTCTAAAGATAAAATTTCCTTGAAATTTTCTCTAAAGACAAAATTTTCCCTAAAGACAAAATTTTCATGAAATTTTCTTTAGATAAAATTTCAAGGAAATTTTATCTAAAGACAAAATTTCCCTGAAATTTTCTCTAAAGACAAAATTTCCCCAAAATTTTCTCTAAAGATAAAATTTCCTTGAAATTTTCTCTAAAGAAAAAATTTCCCTGCAATTTTCTCTAAAAACAAAATTTCCCTGAAATTTTCTCTAAAGACATTTCCCTGTAATCATCTTTCAGGACAAAATTTCCCTGAAATTGTCTCTAAAGGCAAAATTTCCCTAAAATTTTCTCTACGGGCAAAATTTCCCAGAAATTTTCTCTAAAGACAAAATTTCCCTGAAATTTTCTCTAAAGACATTTCCCTGTAATCATCTTTCAGGACAAAATTTCCCTGAAATTGTCTCTAAAGGCAAAATTTCCCTGAAATTGTCTCTAAAGGCAAAATTTCCCTGAAATTTTCTCTAAAGGCAAAATTTCCCTGAAATTTTCTCTACGGGCAAAATTTCCCAGAAATTTTCTCTAAAGACAAAATTTCCCTGAAATTTTCTCTAAAGACATTTCCCTGTAATCATCTTCAGGACAAAATTTCCCTGAAATTGTCTCTAAAGGCAAAATTTCCCTGAAATTGTCTCTAAAGGCAAAATTTCCCTGAAATTTTCTCTACGGGCAAAATTTCCCCGAAATTTTCTCTAAAGACAAAATATTCCTGAAATTTTCTCTAAATACAAAATTTCTTTAAAATTTTCTCTAAAGACAAAATTTCTTTAAAATTTTCACTAAAGACATAATTTTTTTAAAATTTTCTCCAAAGACAAAATTTCCTCTCAAATTGTGTCTAAAGACAAAATTTCCCTGAAATTGTGTGTAAAGACAAAATTTCCCTTAAATTTTCTCTAAATACAAAATTTCCCTAAAGACAAAAATTTCCCTGAAATTGTGTCTAAAGACAAAAATTTCCCTTGTAGAAGCAGCTTTTATATAAATTACATTGAAGATAATTATATTTTTGATATTATACGTAATGCACTTTAATTTTATTTGAACTTAGATTTTTGCTTGAGTGTAACCAATTTCTCTTTAACGTTAAATATTAAAACACTCTTTTGAGTTTTGATTTATACCATTGATATTTTTACCATTTGTAACATTAACTTATACCATTGATTTATATACCATGGATTTATTCTCTCATTTGCAATTTTACACTCGAATCATTATCACTCACCTAATAGCATTTGTCTCTTTCTTTATTATACGTTTTGTCATATGATCTATAGTGAGTACTCTCACTCTCGTTTGTATAACATGTTTTCTTTTGTTTTGAGTGTATAACAGATTAAGTTTGTCAAACACTTGTAGGCTTAGTCTTAAACTTTGTTAAAAATAAAATCCTTCTTCTAATAGCATTCAACGAAGACAGTTGTCTCATTATTTAAAGCGGAAGAAACTCATAGGAGGACAAGTTAGGACTTTTAAGTCTGACTTGGCCCGTAAAATAAATATAAAATTAAACTGAACATTATCCAGCTAGGACGTTTCGTCTGGTTAGGATTTGTTCATAAAATTCATAATTTAATGAAATATAAAACCACTAGGGTTGGACCCTTAATCTTGCCCTCAAAACTGCTAGGGTTGGACCCTTCATCCTGCCCTTAATATATCCTAGGGTTGGACCCTTCATCCATTCCCTACAATTGGCGCCCAACAAAAACTTAAGTTTCCTGAAAATTAATAAGATTTTTACTATTTCTGTGGTTTCAACGTGGTGCTGACGTCATCAAACATTTGTCCGACCATACTGCTCTGATTATTCTTGGAGTATTGTTGTTGTTGTCCAGCATTGGTTTGGTTTCAGTGCATTATTGCGTTCTTGCTGATACTCAATTGCATTAGTCGTCAAATCCCACCAGTGTTGTTGTTGCAAATCATCACCACGATCGTCATTTCTGTTGCTTCTGTAGTTGTTGTTGCATATCTTCAGCATAACCATTATTTCATTTGCTTCTGTTGTTATTGCAATTCATCATCTCAGTCATCGGTTTGACCATTCGTTGTTGTCGTTGCAAAGAAGGCTTGCGTTGTTGCTTTGAATTTGAGTGATATTCCATATAAAGAGAGGTGATATTGCTATAGGCAGCGAGGTTGAAGAAGATTCTCTTAAACAGGGTTCCCCTATTTTGAAAATATATTTTACCCTATATGGCTGTAAGGCGAAGCCCACGTTCAACGTCATCTTTAACTGATACCCTAAACAGTGGATTAGCAATGGAGTTGGACCGCACTCAGAATGTTGCCAAGGCAAATTCAAATACTAGTTCTAGTACAAGTGCAAGTACAAGCGCTAGTACAAAAGGTTCTTCTGGAACCACAAGCGAGGCTTCACGAAATATGGTCTTAAGCGATGCCCAATTCAGAACACTCATAAGTGGTTTAAGCGTCAGACAAGAAGTCAAATCGACATTTAGTAACTGCACAGCTCGTTTTCATGGCAACCGAGATTCGACAAACGTAGAAGATTTTTAGCTACAATTTTAGTCTATAAAGAAGCCGAAAATATTTCAGACTTTCTGGCACTCACTAGTCTTCCCCTATTATTAGAAGGCTACGCTTCCAGTTGGTGGCAAGGAGTCAAGGATGAAGCGAAGACATTCAATGATGCTGTAGATCTTTTACGAGGAGCCTTTGCACCTCCAAAACCAGATTGGCGAATATTCAGTGAGATTGCGCAAGAAAAACAAAAGTTGTTTGAGACTACAGACAGTTTCATTTGTAGAAAGCGACGACTTTTCGCACAACTATCAGAAAAACTTTCAGAAAATACTATGCTTAACATGATATTTAGCCAGCTTAGTTTGAAAATCCGAGAAAGAATTCAAAGAGAAAGCGTAACATCTTTTCATGATCTCCTATGTAAGGCAAGGGAAATTGAAATGCTTGTTGCTGAGAATAGGCAAGATAAGGTGGAAGAAAAGTCAAAGCCAGCCGAAAATCAGGGAAAATCTGTCCTAAGATGCACTTTCTGCAGAAAACGAAACCATTTGGCAGAAAATTGTTTCAAGAAAATTGAAGCAGAAAAGCACAAAAATGCTAAGGAAAGGCCAGAAACAAATTTGAACTGTTACGGATGTGGAGCAGCAGGATACTACCGCTCAAATTGCCCATTCTGTAATAAAACAAATTCGAATACTGATCCAAGAGATGGTCACCTTGATTTTAATTCCATGCATTCTACAGTAGTGGGACGTAACGTCCCAGTGGTGGACATAAATGTAAATGGTTTACAGGGAGAGGCATATTTTGACACCGCAGCTCGAACTAGCGTTGCTGGTTACCATCTTTATCAAAAGCTAATTCAAAAAGAGGTACCATTCCAAAAAGTATGCGCTGAGATTATACTGGCAGATGGTATTGCTAGAAATGAGACCGTATACTCTACAGTAGTGGATATTATAATTGGAAAACGCTTTAAGAAAATACGTTTCATTTGTTTGCCCAAGGCTATAGGAAACAGAACCCTACTAGGAATAGATTTCCTTGAAGAAAATAATATTGTTCTGGACCTAGCCCAACGTATATGGCATTTTAAAGATGATCCGTCAACAAATTTTAGCTTCAAACTTCATCAACCTGGTATACTAAATAGTATTTCTTCGATTAAAAAGGTGAATGAGACACCAGACGATGTAAAAGACTTTTTGTCCTGGTTCGAGAATGGCAATAATGATTACTCGCCAAAAAGTATAAACAAAATCTTTAAAGACTCAGTTTCAGAAAATACCGAAATCCAATCTGTTTCAAGTCTTTTTCCACCTCCAAAGAAAGTAAAATACGATGAGTATTGCGATGAAATATTCACACCAATTGAATTAAATTCAATTGATATAAAGCTCCGTCGAAGTGAAGGTCCACATTTGACCGAAAAAGAAAGAAAATCACTTGAAGAATTACTGGTAGCTGAAAAGGAAATATTTGAGGACATTGATATTCCAGCACCTCATGTAGAACACTATATAAAAACAGGATCACATGAACCCATAGCTAACGCCCCATACAGGATTTCGCCAAAAATGAAAACTGTTTTAAAAGCTGAGCTAGATAAAATGTTGGAAAAAGGCATCATACAAGAAGAAGAATCTCCATGGGCATTCCCAGTTGTTCTGATTCCTAAAAAAGATGGTTCAATTAGACTATGCGTTGACTATCGTCGCCTAAATGCGATAACTACTGCAGATACATATCCTTTACCAAGGATCGATGATCTTTTACACTCAGCGAAAACCACGCCATTCATGTCGACCTTAGACTTGCGTTCCGGTTACTGGCAGATAAAAGTTGCGGAAAAGGATAGAAAGAAGACTGCCTTCACAACACCGTTTGGTATATATGTGTTTAATAGAATGCCTTTTGGCTTAAAAAATGCCCCAGCTACGTTCCAACGTCTTATTGATAAGTTTCGCAATGGCCTACCGAATATATTAATCCTGGCGTATTTGGATGACATCATTATTTGTTCAAAAGATTTGGGTTCACATATATCCGATTTAAAACAAATATTTGAACGACTTAAAATGTTCGGATTTCATCTCAACCGAGAAAAATGTTTCTTTTGCAAGCCAGTCATCAAATACCTTGGGCATATTCTTACTACCAAAGGATTCAACTCGATCCAGAAAAGACAAAAGCTATAATGGAAAGGCCTAAACCAAGAAATCCAAAAGAAGTTTTGTCATTTTTACAAACGTGCTCATGGTACAGGCGTTTCATTCCTTCTTTTGCCAACGTTTCTAAACCTTTATCAGATTTAATCAAGAAAAACGCTATTTGGCGATGGTCAGAAAGAGAGCAGTCAGCTTTTGATACCATGAAAAACCTTCTGTCCTCTCCACCGATTTTAAAACAAGTTGACGAAAATTTGCCATTCATATTGAAAACTGATGCAAGCAACTATGCTTTGGGGGCTGTTTTAGTCCAGGGGGAGAAGGAGGAAGAGCATATAATCGAATATGCGAGTCGATTATTATTGGTAGCCGAGAAAAACTACTCTACGACAGAAAGAGAAGCCTTGGCGGTAGTATGGGCAGTTCAAAAATTTAGGGGTTATATCGAAGGTTCTGAAGTTTTGGTGCTCACTGATCATCAGCCCTTAAAATGGCTATTTAGCCTAAAAAGCCCAACAGGTCGTCTAGCAAGATGGGCTCTACAACTCCAGACATTTAACATTCGATTTGAATATACCCCTGGTCGCCAAAATATTGTGGCAGACACCCTTTCAAGACCACCTTGCTTGCTGGAGAGCCACAATGAGCTAAAGTGCGAATGTATGGCCATTGAAATCGATTTTCCACACAAAGGAGCTGAAGACTTCAGAGAGGCACAAATAAAAGACCCAGCATTGAAAGCCATAATTGATTCATTCGAAAATGATGACGAAAATGTGTCTAAATACACAGGCAGAGGTTATATCATGTTAGATGGTGTTCTATATAGATTTTGCTCTGAGGAAGAATCAGAAAATGGACAATTGGTAGTTCCTGAGTCAATGCGTAGCATGATTCTTTATAACTTTCATGACGTCTCTACCGCTGGTCACTATGGAATCGATAGAACAATCAGTCGAATATCGCCACATTATTATTGGCCAGGTATGAGAAAACAGATCACAAACTATGTCAGATGCTGCATTGAGTGTCAACGCTATAAGCCCTCAAACTTAAAACCTGCTGGTCTTCTGAAAACTGTTAGCAGCAATCAGAGATTCGAAATAATAGCAATTGATTTGTTTGGACCACTGCCACGCACCCCACAAGGCCACCAGTGGATATTGATTGTAGAGGATTTATGTAGCCGTTGGACTGAGTTATTTCCTTTAAAAACTGCTTCAGCTGAGAACTGTGCATTAATTTTATTAAACGAAGTCTTTTTGCGATATGGAATTCCAAGAAGAGTCCATTCAGATAATGGCACACAATTTATTTCGAGCGTAATGCAAAAACTCACTTACTGCTTAGGCATTGTGCAGTCATTTACACCGGTGTATCATCCGGAAGCCAACCCGGTGGAACGAAAGAACCGTGACTTAAAAGTGCAGCTGTCAATCTACGTTGGTCAAGATCATACCACCTGGGATGTTAATTTGCCATCCATAAGATTTGCCATGAATACTGCGAAATGTGCATCCACTGGATATACTGCCGCATATTTGACATTTGGGCGTGAATTGAGGACACCGATGCAAGTTCAAACAGATCTAAAAGCTATAGTAAAAGCAGAAAATTTCGTACCTCAAATAACACCTCACCTTCTTCGACTTGCTGATAGCCTTTCCCTTGCAATGGAGTGCCAAGAAAAGATGCAAGACAGAAACAAACTATATGCAGATTTGAAACGCAGACCGCAGCAAAACTTTGAAATTGGTGACAGAGTGCTTATTTCAACGCACATTCTTAGTAAGAAAGATAATAATCTCACTTCAAAACTGGTACCTCGGCGTGATGGACCATATATAATATTGAACAAAAAGGGAACCTCGTGTTACACTGTAGCTTCAATGGATCAACCCAGTGTTCCAATAGCAACTTATCACTCATCAGACCTAACCTTATATGAAGGAAATACTGATAAACCTCTTTATAAACTCAAACGTAGAGGTCGGCCTAGGAAAGCCTCTTCAACAGACAACACAGAGCAATTTGAAAATGCAACTGCGACGAACAAGAATGCAACTACTACAAAGCCGATACTCAAGCCTAAAAACGTTACACCCAATGACACAACACACATAATGCAACAACCCATCGAAAATATACCACCTTCAACAAATGCCACAGAAGGTAATACTACAATGAACAGAAGGTCCTACCGCAACCGACGACAGCCACACAGATACGGGAATGTCCTGCCACATCATCGGGACGATTTCTGAGGCAGAGGGGGAGCATGTAGAAGCAGCTTTTATATAAATTACATTGAAGATAATTATATTTTTGATATTATACGTAATGCACTTTAATTTTATTTGAACTTAGATTTTTGCTTGAGTGTAACCAATTTCTCTTTAACGTTAAATATTAAAACACTCTTTTGAGTTTTGATTTATACCATTGATATTTTTACCATTTGTAACATTAACTTATACCATTGATTTATATACCATGGATTTATTCTCTCATTTGCAATTTTACACTCGAATCATTATCACTCACCTAATAGCATTTGTCTCTTTCTTTATTATACGTTTTGTCATATGATCTATAGTGAGTACTCTCACTCTCGTTTGTATAACATGTTTTCTTTTGTTTTGAGTGTATAACAGATTAAGTTTGTCAAACACTTGTAGGCTTAGTCTTAAACTTTGTTAAAAATAAAATCCTTCTTCTAATAGCATTCAACGAAGACAGTTGTCTCATTATTTAAAGCGGAAGAAACTCATAGGAGGACAAGTTAGGACTTTTAAGTCTGACTTGGCCCGTAAAATAAATATAAAATTAAACTGAACATTATCCAGCTAGGACGTTTCGTCTGGTTAGGATTTGTTCATAAAATTCATAATTTAATGAAATATAAAACCACTAGGGTTGGACCCTTAATCTTGCCCTCAAAACTGCTAGGGTTGGACCCTTCATCCTGCCCTTAATATATCCTAGGGTTGGACCCTTCATCCATTCCCTACACCCTGAAATTTTCTCTAAAGACAAAACTTTCCCTGAAATTTTCTCTAAAGATAAAATTTCCCTGAAATTTTCTCTAAAGACCAAATTTTCTCAAAAGACAAAATTTCCCTGAAATAGTCTCTAAAGACAAAATTTCTCTAAAATTTTCTCTAAAGACAAAATTTCCCTAAAATTTTCTCTAAAGACAAAATATCTTTAAAGAAAAATTTCCCTGAAATTTTCTCTAAAGAAAAAATTTCCCTGAAATTTTCTCTAAAGAAAAAATGTCCCTGAAATTTTCTCTAAAGACAAAATTTTTTTAAAATTTTCACTAAAGACAAAATTTCCCTGAAATTTTCTCTAAAAACAAAATTTCACTGAAATTGTGTCTAAAGACAAAATTTCCCCAAAATTTTCTCTAAAGACAAAATTTCCCCAAAATTTTCTCTAAAACAAAATTTCCCCAAAATTTTCTCTAAAGACAAAATTTCCATGAAATTTTCTCTAAAGACAAAAATTCCCTGAAATTTTTTTAAAGACAAAATTTCCCTGAAATTTTCTCTAAAGAAACAATTTCCCTGTAATCATCCTTCAGGACAAAATTTCCTCTGAAATTGTGTCTAAAGACAAAATTTCCTCTGAAATTGTGTCTAAAGACAAAATTTCCTCTGAAATTGTGTCTAAAGACAAAATTTCCCTGAAATTGTGTCTAAAGACAAAATTTCCCTGAAATTTTCTCCAAAGACAAAATTTCCTCTGAAATTGTGTCTAAAGACAAAATTTTCCTAAAATTTTCTCTAAAGACAAAATTTCCGTAAAACTTTCTCTAAAGACAAAATTTCCCTAAAATTTTCTCTAGAGACAAAAGTTAAAAGATAAAGATAAAATTTCCGTGAAATTTTCTCTAAAGACAAAATTTCCCTGAAATTTTCTCTAAAGACAAAATTTCCCTGAAATTTTCTCTAAAGACAAAATATCCCTGAAATTTTCTCTAAAGACAAAATATCCCTGAAATTTTCTCTAAAGACAAAATTTCCCTGAAATTTTCTCTAAAGACAAAATTTCCCTGAAATTTTCTCTAAAGACAAAATTTCCCTGCAATTTTCTCTAAAGACAAAATTTCCCTGCAATTTTCTCTAAAGACAAAATTTCCCTGAAATTTTCTCTAAAGAAAAAATTTCCCTGTAATCATCTTTCAGGACAAAATTTCTCTGAAATTTTCTCTAAAGACAAAATTTACCTGAAATTTTCTCTAAAGACAAAATTTTCCAGAAATTTTCTCTAAAGACAAAATATCCCTGAAATTTTCTCTAAACACAAAATTTGCCTGAAGTTTTCTCTAGACAAAATTTTCCTGAACTTTTCTCTAAAGACAAAATATCCCTGAAATTTTATCTAAAGACAAAATTTCCCTAAAATTTTCTCTAAAGACAAAATTTCCCTAAAATTTTCTCTAAAGACAAAATTTTCCTGCAATTTTCTCTAAAGACAAAATTTTCTCGAAAGATAAAATTTCCTTGAAATTTTCTCAAAAGATAAAATTTCCTTGAAATTTTTCTAAAGAAAAATTTCCCTGAAATTTTCTCTAAACACAAAATTTTTCTAAGGACAAAATTTCCCTGAAATTGTGTCTAAAGACAAAATTTCCCTGAAATTGTGTCTAAAGACAAAATTTCCATGAAATTTTCTCTAAAGACAAAATTTTCCTGAAATTTTCTCTAAAGACAAAATTTTCCTGAAATTTTCTCTAAAGACAAAATTTTCCTGAAATTTTCTCTAAATAACAAATTTCCCTGAAATTTTCTCTAAAGACAAAATATTCCTCAAATTTTCTTTAAAACAAAATTTCCCTAAAACTTTCTGTAGAGACAAAATATCCCTGAAATTTTCTCTAAAGACAAAACTTTTACGAAATTTTCTCCAAAGGAAAAATTTCAATGAAAGTTTTTTCAGAGGACAAAATTTCCATGAAAATTTTTTTAAAGATAAAATTTCCCTGAAATTTTCTCTAAAGACAAAATTTCCCTGAAATTTTCTCTATAGACAAAATATCCCAGAAATTTTCTCTAAATGCAAAATTTCCCTGAAATTTTCTCTAAAGACAAAATTTTCCTGAAATTTTCTCTAAAGACAAAATTTTCCTGAAATTTTCTCTAAAGACAAAATTTCCCTGAAATTTTCTCCAAAGACAAAATTTCCCTGAAATTTCTCTAAACACAAAATTTGCCTGAAGTTTTCTCTAGACAAAATTTCCCTGAACTTTTCTCCAAAGAAAAAATTTCCTTGTAATCATCTTTTAGGACAAAATTTCAATGAAATAGTCTCTAAAGACAAAATATCCCTGAAATTTTCTCTAGAGACAAAATTTCCCCAAAATTTTCTCTAAAGATAAAATTTCCTTGAAATTTTCTCTAAAGATAAAATTTCCTTGAAATTTTCTCTAAAGACAAAATTTCCCTGAAATTTTCTCAAAAGATAAAATTTCCTTGAAATTTTTCTAAAGAAAAAATTCCCTGAAATTTTCTCTAAACACAAAATTTGTCTAAAATTTTCTCTAAAGACAAAATTTCCCTGAAATTGTGTCTAAAGACAAAATTTCCCTGAAATTTTCTCTAAAGACAAAATTTCCCTGAAATTTTCTCTAAAGACAAAATTTTCCTGAAATTTTCTCTAAAGACAAAATATTCCTCAAATTTTCTTTAAAACAAAATTTCCCTAAAACTTTCTGTAAAGACAAAATATCCCTGAAATTTTCTCCAAAGACAAAACTTTTACGAAATTTTCTCCAAAGGAAAAATTTCAATGAAAGTTTTTTCAGAGGACAAAATTTCCATGAAAATTTTTTTTAAGATAAAATTTCCATGAAAATTTTTTTTAAGATAAAATTTCCCTGAAATTTTCTCTAAAGACAAAATTTCCCTGAAATTTTCTATAAAGACAAAATTTCTCTAAAATTTTCTCTAAGACAAAATTTCTGAAAATTTCTCTAAAGACAAAATTTTTCTAAAATTTTCTCTAAAGACAAAATTTCCCTAAATTGTCTCTAAATTCAAAATTTCCCTATAATTTTCTCTAAAGACAAGATTTCCCTGAAATTTTCTTTACAGACAAAATATCCCTGAAATTTTCTCTAAAGACAAAATTTCCCTAAAATTTTCTCTAAAGACAAAATATCCCTGAAATTTTCTCTAAATACAAAATTTCCCTGAAATTTCCTCAAAAATTTAACCGAAATTTTTTCCGAAGGCAAATTCCCGATTATTATCTCCTAAAGTATAATTTCAGCAATCATTCTTACGACCCTCATTCCCAATGTTGCATCATTTTCGCTGGTCTGAGTTGCTATTAAATGAATGAACATAGGCTACATTTGGCAAACGACAACATCGATTAAGTTAAGAACATGTGTTGTGAGATGGCAGTGGCGGCGTTGTTGTTGTTGCCAATCTTCAATCCTGGTAACATAAAGCTGATGACGTCGTTGTTACTTGCCATGTTTACATGTTAGGCCCTCTACATGGACCTGAACCATATTCCATAACCCAAAGAGTGTTCGTCATTGTAAGCGAACGAAAATAATTTCGCTATAAATATGAATGCCTGGGAAGACATGGCTGTGGTCATTACAATTCCCGAAGGGCAAAATTTTCAAGTCCGCCATCAACATCAACATCACTATCATTTAAAAAGAACATGGCAAGGGGCAGTGATTCAAATGGAGCCCATCTTTCTTCTTCGTTGCCAAGGCACCAAATGTAATGCGGTCAATAAACTGCGGAGAACAAGGAATCACATAAAACTCCCAAGAATGTAAAAGCCCAAAACACAACGCTTAGTTCTGGAGGGGAGGAAGGGCCAAGAAGAAAGGCCCATTGGGCAAGACAGGAATGTTCAGCAGCCAAGATCTGATCATTTAGAAGTTTGCCATGGTGTTGCTTGGTCAGAGACTAATGATGATGTTGTTGCTGTTGATGTGCAAGACAAGTGGTTACATGTTGCACCAGCATATCCATTTGGTCATCTCCAAGTCTTTGTAGATCTTGCCTGGTTTTTAACAGATTTCTTTACGCATTTTTCTCCGTTTTTTTTTTTGGTGCGTTGGCATGTGCGTGTGAACATTTTTGCCAAAGGAATGTGATTTTTTCTCTTGGCTTGGTATATCGCAGAATGCGGTTGGAGGGCATTAAATTAAATTGCTGAAAATGGAAAATATTCTTATTGAAGGATGGTTTGGCAGATTTTGCCAAAGCAAAAACGCTTTTTATGATTATGGGTTGTATTTGCAACACAACGAAAAAATGTTTTACTTGTTTTCTCAGCTTGTTTATAATGGAATGGAATATGTAAAAATTATCCATTAGTTGAAAATGGAAAATTAATGGAGCTCTTACGAAAATGACATGGTACTAATTTGCCTTGCCATTAAAGGAGTACAAGGGAGTTTTGATGCGATTTTAAATGGTTTTAAACTAAAGAACAAGAACATGTAAAGTCTAAGTCACACCAACAAAAAAATTAAATAATTTTTCTACCCAAACTAAAGAAGCACAAAAAACCAATGATGGACAAACAGCACGTCGAGAAATGTGTGGCTAGGCTCATATTGAAAAGTTATTATATGGCAAGCGTAGTTTGTCTGGATAACAAGTCTTTGACTTTGTGTGCTGTTGATGTAAGAAGTTTTTATGAATAGATGTTGGCTGTTAGAATTTGACTTTTCTCTTACTGCGCTATGAGAAAAGGTTGAATAACAAGACGCAACATTTTAAACGGCACGTTTCAGTCAATGCACTGCTCACTAATTAGTGAGTAGGTGATAGATTATATGCTCTTATGGAGGCATCACAATCTGATGAGACCCTGGCAAGGCTGAAATCGCGATCATTGCAGCCCATCCCCTGATACATTTAACGCACCACAAATGCTGAGACTCTTTAAAGTGTTTTTGTTGTTATACCCACCATCGAAGGTATATTCATTTTGTCATTCCGTTTGCAACATACCGAAATATCCATTTCCGACCCTATAAAGTCGATATATTCTTGATCAGCGTAAAAATCTGATCCGTCCGTCTGTCTGTTGAAATCACGCTACAGTCTTCAAAATTAGAGATATTGATCTGAAACTGTGCACAAATTATTTTTTTCCATAAGCAGGTTAAGTTTGAAGATGGGCTATATCGGACTATATCTTGACATAGCCCCCATATAGATCGATCCGCCGATTTGGGGTCTAGACCCATTAAAGCCACATTTATTATCCGATTTTGCTGAAACTTAGGACAGTGACTTGTGTTAGGCCCTTCTGGCCCAGATCGGCTCAAATTTGGATATAGCTGCCATATAGACCGATTCGCCGAATTAGGGTCTTAGACCCATAAAAGCCACATTTATTATCCGACTTTGCTGAAATTTGGTACAGTGAGTTGCGCAAGGCCCTTCGACATTCCTCTTTAATTTGGCCCAGATCGGTCCAGATTTCGATATAGCTGCCATATAGACCGAAAGCTCGATTTATGTTTTGGGCCCAAAAAAAGGCGCATTTATTGTCCGATTTCCTTGAAATTTTAAACAGTGAGTTGCGTTAGGCTCTTCGACAACTTTCTGCAATTTGACCCAGATCGGTCCAGATTTGGATATAGCTCGATTAAAGGTTTTGGGCCCATAAAAGGCGCATTTATTGTCCGATTTTGCTAAAATTTGGGACATTGAGTTGTGCTAGTCCCTTCGACATTCTTCTTCAATATGGCCCTGATCGATCCAATGGTACGGTTCAGCAGGCGGAGATCCAGACGATCACGGAATGCGTTAGGTGGTGTGGTGTTAATGCTAGGACGTTGAGTATGAGCATCTAGACGGACAGTAAACAGGCCTTAAGGGCAATAACAAACCGCACGGTACGATCACGAACAGTCAAGGAATGTAAGGAGATTATCGCCTTCTCTGAGGATGGCATGACGTTTGAGCCAATTGTCGAAGCTCTTTTGCCACCCTAATTGAGGTATCTCCTTCTGCTTCTTCAGGTGTCAAAAAAGGTTGACCTCGGGAATAAAAATAAGTTATTCGGTGTCAAGTCATCATATCGATGTTTTGAGTGCACAAAAATGCAGTTGTTTCGTATTTTTGGAGCATTTCTTTCAACCAATCGACACGAGCCTTTTTTTGAGCGATTGACAAATTGACGGTCCCACTAATGCCTAAGGTTGTCCCAATCGCACGATAGTTCAACAACACAAATAGCGCTCGTGTGTCAAAACGTTCTGAGTACGTGTAACTTCAAAAATCTCAAGCTTTACGATAGACCTGTCAGTTGGCAGATTGCAACACAAGGATTGCCCAATCCCAAAATATAAAAGGCAACCCTAGTAGCTTATAAAGATGTCAGTTTCGAGAACCTTTAATTCTTTGTCATGCTCTAGTACATTTTTTCCTGCCCGGGGCATAAAGACAACCCTCCATACCATCGGTTTGTACGATCATGCCAGGCTAGCCCCGAGAGACGATTTAGCCATGGTACTGTAATTCCAAGGGATTCCCGTAGTATTGCCGGTCTAGAAAGTGTTAATCGCCCACACTATCTTCTCCTAATACACAATGTCATTGATTATTATCTGTTATCGATAAGTATCCAGGAGAACGTTGCACTGTTTTTTTCAATTCCATGGCAATCGGTTCTACGTACCGGATTGATCCGATGGTCTTAGCCCCTATAGTTCTTTCTCATGCTCTGGTTTATTTTTCAACCCTCCATAACATCTGTTTATATAAAAATGTCAGGCTTGCCCTGAGAATACGATTTAGCCATGGCACTGTAATTCCTAGGAATTCCTGTAGCATTGCCAGGCTAGAAAGTATGAATCGGCCACCCTATCATCTCTAAGTCGACACAACGTCGCCGATGAGGTCTTCCGAAGAGTTTCCTGGTATTAAGTATTTTGATCATTTCTGCCTAATATGTATTTCCACACTCTTCAAGTTGTTTTGGGTGAAGATCTCGTTCTCCCTTCTGAGGGAGCTTGTGGTGTTGGAATCCTGAGAAAACTTTGCGTAACCTAGATATCTCACTAGTACCTTACATTCGCCACTGAAGTTAGGCTAGAAAGTATTCTTCACAATCCTCGTCTTCTTCTAGAAACTGCTCAGTGCTTCACAATACTCGACCCAGCTCTCTGATGTGATATTTCTCTCCCCTCGCCTTACCAAACTTAAATTTCCATGAAATTTGAAATTTCTAAGACAATTTGAAATTTTTAAGTCATTTTCTCTGAAGACAAACTTTGTATAAATTTGGTTTTTTTTCTCTATCCACCCTAATGTTCCATGAACGTCTCCTTATGAACTAATTTACTAACTACTGCGTCAAAAATATTGACCTTGTTTGCCGCACCCATTTTAAAATACGCATGCTTTCATATTGGGTTTTCAGGTAACATACGCACGTATTAACAATATTTGCTAATTGCGTATGGATGTTTTAATTAGTCATTCATTGAAATCACCAAACAATCCAAAATCACAATGACAATAAAACAAACAAAAAATAGCCAACACTTGACATATGCTCGCCCAGGCCAACACAATTATCAAAATCGTATTTCAATCGAATTCATTCAATACCAATTTTCATTGAAGTGAATTACGATAATTAGTTTTATTGTCATCGTACTGCCCGCCTCCGTCTCCACCCTGAGCACTACTGCCCTCCGCTAGGCTTAAGGAAGGTTGTTAAATGTTTAATTGTTTCAGTACGAATTACAATTATGGTTCGAAAATCCATTGATGAATAATGAGACAATGAAAGTGACGTGGTGAGTTGGCGCAATTGTGTTGAAGGATGATATGCAGCAGGATATTTTGCATGGAATCCTGTCACACCCATTGTTGTTGAGTTAATTGGAACCGATTGTTAACTAAGTTTGCATTGTGGTGCATATTATTGTTATAATAGGTTCATTGTTATAGCAGGTCAATGTTGTTGGTTTTCGTATGAATTTCCTTTAATTCCAATTGTTTGATTAAATTTTATCATATTGTGATGAACTGTGTGGTTAATGTTGTTGTAGCAGTCTATTGTGTTCTTCTGCTTGATTCTGTTGAATATCCAGATCCAGAAGCTATGCGACTAAGGTAGGGATCTGGATGTGCCATTAGATATGCCTTATTTCAATTAGGATATAAGAAAGTTCTGGAAAAGCAATTGTGTTTGTTTAGAATCCACCATAAATGTATCCTGATTATCGAAGATTGCATTCTCGCCGCCTGTGACCGAATAGGTTTAGTTTATATATACACTAGCCGGGCCCGCTCCGCTGCGCCTTCTTTAACTCTCTGTTATCTTTTTAGGGTGGGTGCACTTCATCCTGAATGCGGATATCGAATTCGTGCCATTGTAGCCTATTAAGCTGAACGCGTTCGAATCCTGGCGAGAATATCGCACAAAGCAGTGGCAGTTGGCAACATTTGCGACCATATTCGTAATCTACTCCCAAACACCTTTCATTTGAGTCCCATATTATCATGTTCGTCAAATAAACCTATTTTAAGGACTTTTGGGGCTGGGACGGGTCCCCAGGTACTTGGACCCACCCATTTGTCATGAAATTCGTACTCTACTCTTAAATACCTTTCATTTGAATCCCATATTGTCCATTACTATTTGGGGGTAGTACTTTTGGGCTAAGGGGGAGGGTCCGCCCCCTCCCGATATCATAAATTTATATAGCCTATGCTTCCTTCCAGACCAACCTACACAATCTGAGAAAATTTCTTTTCATTTGAGTTCCATATTAATATGAACTTCGAAATTTCTGAATCATCTCCTGATTTCCCAACCCTACCGCTTCTATAGACCTTCAGCTTCAACTTGTTGAATCCGTAGGACACAATTCCATCAGACTTATTGAGGTTCACAAGGATAGCGGAGTATACAGATGACAGCCCATTGACTAACCCACTCCAGTTGTTCCTAAGTGTGCAACCCTGTTCTTCTCCCTTGTCGACCTCACCATGTTGTTCTTGGGGACATTAGCAAAGGTTTTTGGACTATTCATCGCCGTAGTTCTTTTGGGCATAGGATGCCCTCCAGGTGACCGCAGCCCTTTAGCTGACTGTGGTGCCGTTTCCGACCCTAGATGTATAGCATTTTTGGTAGCCTTTGCAGTGAATCTCCGAGCCCAGTTGAGGGAGTCTCTCCTCTTATCGGTGAGAGTTTTAGGATCAATCGCAACAAACCGCCCAATAAAGCGATGCGCCATTTATTGATCCAAGCTCTTAAATAGAGTATTGGTTTGTTAGAGAAGGCCGATGGCCTGTTTAGAGGAGTTTTGGGGTTGGGGGGCCGGCCGGGTACTTGGACCCAAATTGGAATACCATGTTCGTTTTCTGGTCTCCAATAACTTTCTTTTAATAGCCTTATTGTGCCCATCGGACCACTTTCGGATATGGGTGGTGTTGGGGTAAGGGGGAGGGTCCGTCTCCACCCGATATCTAAAAATTATATAGCCTATGTTTCCTTTATAAAAATTATATAGCCTATGTTCCCTTTCATGACTTTGTATGTCAGATTCGATATCTAGTTCCGAATACCTTTCATGTGAGCCTCATATTGAAATGAACATCAAATATGTCTGTTTGGGGGAGTACTAGAGTTGGGGCGGCCCGATGGGTACTTAGACTCAAATTTTAATACCATATTCGTATTCTACTCTCCAATACCTTTCGTTTGATACCTATATTGTCCCGATTAGTCCACTTTGATTTGAGGTTGTGTTTTTGGCATAAGGGGGAGGGTCCGTCCCCATTCCGACACCGAAAAGGTATAAAGCCTATGTCTCCTTCCAGACTACCCTGCAAAATATGCGAAAATTCGAGAAAATCGGTTCTGCCGTTTTACAGTGAATACGAAACAAACAAACCGAGTCCCGTATATCCGTGATTGGCTAATGTGCCCATTTTGGGCGTTTTTGTGGGGGTGGGGTGACCTCATATACTTCGACATGAATTTGTTTGCCAGATTCGTTATCTACTCCCGCATACTTTTCATTTGATACCCATATTGTCCTGATCGGTCCTCTATTGATTTTGGATGGTGTTTTTGGGGTAACGGGGGAGGGTTCGCCCCCTTTCGTTATCAACAAATTATTACGCCTATTCCTACTTTGTGACCATATTCGTAATCTACTCTCGAATACCTATCAGTTGAGTCCCATATTGTCATGATCGTCAAATAAACCAATTTTAAGGAGTTTTAGGGCTGGGACGGCCCCCTGGCACTTGGACCCAACTTTTATTATGAAAACCGTAATCTACTCTTGAATACCTTTCATTTGAATAAACAAAACTTCTGGATGATTATAACTCAATGGGTTGTAGGAGAATCGTCGCGAAGAGTTGCTAAAACTTGTCCAATGATAACCTAAAAGAGGGTTTCACGACTCATGGGGACGATTGAAATGAAATGGGTTGTAAGAAAATCGTAGCGAAGAGTTGCTAATGCTTCCCAAACGAATTTAATTGTCCAATTATAACGTAGAAGAGTGTTTCACGACTCATACGGACGATTATAACACAACGGGTTGTAGGGGAATCGTTGCGAAGAGTTACTAAAACATCCGTATAGGCAATGGTTGGAATGAACTCATACGGAACGAACAAATTCGTTCCAGTTTCGAAACGAAACCTAAAAAAACCTTAGGGAATTTGGATAGGGAAATTTCTTTCCGAAACTTCGTAAAGAATTCTGAACGATTTCTGAAGTAACTTTGTAATGAAATCAGACGTACCTTCCTAAAGTTCGTAAAGAATTCTGAACAATTTCGGATGTAATTTCGTATAGAAATCGGATGTTCCTTCCGAAACTTTGCAAACAATTCATAACGATTTCGGAAGTAATTTCGTAATGAAATCGGACGTATATTCCGAAACTTTGTAAAAAAATTTATAACGATTTCGGAATTAATTTCGTAATGAAATCGGATGTACCTTCCGAAACATCGTAAAGATTTCTGAAGTAATTTCGTATTGAAATCGAATGTACCTTCCGAAACTTCGTACAGAGATCAATCAACAAACTGAATAGATTTTTTTCATTGACACACATAGTGATAATCAAAATATGTAACCGCTGAGCAGAGAAATATATCCGTATCTCGGGATAGGTACTACCTATTACGTAAAAAGTTTCAAGTCTTTCAGGAATAGGCTCAAAATGGACTCCAAAGATCCAAACATCTGCGGTGATGATATCGTAGCATGTTTTCCGCCCTTCCTATAGGTCTAGGTGCCTTGGCACCTGTAGTCGAGTAAAGCTGCGGCGTTACCACAGAAGAAGGCCGACTAGCTGGCGCCCCATCTGGCCACTACTTTCACAGCGTGCCTAGGACTAGGCATATACTCTGAAAGTCTGGTTGGAGACACGCCACAGGGGGAATTTTATTGCCACTCCTATGGATGACCATCGCAAGTGACCTGTTGCGGATGCAGCCAGGGGAGGGATTTGACCTGTCTATTACGAAAACGATGTTATAATACTTCTAAAGGGTAAGAATTCAAACCATCTATTCTCAAAAATATACAACAACAATAAAATGAAAGACTTCGTTCAGAATTCATTCCGAACTATCGGAAGAAAAATTAAAAAAAATATTTTGAGCTTAAAAATTCAACCCTTATATTCTCAAAAATATACAACAATAATAACATAAAAGACTTTCTTTCAGAATTCATTTCGAACTATCGGAAGAAGAATTCAAAAAACCCATATGAAAAGACCATCAGAAATCGTTCAGATTTCTTTTAGAAATGTCAGAACAAAAATTCCTTCAGACAAACAGTCCAGAAATCGGTCAGAATTCCTTCCGAACTGTCGCAAGAAAAATTCAAAAAACCGCATACAAAAAGATGGCCAAAAATCGTTCAGAACTCTCGGAGCAAAAATCCCTTCCGAAAGAAACTGCAGGATTCCTTCCGAACTATCGGAAGAAAAATTAAAAAAAAAAAACAATATGAATAGAAGGTCAGAAATCGTTCAAATTTCTTTCAGAAATGTCAAACCGAAAATTCCATCAGACAAACAGTGCAAAAATCGGTCAGAATTCGCTTCGAAATGTCGGAAAATAATAAAAAAAAACCATTCGAAAAGACGGTCTGAAATCGTTCAGAAAGATAAGGAAGGGTAAGGATCCGAACCAACTATGCAGAAGGGCCGTAAGGGTCTTGAATATGGCATATGACTGGCGGACTGCTATGAAGAAAAAGTGCAACATAAGGACCATGCAACTGTTTCAGAGAACATGTTGTCTTGCCATAGCCGGAGCGATGAGAACTACGCCTACTAGAGCACTGGAGACTATTCTCGATATCCGACCCATTGACATGCAAAACTTCTCTTAAAATGTCGAACATAATTCGGAACGAATTCGTTAAGATCTTGTCGGAAGACTTCAGAATTCAGATTTGTCTGACATCAGACATTTGGTTTGCTGGGCCTCTATTTGCCAGATGTTCTGCCGAACAAAACCTTGTCTCAACATAGTTTCGGGTGTTTCCCCAGCGAATCGTTCACATGCGCACTTAGCTCGCATCCGCAACTAGACTTGTACGCATTCGTGCCTAACTCGCATCTGCGCCTACCTCGCATCCCCGACTCGCTCGCAACTTTAGATAGCGTAGACGGCCTTAGATAGCTTCTGGTCCAATGCATCTGCCCACTGCTAGAGATCTTCTCTTCCTGTACATCTTGTAGTATTTTTTCAATTACAGTCGTGACTGATAATTTTTGCCATTTTTTAGAATTCAATTAAAAAATTAATTAAATCAATTAATTTTTGTAATTGAACCTAAAACAATTTTCAAGTATGGTGGTTAAGTTAATCCAAATCAATGCTATTTTATCCCCTACAATATAAAGAGAAGGAGATTTCAATCAAATAGGATCAATTAAAAAATTAATTGAAAATTTCAATAATTTTTTTAACTGATCCAATTAAAAAGTAACTGTCACTCCATCGACAATCACATTCAGCTCCCTATCCACCTTATGCATGTATGTAGAGACCAATGTGGCTGAAGATTTGGTAAATATTCACATGGAATTTAAATCATCAAATGTAAATGTATTGCAAATGCTATGACCGCAGCCCCTATCCTGTGGGGCATGATGGTCCAAGCGGTCACGAGAACATCAGAAACAAATTCAATAAAGATTATCAACTCATTAATGCTCTGGCGAGGAGGCCATCGTAGCGCAGAGGTTAGCATGTCCGCTGCGCTGAACACCTGGGTTCCAATCCTGGCGAGAACATTAGAAAAAATTGTCAGCGGTTGTTATCCCCTCCTAGCGCTGGCGACATTTGTGAGGTAATATGACATGTAAAACTTCTCTCCAAAGAGGTGTCGCACTGCGGCACGCCGTTCGTACACGGCCATAAAAAGGAGGCCCCTTATCATTGTGCTTAAAAATTTAATCG